>NC_138225.1:8015761-8615761 GCF_964197995.2 Scardinius erythrophthalmus | reverse complement strand
TGGAGGGGCCGTAGTTGGTGTCTTTGTCTCCATTTTGATAATGATGTTGGGAATCGTTGTCGGTGTGACAGTATATTCAAAGCGTGATAAAATTTGCATTGGTAAGTATTTTTCCATACTGTATACCAAAATAAAACTGCTTTAATGAAGATTCTTTATGTAAATGTTTTTCTTTTATTATTTTTCAGGTTTAGGATTTAGGTAAGTTTGACCACAGAACATTACTGCAAAACATTACAGCAGTATTCCAAAATCTAAGTTGAGTGTTTTCCCACATACAGTTGTAATCAAAATTATTCAACCCCCATTGCAAATCAGGTTTATTGGCAAAATTTACAGACTTTCCGCTGTTTGCAATGAACAAATCAAACAAAAGTAATTGAAATAGCTCAACACAACAAATGTTTCAAGTGCTTTCCACAAATCAACTGAAAATACAACTTTTAATGACTTCTGCAGACTCAAAATTATTCAACCCCTTCATGGCAAGCATCTTTAGTACTTCGTAGAACACACTTTTGCTGTTATGACCTGCTGCAAACGAGATGTTTAAGCAGACACCAGCTTCTGGCAGCGTTTCTGAGGAATCTTAGCCCACTCCTCATGAGCAATGGCCTCCAGTTCAGAAATGTTCTTGGGTTTGCGTGCTGCAAACGCCTTCTTCAAATCCCACCAGAGATATTCTATGGGGTTCAGGTCAGGTGACTGATGGCCACTGTATGATCTTCCAGGACTTCTTTTGCAACCAAGCCTTAGTGGAATTTGAGGTATGCTTGATATCACTGTCCTGTTAGAAGGTTCAATGACGCCCAAGCTTCAGCTTCCTCACTGATGGCATGACGTTTTCTCCTAGGATTTCCTGATACTACAGTGAATACATCTTGCCTTCCACACGCTGCAGGTTTCCAGTGCCAGAGGATGTAAAGCAGCCGCAGAGCATCACCGAGCCCCAACATGCTTAACTGTTGACAGAGCAGCATATGCTTCATTCTTCTTCCTCCAGACATACTGCTGATCCATAGGGCCGAAAAGTTCCAGTTTTGTTTCATCGCTTCAGTTTTGTTCGCAACTTCTGTGGCTTATTTATGATTTTGAGCACTTTTATTGTGCTCTTGGGTCAGTAGTGGTGTACGTCTTGGAGTTCTGGCATGCGTTTAGTACGTGCCTTACTGTGCAGCTGAAACCTCAGTGACTGTTGCTTCCAAGTCTTGCTGCAGGTCTTTTGCAGTCATTCAAAGGTTTTTCTGAACCTGCCTTCTCAGAAATCTAGTTGCAGCTGTTGATAGTAGCTTAATTTTTCTGCCCCGTCCAGGTAGTGTAATCACTGTTCCTTTAACTTTGAACTTGCGAACTATGCTTCCAACGGTGTCTCTAGGAACATTTAGTTCCTTCGCTATCGTTTTGTATCCTGTTCCTTGTTTGTGAAGAGCAATGATATCTCCTCTTAACTTTTTGGACCTTTCTTTTGATTTAGTCATATTTCTAACATGCAGTCAGACGTGAAACTCAACAAACCTAGCCAGTTCAGATATTTCATGTGTTCTAGCTCAAGCACACCTGGTGCAACTAATGAAGCCCTTGATTAGTTGCATCAGGTGTGCTTGAGACAACACCTGTTTTGCAGATTTGTGTTGTCGTGAGGGATTCTATTCAGTGGGTTGAATCATTTTGAGAATGTGGAAGTCATTAAAAGTTGCATTTTCAGTTGAATTTGGAGAAACCTCTTGAAACATTTGTTGTGTTGAGCTATTTCAGTTTTTTATTTTTTGTAATTTTGTTTGATTGCAAACAGCTGAAATCCTCAAATTTTGCAAATAAACCTGATTTGCAGTGGGTGTTGAATAATTTCATTTACAACTGTGTAACGTCTCAATAAGGATGTGTAAAGCTGAGGCATTATGATTTTTTTTTCTAGTCGTTTAGATGATGACAGAGGGGATATACTGAGTTTAGTGGACTCGGATGAAGAGGAAATTTTCAATGATTCTGTTCCACAACTCCCTCCGGTGACAAACGGACATGCGACCACACTCGTAGAGATTCACAGAATACCATCAAGTAAGTCAATGGCTTTCTGAATATTGTTCAGACATTTTTGTGTTTAAAAAATAAAAGGAATTTACACTGTTGAGTCAAAAAATGATGACCATCTCCTAACAAGGCCACATATTAATGTCTGGGTAGATTTGATGATAAGCAAACAATCAGTTCTCGTAATCAACTTGTTGGATGCAGGAGAAATGGGAAGGTATAAAGATATGAGTGACTTTGACAAGGGCCAAAGGTTGTGATGCTCTGGGCACTGTTCTACTGTTCTGCTGTGCTGGCCATTCATGTGGACATAAATTTGGCAGTGCCACCTACCTAAACATTGTTGTAGACCAGAAAGAATTGTTTCTGAACTGCCGAAATGACTCGTCAGCAATTACAGTCTCACTTCTGTAACATATCTATGTAAGTATGTAACAAAAAATGTATAATGCTAGCCGATGGTCTTCATTGGGACAACATCTGCTTAGTATTTTGACCCGCCCTCAAACACCTTAATTGTAGCTGAGGCCTGGAAGAGTTTGGTTTGTGTTGTCAACATGTTGAGAAGACGTTGTTTTCTGTGCTGTGAAAGCAAATCCACTTTGCATGCACTTCTAAAGGATGGGGACTCGGGTTTGAATTGATACAGTAAAACTGACGCCATCATTACTGTTGGTATCACTGTGTGTATCAAGTGGTGAGGAAGCCCCTGGAGGTTAACTTCAGATATGGTAATAGGTGTTTTGTTTCCGACACAACAGACTGAGCCATCTGACCAATCAGAGCAGGGTCTCGGAAAAGGAGCGGTTAAGAGAGACCGAATCCTTGATTGAACCGTTTCAGACACTGTGAGAAAAGAGGTGATGCTGAGGTGTATTATGAGAAAATTAAAATGGTTTTTGACCTTGGATGCATGTAATCCTATTGTAGGAGACCTTCAAAACAAAATTAGGAACGTTTAAAATAGTACAAAATCTGCATAAAATTCTCAGAGAGGATGTATTTTCTCTAGTTATTCTCAGCTGTAAAATATACCATGTTTGATATTAATGATGAATTTTCTATTCTTTGTACTTTCTGATTTGCTGAAACAAGTCTATATGTTTATTTTATAGTTGATCATGACGATACTGCAGACAGTACCGAACACACCGGTCAAACTCATCCAGATCAAACCGAAGCAGCACATCAGTCAGAAGACTGTTTAGGACCAACTTAAATGTACAGAAAATCAATTCTTCAAAATTGTGAATTGTATTAAATTATTTGTTCGTTTTTTGTGTGATATTTTACTTGTATAATATTCTAGCGATCCGTGTAAACTAAAGAACTTAAAATTTTAAAGAGGCCCTGTCTTTATTTTCAGTATTAGTTTTTAATACACTGGCTTCAAATAGTGAAATTAAAACTTTTACTACTTTATACTACAGTATGTTTGTGAACTGTTACAGAATGCTATTGTTAATGAATTGGTTTTGAATGATTGCTTTCCATAAAAATGTATAGGTGAATATGTCTGGGTCATATTTTATGGCGAAATAATGAATAAAAAAAAAAACTTAAGTAATTATTGGAAGCCTTTTTTGTATCATTTCAATTTAGTTTACATTGTGAAATTATTTTTATTGCAATTAAGCATCCCCCCCCACACACACACTATAAAACATCCAGACATTTTACCAATAACCAATGGTGATTTCTTATCAGATTGTAATACAGACATCACTTTTTTCATAGTACAATTTTTCGAATGTGTTTAACTGATTCATCCATATATCATTTCAGTAATGTAGGCTATAAAAGAACAGGAAACTAGCATTTACGTAACGCTGTATAAAATAACAGATAAAAAGCACATGATACATGCACACAATGACAGTGTTGTGTTTGACAGCAGGAAGCATAAAAACACGCCTTAACCCTTACCCTGTAAAAATGCAGTAGACACACCTACTGTGCTCAGGATTATGCACAGAGTCACGTGGTTCGCCCAGAGTCAAATGAATCCCTGTGTAGAGGTGAGGCGACGGGTTACTATTACCAAGATGATGTGATGATAGGAAGATGTGCACTTCGTTTCGAGGTTGTACTGTCAAAGCAGGTAAGGCGATTCATATAATTTAGATGATATATAATAATGTACATTTGGTATATGAGGAACATGCATTTTATATTAGTAGTAAAGGAGTAGTTCCGGCTATGCGCAGCTTGTCTCTGTGTGTGACAGGTCTGTTTTGTTGTGACAGAAGCGCATGAGGATGATCTGATCGCGGAGCTGAAGCCCGCTCTCCTCCCGCGTCTGTACGGCTCCTCCGGCTGCGAGACATGGAGCGTCCGCTTCTCCCCGGACGGCTCATACTTTGCCTGGTCGATGGGCTACGGCATAGTCAAACTCCTTCCCTGGCCGCTGACATGCAAAGAGTGCGTCTGAATTCATTAAATAACACAATGAGTTTCATGGGCCTAATAATTGTGTAGTCCTATAAGCACCATAATAAACGACTACTCGTAGCCTACCATGCTAATATATCCATAAAAATATTTTCGTTACTCTAAATCCAAAGCAACATTTTGATTTTCATTTAGTGTAACGGTAACACTTTACAATATTATTTAACATTAGTTAAATTATTAACTAAAATGAATTAGCAATACATTTGTTACAGTATTTATTAATCTTTGTTAATGTTAGTTAATAAAAAATACAGCTGTTCAATGTTAGTTCACATTGCATTAACTAATGTTAACAAATACAACCTTTTAATAACGTGTTAGTAAACGTTGAAATCAATATAAACTAAGATTAATAAATGCGGAAGAAGTATTGTTCATTGTTTGTTCATGTTAGTTAAGGTGGCTAACTATTGTTAAGTAATGAACCTTACTGTGTTACCGGTTTAAATAGATGTATTAAAACAACAAAAACTGAAGCTAAAAAATAAATAAATACTAAAAACGACAAAAACACAACAAAATTACAAAAACGTTAACTAAAATAAAAATGAAAACTGAAAATATATATAAAAAATACTTTAAAATACTAATAAAAACTAAATACTTTATATACTTATATAAATTAATTGACAATTCTATTTTATGTATCAGTGTTTTATTTATTTATTTATTTATTGACAATACTATTTTACTACAGTCCTTATAAAAAATACCATATTATTAATTCCAGATTACCATAGTCCTTACAAAAAAAGTAGCATGATATAATCATGTAATGGTAATATCATGGCATTCTTTGCCATATGGTACATGAATATACTAACACAGTACCATGGTATACAATATGTCGCAGCTCTATTGGTTGCACTTTATTTTACAGTACGTGCACTTTCAATGTGCTTACAGTGAGTGTACTTACCCACAAAAGTACTGATTAATTTAAGGTAACTACATGGGTTAAGTTAAGGTTTAGGGGTAGGTTCAGGCTTAGTATCTAATTATTACCCAGTTAGTGTCATTACTACAATAAGTATATAGTATGGTCATGTGAAACAAGACTGTAAATAAAGTGCTACTGCTCTATCTTATGATACTGTACCACAGTACTTTTTTGAACATAAAGTGACAGGATAATGTGGAAGACTGTTCCAAGAACAGTGAAGAAACAATGATGGATGCTGATTCAGAACATCTCCTACTTCGATGTAGAGCACAGCTGAAACTTCTTGTCTGTATAACAGTAGTGCTGAAGCTGGATGCAGTGAAGAGAAGACGCTGAACTGCGGTCAGATGGTGTGGGCACTGGCGTTTGGACCCTGCCGGTCTGTCCGCATGAATGTTTTACATCAGAACGCACCTGACCAAAAACTACTGCTGGCCGCTGGTCTGAACAACGGCGCGATCCAAGTGTGGGTCGTCTCAACTGGTAAGACTGAACTCTGAGTCTGCACTCACCATCAAGAGCTTACATTGGTCTAAATATTAACAGGATGGTGGTACACGACCTGAAGCACATGTAGTATAAGATTAGTAAACCCCTGTTCTGTCTTCAGGAAACCTGCGATTTACTCTAACCGGACATGAAGCTCCTGTCAGGGATTTGGTCTTCACTCCAAATGGAAGTCTTACGCTTGCATCGGCCTCCCGAGACAAAACATTAAGGATATGGAACTTGGCAAAGAAAGGTTAGAGCATCTGATGTGGAAGAAACTTCTAAACAAAAAAAAGCTTGAGTTGAAAAAAAGCTTTCATGGTCTTTAATTCTGCACTTCTGAACATTGTATTCAGGCACAGATAGAGCCCGAATGGTGCTCAAGCATCTGCCCTATTGGTCTCTGATTAGATAAGTGTCCTTTGTGCAAGACTTTTATTTTATAGTTATAAACAAAGCAGAAACATTGCGTCTCCCAGCGATATGTTGTACTTGGTGAAAAGACGTTCACCTCCCAGCAACACACAGCAGTGTTTTGTTCTTGAAGCATACACTGTTTTTGAACGAATCGAGCGAGTTGATGATTCAATGACCCATTCATAAAGTCAGCGGAAACTTGCTTCTTTCATGAATTAATTAGATGCTTTGAATGAATCGGTTAAATGAATGATTCTGAGATTAAAATGTCTGTGCACGGCGCTGATTGTACGCTTGATATTTGCAGGCTCCAGTCCCCATGTGCTGCGGGGTCCAAACTACTGGGTGTTCAGATGTTCCATGTCACCTGACAGCAGTGCGATCGCCTCGGTTTGCAACCTTGACTCTGTGAGTTTCTTAGTGCGCTGCAGTGTTATTTTAGTAGTTTTTATATACTATTTGAGTTTTTACTGTGTATATATATATATATATATATATTGAGTCAGGTTTTATTTTTATATTTTCAGTTTTCATTTTAGTTTAAGTTTTAGTAATTTCAATTATATATCATTTAAAAAAAATATATATTTCTATTTAGCTTTTTTCAGTTTTAGTAAGTTTAATACGTAAAAAAAAAAAATCCCACTTAGTTCGTTGCCAACCTTCAAATTTGTATGTTTTTAAGCTTAAGTTTGTTTGTATATATATATATATATATATATATATATATATATATATATATATATAGAGTCAGGTTTTACTTTTATATTTTCAGTTTTCATTTTAGTTTAAGTTTTAGTAATTTCAATTATATATCTTTTTTTTATATATATATTTCTATTTAGCTTTTTTCAGTTTTAGTAAGTTTAATATGTAAAAAAAAAATCCCAGTTAGTTGCCAACCTTTCAAATTTTTATTTTTTAAGCTTAAGTTTGTTTGTATATACAGTATATATATATATATATATATATATATATATATATATATATATATATATATATATATATATAGTAATTTTCATTGCCATTTAAGTGAAATTACTGAACTTAAATATATGAGCTTGATAAAAATGATCATTCTAGAAGAAAATTTCAGATGGCACTTAGAGGCTTTTGCATCTGAACTCTTCATATATATATATATATATATATATATATATATATATATACTACATTGTCTGAATGTCGTCTTCCCAACAGAAGGTGTATTTGTGGAGCTTGCGGTCCTACACCTTCATGAGACACCTTACATACGACCACGAGCGCACCATGGCGTCATGTGACTTCTCCCAGGACGGAGCGCTGCTTGCGGTCGCTTCGTACCATTCCACCACAGGCTGGTGGCTGGACCTGTGGGACCCGTACACGGCAGATCTCCTGACTAGAGTAGAGTATGTTGCCAAACCAAAATGTTCCTGTCTCACGTCATTTCTTTTTTACAATAATGAACTTTAATTAAAAAAAAGGATTTGTTTCTCATTTTGAAATGAAAATTTCAGAACCATTATCGGGTTTTGTGCTGTTTAATATTGTCTATTTTCTGTAGCCATAATATGGAAGCTGGTTTCCGCCACAGAATAAAAAATTTAAAAGGTTATAGCAACTTTTTAAATGACAATTTTGAGTATTTTTTTCTTAGAATCGCGAGTTTATATCACACAGTTTGGACTTTATAACTCACAATTGCAAGTTTATATAAAAGTAAAACATTTTCCCAATTTTTGGAAGCGTGAACATGATTTTTTCAGTGTCAGCACAAACATCTATTTTCATGCTGCACAGAAGAGAGAAAATAAAACAGGTTTAGAGCTTTTATGGAAGCTTGTTTCCGCCATGCAATAAAAAACATTAAAAAGGTCATGTAAAAGGTAAGGTTTTTAATCTGACAATTCCGACTTTTTTCCTCACAATTTCGAGGAAAAGAATTGAGTTTTTCCTCAGAATTGAGTTTTGCAATTCAGACATTATAACTTGCAAATAGGGAGTTTATACACAATTCTAAGGGAAAAAAAGTCAGAAAGAAATAAAAACGTTTTCTCACAATTGGGCAATTCTGACTTTTTTTTTTTGGCGAATTGCAAGATATTAACTCGGAATTGCAGAAAAAATTCATAATTGTGAGATATAAGTTTGCGATTGCGAGATAAGATTACTCTGTGGTGGAAACAAGCTTCTATTCCATAGGCTGCTGTCACATTAAAAGCTGAATGATTTGATGTTTTCGAACATGTAGACAAAGACAGTATTGTTTCTCATACTTGTCACAATGACGTAAAAATACTTTGTTCTCTTTCCAGAGACTGTGAGGTGTGTGCTTACAGAAGTGACAATTTACTGACATCTCTGAGTTTCTCTCCGGTTAGCCTGCAGCTGGCTTTCAAAGACTACAGGTGAGCAGAGCATTTTCAGACGACATTCTTGCGACCTCACACCCGATCGTCCACTTTCAGTATTGTTACTGGTGACACTTGTATTGTCCTGCAGGGCGTTACAGATCTGGGACGTGGAACGAGATAAACTGGTCACCAACACCGATCACAGTCGCGCCGGTGGTGTGTGCTCTGCTTTCCATCCACACGGGGGCGTCATTGCTACAGGGTAATGCACTTCACACCGATGTGTTGGCTTGTATACTGGAATAAATATCAGGACCTTAACATATGCCCCATTTGTTTATAGGTGCAGAGATGGACAAGTCAAATTCTGGAGAGTTCCTCAGCTTGTTCCAAGCCTTGGGCATCTGTGCCGGGTTGCCCTGAGATTCTCTGTTTCAACCTATCAGGTGGAGGCTCTTCCTTTGCCCAAAAAGATCCTGGAATACCTTACATATAGGGACATTCCAAAGCAAAAGATCATATATTGTAAAGAACACTGCAGTTGACTGAATAGAAGGAAGGTTTGTGGGTCAAACTTTGCTTTAGATGTTGCATAATTTCCCCAGACTCAAAACAAAGAGACATAAAATTATGATGCTGTACTTGAAATATTTATTTAAAGACTTTTATTTTTTACATAAGTAATTTGAAAATGTAGCATTTGTTTTACAAAGAACTGAAAATAAACATTTAAAAAAATATTACGGGGCTCTGAACAGTTTTTTGTTGTTGTTGGTCAAAACAACATGAAGTTAAGTAAAAAGAAGTAAAAAGTTCCTCTCATGACATCAAAACCCTTTCATGTGACAAGTGTGAACCAACAGTCTATCCGTCGCTGACTACTATGTCTCTAACAGCCTGGAAAGCAGCAACCATCGAGCTCAGCTGGATCTTCTCATTGGTTCCCGAGGACAGACGATACCTTATGGTTTAAAAGGAAAGAACAGAAATTAGGCTCAAGAATATAATAGTAAAAACAGTAATAATATGAAACATTGGAATTCAAAATATCTGTTTTCTATTCAAATATATTTTTAAATGTAATTTATTCCTGTGATCAAAACTGAATTTTCAGCATCATTACTCCAGTCTTCAGTGTCACATGATCCTTCAGAAATCATTCTAATGTGCTGATTTATTATCAATGGTGAAAACAGTTGTGCAGTTTCACAGGATTCTCTGATGAATAATAAGTTAAAAAAGAACAGTATTTATTTAGAATAGAAGTCTTTCGTAACAATATACACTACCACTCAAAAGTTTGGGGTCAGCCCTTTTTTTCTTTTTTTGAAATAAATTAATATTTTAATTCAGCAAGGATGTGGTAAATGGATAAAAAGTGATAGTAAATATTTATATTGTCAGAAAAGATTTCTATTTTTAATAAATGCAGTTCGTTTTAACTTTATTCATCGATGAATCCTTGAAAAAAAGTATCACAAATTCCAAAAAAATATTAAGCAGCACAACTGTTTCCAACATTGATAATAATCAAATCATCATATGTGACCCTGGATCACAAATCCAGTCACAAGTCGCACGGGTATATTTGTGGCAATAGAATGGGTCAAAATTATCGATTTTTCTTTTATGCCAAAAATCATTAGGCCATTAAGTAAAGATCATGTTCCATGAAGATATTTAGTAAATTTCCTATTGTAAATATATAAAACATTTATTTTTGTGAGTAAATGCAGCACAATCACGAACATAAATGGACAATTTTAAAGGATTTTTTTGCACCCTCAGATTCCAGATGTTCAAATAGTTGTATCTCAGCCAAATATTGTCATATCCTAACAAACCATACATCAATGGAAATCTTATTTATTCAGCTTTCGGATTATGTATAAATCTCAATTTCAAAAAATGTACCCATCTGACTGGTTTTGTGGTCCAGGGTCACATATTAGAATGATTTCTGAAGGATCATGTGACACTGAAAACTGGAGTAATGAAGCTGAATAAATTATATTTTAAAATATATTCAAATAGAAAACCATTATTTTAAATTGTAATACTATTTCACAAAATAACTGTATTTGATCAAATAAATACATTTTGATGAGCACAATATATATCAAAAACATTAAAAATAGTAATATATATGGGAGTGGTGCTGTTTGGTTCATTCATATTTAACAGTAATCAAACCAGTGATAAATAAAATGATCTCTTGCTAAACTGATTTACTAACAACTTGACAAAATGAATGTACTCACTCAATATCTGCAAGTTTTATAAGCAAACCCATGCGGATAGAGGGAGGGAAATCCACTGAAATACAGACACAAAAACATTAGAGCAAAATAACCCACCAAACTACCTATACAGTTATGATATACACATTTTTGCTGAATATAGCTTAATATGTAGTGTGTTCTGTGTGTGTGAAGCATGCTACACTCCGCTACTTATAACAGGCGTCCTTTAAAAACAAGAACAACCGGTTTCCATGGCAACCACAAAAGGATCTCCATGGCAGCGAGGGCAGGGAAACATCTAGCTCATCATCACTACAGCAGTTCTGATGTGTTCCAGGCCTCAACTGGACTCTGTGCTGCTTTAGTTCTCTGTTTACTGTGTGCTCTTACCGCGGTGAATGAGAAGATGAACTTCAGTTAAAATGTCGTTAAGTGCCAGACCTTTCAGAGTTTTGAGCTGCAGAATTTCTGTTGAACCTGGTTAAGGACTTTTGAAACGTCATAAACTATATCAGCAAGTTCTCATCACAATGGTATTCTCATAAACCGTTAAATATCCTTAATAAAATATAATATCAATATTAAAAACATTTGCTTCTATAGTAATATTTATAAAAGAAATGTGATGTTTGATCAGTGATATTACATGTACAGACCACAAACGTAACAGATTAGGATATATGGAGCATAAATGGAGCACTTGTGGTCATTTTCCTAATATGGATTCATGTTAATTTGTAAATGTGTGTATTTTAATGCAAATTTTACTAATTAATTTATTATTATATTATGTACAGTATATTTTAGTTACTTTGGTGGAAAGGGTTAATGTGAGGAAAATACAATTACAAAATTATTATTTAAGCTTTTTGTTAATGCTTTGAAAAAGATTAAAAAATAAATTAATTTTGAATCTATATTAAGATTAATAAACAATCTCCATTATTATCATTAATAATTATAATCATTTTTGGTGGTAATAATTTTTGAAAATGTAATTCTTTTTTTTGTTGTTGTTGTTGCTTTTTTTATCTAAAGCAAACTGGTGACTTTTTTACCCGAACACATTTCTTATCCCCTCTACTAACTTATCAATGAAAAGTCAGAAAAGGAGAGAGAAAGAGAATCAGGTGTGGTTTAATGAAAAATAAAAAGAATAAAAAAAATAGATTAATAATAATAATAATAATTTTAAATAATAAAATGCTTGAAATTAAGAATAATATAAAATATGTACAATTAAAAAATATAAAAAATATGTCTATTTTAAAATAATACAAATATTTGAAATTAAGAATAATATAAAATAGATCAAATATATGTAAAATAAAAATAGATCTTTATCAAGAACAAACGTTCTTGCATTTTAAAACCTAGAATAAAACATCCAGTTATTTAATAAAAGCAGATGCAGTCAAAATTGAGCTTAAACTTTCTAAATATTGTCACAAAAAATAAATTAATTTGGAAATTACTAATAATAAAATAAACTACATGAAACTAAAATAAATACTTATTCTAGTAGAGAGGTAAGAAATATTATTGGGTAAAAGAAAGTCACCACTCGCTTTAGATCAGCAATAAACCACACTTTTATATTCATGTTTTAAAAAAGAAAAGCTTGAATAACTAATTAAGCAATCGCTGTAGTAAAAAGGATACGGTTGTACGCATTGGTGAAGTCTTTATTGAGGGACCAGTCCAGTATGTTGGCGATGTCTGATCTAAGAGGATGTCCAGTGCATGTGTACACCATCTCCTCCGTCACCTTCCCATAGGCCATATGGGTGCTCTACACATCAAAACATATACAACACATTTTTCTCAAGAAAATGCTTCATGCCAGCAGCAATCCAAATAAAATCACCACTTTTTCACACGATACACACCTGTAAAATGTTTAGTGATCGTCTCATGTCTCCTGTTGAGAGGGTCACAATGGCCTTCATGCCATCTGGAGTGATGTCAATGCTATCAGTGAAAAACCGTGAACAAAACAGATTTTTAAATATTTATGAATCTATGCTAGGGAAGCACAATGTTTGGTTTTATTAGCTCAAAGATGTCAGTGCTGTCCTGCGCCGGAGGGCAGAGCCGGTATAAAACACGTGTTTGTGTGTGAAGAGTTTTTTAATCAAATGGGCCATAGGGCTGGGTCACTTCAGCCAGGATCTTTTGTGTTCAGGGTCTTTTGAGTGGATCCATCTGATGATTCAATTCTGATAAAAACACTAGAAGGTCTTAATATTGTCATTTCGATGTTGCTCTATCTACAGATGTCTTGCTTCTAATTACATAAAAATATTAACAACTAGATTTTTGCATTTTCTGAAGAAAATGTGAGTGAAGATTTCTTCAGAATGCAATAAATTCAACATTAAATTTCATTCATAAATAACATCCACTTGACCTGGATTTGATGTGATGAGCTTCTCACCTCTCCTGCTGTATCACATGCTCTAGTCTGGGGATCATCTGGCTCTGGGACAGGGGGCCGAAACGAAACCGCGTGCATCGAGACTGTAGCGCAGGTATGATCTTTGAGAGGTAGTTACAGATCAGACAGAAACGTGTGTTCTCCGTGAACTTCTCAATGACTGAGGAAGAGAGAGAGAGAGAATATCAGGTGTGGCTCAATGAAGTCTGCACAAATAAATCTCCAAAGGGACTGCAAAAATAAAATAAAATGATGAAATAAAAAGACACGGCCTAGATTAAGCCAGGATTAGGCCTTAGTTAAATTAGGACATTTAAGTAGCTTTTATAAACGTGCCTAAGAAAAAACATTACTGGTGTGAATCTTGAGACAAAACAATGGCACTGACATATTTTAAGATATGTTTTTATCAGAAGATATTTTAAGATATGTAAGTTAGTCTGGGACTAGGCTTAAACCCTGTCTGTGAAACCGGGCAAAACTGGTCGTTCTTGCATTTTAAACCCTATAAAAAAAGCATACAGTTATTTAATAAAAGCAGATGCTTTGTCAAAATTACCCTTTAACACTCAGAATATTTTTTTTTCAAATCACACTGCTCTCATTCATGACTGAAAATAAAATAAAAATAATTAGGCATTTTTTAAATAATGAAAAATATCTCAAATGAAGAATAATATAAAATATTAAATTAATAATATTTAAAATTAATAGCATTAAATTAAAATAATAAAATAGATCTTTATCTACTAAGATATTCACAACAGACATTCTTACATTTAAAACCTGTATACAAAGCATGCAGTTATTTAATAAAATCAGATGCATTGTAAAAATGTATCTTAAACTCTCAAAACAATTTTTTCCAACCAAACTTCTCATTCAGGTCTCAAAATAAAATAAAATATATATGTTTTAATAATAAAAATATTTTAAATGAATTATATACAGTATATATATATAAAAAAATATAATAATAATAATAATAATAATAATAATAAAAAAAATATATATATATATATATATTTTTTTTTTTTATATAATAAAAATATAAAATATATTTTTTTTTGGCCCAAAAATATACACATATATATATATATATATATATATATATATATATATATATATATATATATATATATATATATATATATATATATATATATATATATAAACTTTATCCACTTAGAAATCCACAACATAATTTTTTTACAGGATCTAAAGCATTAGATCTAAATGCTTTGTCCAAATGAACCTTAAACTCTCTAAATATTTTTTCCAATCGTAATCCCACTGCTCTCGTTCATGTCTCACTGTGGACAGTGAAATGGCAGATCCCTATTCTTCTGCCATCGGGCCATTTGGGGGCTCAGCAGGCGAGCTGATGGAGGGGCAGATGGTACGCTACCTCTCCTCAAAGCATTCTGTGCGTCCTGGGTCATAGCATCCGCCTCGTCCAGGATCACCAACTTACAGCCTTTCCTACAAGGAGCAAACACAAAGAATGATCAGTTCTTTTACAACAACAGTAAATATTTTAATGCAATAAAAGCCAAAAGACCAGATGTCATGCAATATGGAAACAAATAGTAAACTTGCTACATGAAAATTAAATTCTTATATTGTTGTGTGTGATGACATTATCATATTATACAGTACAAGTTGTTCATGAATGAACTGTGAGGGTCGGTACAGTTCTTACTTGAAGATGGTTCGCGTGCTGGCAAAGCTGAGGATTGGCCCCCTCACCACGTCTATGCCACGGTCATCTGATGCATTGAGCTGATGAAGTCAAATGTGTTATAGTTCCCATTAAAAAAGAAAAGAAAAAAAGATTTGCAACAAGCATATTTAGCCTTAAACAAGAAGTTCACCCAAAAATGAACATTTTGTCATCACTTATGTTGTTCCATACCCCTAATGAGATTCTTTCTTCTGTTGACTGTAGCTATTGACTTCCATAGTATTTTTTACTATCTCTAGATATTTCTTAAAGCCCATTCCCACCAAAAAGGATAACTATAAACATAACTATATTTGTGTCACAACAACAAGTTCTTTTAGTCCAAGTTTTTTAGCACATTTAAAAACCACAAGACTGACCAAAGAGCTTGTTGGAGCCATTTAAGTTTGAATGATTGAATTGTATTTAATGTAACTTAATTGTTGACTTAAACTATGATTTAATATGTTTTTGATGAATTTAAAGGAGATGACTTTTATTTTGTAAGGTGACTCTGGATAAGGAAGTGGGCAGATTGGACTCGGGTGTGAAGGTGGAGAGAGCACACAGCTTTCGACCACACTTTGTTTGATTGACCAACATTAACCTTTCTTTGTTGCTCTCTTTTGGAAATAAATACTTAATTTAGCATTTATATTGGGTATGGAGGCCATTTCTTGGATTATGTGCGTCAAAGAATCCCTCAACCTTTACACAAGATGGGTGGCTTTAATTTTAGATTAATTTGTGGACAAAAAGCCCCTACAGTGCTATATAGATAGCCACTAAATTATAAACACTTACAACTTTAATAACATTGCAGAAATTTAGAAGCTCAATGCAGAGAAGATCTTGGTTAGGTCAAAACCGTAACCAAGCTGTTCACACAGAACGCATTTTTCCATTGCGTTCTATGTAAACAAGCGCTAGCCGGACATCTTTGACCGTTACAGTCGTGTCTGTCACAAGAGAGCTGCATGTTTAGAAAGCCATGTAAAGTAAAAAGAATTTCAACTTTTAAAGTGCCCCTATTATGCAATATTAAAGGTTCCTAATTTTGTTTTGGAGTCTCCTACAACAGGTTTACATGCATCAAAGGTCAAAAACACTTTCATTTTCTCATAATATACATTGTACATCATCAAATTTTTTAATGATTCTCAAAAGACGCGTCTGAAGATTCAGTCAGTCTCTTTAAACTTCTCCTTTCCGCGAGCCTACTCTGGTCTGATTGGCCAGATGGCCCAGTCTGTTGTGATTGGTCCACCGCTTACGTCGCGTGTCGGAAGCTAAACGCACATTACCATTACTGAATTTCAGCTCCGGAGGCTTCCTAAAGCTCAGCGAATGTACACACTGTAAAGACAGCAAAGATGACGTCGATGAGTCCCATGATTAAACATTGGAATTGAAGGGAGTGGATTGGAATGCACTGCTGCTTCAATGTATATGTAATGAGTGATTATAATCAAGGTATTAATCAATACTTTTCCTTCTAAAAATCAAATGAGTTGAATGACTTCTCTTGGGATTTTACTTTGTTATAGAAGTTACCAGTGTGATTACTGAAATGTTCTCTTCATGTATTCTTTAATGTCAGTATTGGATATTTGAATGCAGTAACAATGCTTGCCTATTTATCCCAGCTTCCAGAAATGAAATAGGGACTGGTATTGTGTTTGAGAAAGGTCTTTAACATGTTAAAACACATAGGGGTCATTAAAGTCTATAGTTTAAGGGACCATTTGTCATTTAAAGCCTATACTTTCCATTTAGAATAAATTGTCCTGTCCTGAGAGAAAGAACTTGTTATCTTGATGTTTTGAGACGAGACTCCTGTTTATAGTTAGAGCCTGGCCATATTCAACCTTGGAAAAGATGTGTGTTGGGTGTGTGTGTTAGTCTTCTTGCTTACAGGTTAAGGAACCACTGGCATTATTGGAGATTGACTGAGTTGTTGTTCGGGACATGATGGCACCCAGCCACTCAAATCTGCGACCTGGAAGGTCACGACGTGCCTAACTTCAGGGTCTGATTGTCAGCAGCATAATCTATGGAGATATGCTTCTGTCTATCTGTATATGTGTGGAAAATTACTATGTTTATCAATTTCTTAGTCAATGAGAATCATTCAACCTGTAAGCAATGACGTAGCTTAGACCTTGGGAATGGTATAACTGCTGTGATCTTTGTAACTGTAAGCGGGGCGGCCTACGAACTCCTGTGTGAGTCTTGAAGCTGACTTCTGCTGATGAAACTGCAAACTATCTTCAGTAAAACTTTTCTTCTATTTTTTATAATTCTGACTCCGGGTCTTCTTTCAAACATCTGGTCCTTGGGTCCTAAACTGTTAACCCCTAACAGAATAACTAGTAATTCAACCCGAACCTTCATCGCAAGGACAACTCGAGCAGGATGTTTCTCAGTGATACACTACTCCGTTTGACGTACATTGAGATGTTGCAGCTGTAATTCTTCACCATCAGCAACAAGTATATGTCCGTCAACAAACCTATGTGTATATTTCTAATTTATTGCAGTTCACATGTGGGAACTGTACTATTAACTGTATCATAACAGTGCATACGTTAGCCGAGCATTAACGTGAATGACTGATGTAATATTAAAGTTTGTAAAAAAATCTTGCTCCATCCATTATCTTTACTCAAAGTAGTAAGAGTGATCGACAATCTGCATTAATGGACACAGTTTTAGGTAACACAGCGGATTAACCGACAGTAATAATGCGAGTAAAAACACAAAATTACGTATTTTGAACACCCAGTAGAAAATATATACATCAATAAGTACACTGTGTGATCGGTGCTTTGGCTTTTTCTATTAAACAATGCATGGTAAACTATGCAGGTTTGTCGTATGCTGCTTTAAATGGAAGCAGGATGGATTCTGATTGGCTGCCATTGTTTTTATCGTTCATCAGCTAAAAATAAATCATTCTGAAAGTGATTCTAACAATATTGTTTCTATGTGCCATTATTGTTATATTTGTGGTGTGGACTCTGATATTCATTTTTTTTATATTTAGAACGATTTTTAGAACTACATCTTAGTCATTATCGTTAGTTATCGTCCTTGGTCAATGGGACTTTAATAGTATAATATAAATGAATACTAAACTGTGATCATAAATTGATGTCTGACTCAAAAGAACATCAGACAAAACTAACAATAGACCTTTTTCATTTGCATTTGGAAAACATCTGTAATAAAAATATCTACAGTACCTCCAGAACCATGGAGTTGAACTCTTTATCTTTGTACAGCTGTTTAGCACATGCTAGTATAGTAGAGGTCTTTCCTGTTCCTGGAGGTCCATAGAAGAGCAGATGAGGCAATCGGTCTTCACTGATGAACTTCTGGACTGTGGAAAAAAATGAACGTAGACATTTATTAAAATTACATTTCAATAAAATGTTCAAGAATGTACTGGATGTACTAGTATTGTGAAAGAAACAAACTGAAATTGAATGCAGATACAACTCAATTTTAATATATCGTATATTGTAAAGTAGTATTACAGTGAAAATCTTTATTTGTTAGTAATAATAATAATAATGGCAGAGTGCAAATTATAATCCATACATATCACTGCTTACTTGTGCTCAGGATATCTTGGTGAGAGATGAGATCATCTAATGTTTGTGGCCTGTACTTTTCAACCCTGAAAATCGAAAAATATTTGTTAAATACTTTTACATTTTTTTGTTTTATCATGTTGTTTAAGTGACAGCAACTCCAATGCAATTATCTTACCTTAACCATAGATTACCTCATATTAACATCATGGTATTATATTATAACGATAATAGCTATCATTACAATTAGATATTATTAATAAAGAACTTATTTCAGATATTTAGCTTATTTTGCAGTGAATTGAGAAGATTCCCTTGAGTAGTCATTGCTTTTCTCCATCAGTATAATGTCAGCTGTCATCCCAAAAACCTAAATTATTCTGGTTTATCAATTTTCATACATACTGCACGACGAGCTCAACTACAGCCAGTGGTTGGTTGTTATTATTATTCATAAATTCATCATGGTCATACGTGCAGAATATGTAAACAAAGCAAAACTGTGCAATGCTGCACATGTCGGCTAAACAATGTCTCAAGCAGCATAACACCGTTTATTCATAATTATCAGCTGCAAACAAAAGAGCGAAATTTGTACTACCAAATGCAAATTAAATTACCATGGTAAATTTCTCGTCTGCTGTTGTGCTTTACTTGTTGATGCCATTCTCTTGTATTTTGTTCAATCACCCCTTCGATGTGTCTTGGCGCGTTTTTCTGACTATACAGAGATCTCCATCCGCGAGCGTCACTTGCTGACAGTCTGTTGACCAATCAGAAGCGCGCTTTAAATGAAGGCGGGATTTAACGAGGAACTGGCTTACTGTTATTTCATAATAAGAGTTTAAGAGATAATCAAAGTCATTAGTTAATGCTAGCTGTGTCTGCTATGTAAATGGTTCACTTCTTAACGCATCATGTTTAAAATGATGGATTGATTTATATACACATTGTATTCCCTAATACGATATTGCAGCAGTTACCGTGAGTAGGCTGTTTAAGGGTTTTCACAAACTAATAAAGCTTTTGCAGGTTTGATTTTGATTAATTTCTGGTCATTTGAGTCAAGTCAGGTTTGGTTTGCTGTCAGATACAGTGGTAAGAAATGTAATTTCACTAGGTCCACCGTGTAAATTAAAATTAATTAAAAATTAAAGGTTAAAAAGTAATAGTGTTGTTGAAAAGTAAATTAGAAAATAAAGATAATTAAAAACTAAAGGTAAAAAGTAATACAATAATTTAAAAATCAGGTAATACTAGGTAAATCAGTAATCTATAGCCTATTTAAAAAGTTAAAGGCAACATATAATTTGTGCAAGTTTTTTGCAACCTGTACAAACAATAGGCTACACACACACACACACACACACACACACACACACACACACACACACACACACACACACGTTGCGTTTTTATGGAGACTTTCCTTAGACAATGATTTTTATACATTCCATCACAGAAAACTTTCTGCATTTTTACATTTTCAAAAAACATCACTTAGCATATGATTTATAAGCTGTTTTCCTCGTGGGGACCAAAAAATGTCACGACAAGGATTTTGATACTGCCATTTTTGTGGGACATTTTGTCCCCATAATGTACCTGAACCACACACACACACACACACACACACACACACACACACACACACACACACACACACACACTGACTGCAATTCGTAATCATAAAACCCATGTATATACTGTATGTTTTTGCTAAATCTATTTTCACACATCAAGCTCAGTCTGTTGGTCTTTAGCTTGGTCAGGTTGTTAGACCAGTGTAAATCAGCTAAGACCAGCAAACCACTGGTCAAAGCTGGGGGTTTTTAAAACAAGGAAACTTTAATATAGCCTACTGTAAAAAGTGAACATGTACTATTTTTTTCCTGCCTCTTAAAATTACTTTCATTGCTGTGTAACCCAATGTAATCAGGTTGAATCTGTCAAATCATTTTTTGGAGTGGATCTTGTCAATTGTGAAGTACACTTGAAAATGCATTAGGGTAGTATGTCCGGGCTTACCGCCCTAATGTAGCCTACTTCCAAGTGTACTTTGTTTATCCAAGTGTATTTCCAATGCGTGTGACAGGCAGTTAAACTACTTTTATAAAACATGACCATATAAAACAGTGGTTTGATTGGAAAAGGTTCTGCGAGTTCAAACGGTGAGCTCACTGCATTGATGCTTATCTCGCGAGAACTCTCTCCCCTGCTTGTGTCGGCGGTGCGATGCTGCTGATGCTGTTGCTGTGAATTTGATTGACGCGAACATGTCGGTGTGATGGGGGAGCGCCGGGATGCAGCCGATGATGCTCCAAAAGGGGAATACATGCAGTCAAATCAGACGTTATCGTTAAGAAAGATCACCAATCGTTCTCCTTAATCATCAATGACAAAGATGTCTCAATTTGTGTTGCATTTCACAAGCGCGCAATGGATCTAGCTGATGCCACCGCAGCGAGGATCTGATTTTTATTTTTTCCTTCCTTCCTTCAATGTATGTGTATCATGGTAGAGTCAAGCTGGAGCATCAAACATAAACTGTGCAACCCTGATGACAACACCGTCAGGACATCAGGATATCAACAATGGAATCGCCTTACACGTAGAGTCTAGTTTTTCACGATCACACAATTAAACGCACTATCTAAAGTGTTTTCTGATCTGATTGAGCGAAAAAAGTAGCCTGCACATAAGAAAAGGACCACTGCTCACAAATTATGGACGAGGAGAATATGACCAAAAGCGACGAGCATCATCTGAGTTTGCAAAAAGCCTTGCAGCAGTGCGAACTGGTGCAAAACATGATTGACATTAGTATCTCCAGTTTGGAAGGTCTGAGGACCAAATGTGCCACATCCAACGACTTGACACAAAAAGAAATCCGAACGCTGGAGGTAAGCACGCATCCATTTGCCTGAGCCCAAATGTGAATTTTGCACCCCAGCCCCCCTGCATTTCTACAAATGTCACGAGAGCATATGTGTGCGCGGGTGCATGCACATTATACAATTTTGCGTCTTTAAATGAGTTTCAAATTAAAGTTGCATCTCGGGAATTGACTGTATTGGCGAGATAAATGAAGAAGCTCGCGCTGCAGTGAGAGGCGCGAGCTTGCGCATTCTGCAGGTGGTGAAGAAGGTGGTTCGTGCGCTCGCGCTGCTAACATGGACACCGAAAGGGGCCTATTGTTGACAATAATTTATATCATCGCTTTTAAATCATCCGCGTCATTAAAACATTCGTACCTTCAATATAAACATTGCATGGTTTTAAATGATGTTATGTAACAAGAGTTAATGTCCCAGATATATTCTTCATGATGGCAGTGAAGGCTAGTGGTCGACCAAATATGTTTTTTTTTTTTTTTTTTTTTTTTCAAAGACTCGATATCTGGGTGTCCGATAAATAATTGCAGCAAATTAGACTTGAGGGAGAGCGAGGAAACACATGTTGTTTTTCCCCTTTATGTCACGTGTCTCAAACTTAGCGATGCTATGGTAGGATTGCGATTTTTCTTAACGATTTCCGGTTCTATTAGCCATTAGGCTCGGTTTCATGCTGACTTAAAGGGATAGTTCACCCAAAAATGTAATTCTGTTATAATTACCCACCCTCATGTCATTCTAAACCCGTAAGACTTAAGACCGTTCATCTTCGGAACACAAATTAAGATATTTTTGATGAAATCGGAGAGCTTTCAGTCCCTCCATTGACAGCTACACAACTACCACTTTGACGCTTCAAAAAGTTCAAACTAATCCATATGAACTGTTCAGTCCAAATTTATGAAAAGACTCAATCTCTTTATATGATGAACAGCTTGAATTTAGGCTTTTATTCACATTTAAACATTGATCAGCGAACATAAACAGAAGCCCAAGACGCGAACACGAGAATTAATCTCATTGGTTCTTGCACGTCAAGCGAACATGCTTGAGCTTTTGTTTTCCACAACTGATGTGTGAGTTGATGAATGTTTAGGCCTATGTGAATAAAAGCCTTCATATGCGCGCGTGTCTCTCAAACAGTGCTGGGAAACAGTCTCTCTGACAGCGAAATTAATTGTTGTTTTTCTCGCACTTCAATGGTATAAAAACACTTGTTTTTAAACTGCAATACTTAAAAATGCATGCTTTCGTTACTGTGTAGCACAGCAACGTCATGTGAGTGTAACCGCGATAAAAACGATAGTCCAAAATTTCTACCGGGTTAATCCTGTCTACCGCTATATCGTCCAGTATGATATTACGCTGTAGGACCAGCGGTTTGGAAAATGGATGGATGGATGATTCAGCTGCGGGCGCCATCTTCTGGCGAGACGCGGGAATTCATTCGGCACGACCGTCACAGTGCATTATGGGTATTCTCTAGCTGTTGAGTGTACATGAGTTGTACCCTTGTTATTACGGTGCTGTATGGCAGTGGTTCCCAACAGGGGGGTCGCGGCCCACAAGGGGGTCTCGGCGAGCTCTCTGGGGGGTCGCGTCATATTTTGAAAAGTTTTGAGTAATGAGCATTCAAGTCGTCCGTAACTTTTTCTATGTTAAAAATGTACAAAAAGTATATAATGAGCGAGTTCATCATGAATCCATCTTCCAAACCGTGTTTTTGTCTTATTCTGAATCACTATGGTACACCTATAATAAGTGTTTACATTGGGACTATTTAACACTGGTTCGGATCGCCGCCGCGGAGTAGTGGTACTTGACCTGCGTGACTCATCATAGCTAAACACAGAGAAGTAATTCCGGCTCCGAAAGACGCATTATTCTGTTAACAAATGCATGTTTATTAACGATCGCTGTAGCGCAAAAAAGGATTGCATGCTTTAAGGAGAACGATCATATTACTAATTTTATCCATTCCCTGGCTGACCAAAAAATGGGATTTTAACCATGACAGCCTTAAAAACCAAATACATATGGGCCAGACTGACCCTTGAGGATGATAAAGAGGTCTTACCCTGTTAAAGATCTCTCCACGCATTGACCAAATTACTCACGACCGGAAGATCCTCACACTTATTGATAAAGCCTCACAAATAACATGCAAGTATTGAGGTCCCAGACAGCAGTAATTTTGTAATAGCCTATATATTCATTCTTTTTTTTAACCTACACACCAGTGTGAATACTGATTTTTTTTTTTTATTGCCATTCAAATAGGGCCAATTTATAGGTTACTCTTAGGCTTACGTTTTTAAATTACAAATGGCCCATTGATGTTTTTGTTATTGTATTTTCAATATCAGGCTATAGGCTATTATTTGTGCATAAACATATCTGGTTATAGTAATAAACATAGCCTACGGTTTGCTTGAAAACAACATATTTTGTCATTCTTGCTGCTAGCCAACAAGAGCGATAATATCATTAAATGTGAATAGGGGCCCTAAAATATTTTCTTGGGAAAAAGGGGGTCTCAGACAATAAAAGGTTGGGAACCACTGCTGTATGGTATTGAATAAGTGCACTCAATAACGTTCACTGTGGTTTCAGACACAACCACAAATGGCTGTCCCTTCAAAAAATACCCTATTTAAGGGTATAGGGGGCAATTTCGAACACAGACCATGTTTTTGATTCACTATAAAAAACTGGTTCATAAGATTAAATTTTTCATTAATCTATCTGACTACACTGGCCGCTCAGTATGTTTCTGATTTAAACTACTAAAAAGAACCGGCTCATAAGAGTAATGCATTTATGAATCGAACTACAGGTTACGCTCAATATTTTTGTTGTTGGCTTTTCAGCAAAATGTATACAATAAATCAAGTAAACAGCAAAAATGTTGCCTAACATAGGAACAAATATCAGACTATGGTTTTGAGGGATACTGCAATTAACAAATTTTTTAAAATGACAACATTTAAAACACCAGTTTTGAATAAGGTGCTTGAAATCAACATTCAAAACCACTGCTAGAGAAAACACAGTTGTGCAACTGGACTTGTAACTTGAAACCTTAGTTACAGAGATATAGTCCTTGTGACAACTTCCCTGTTGGACACATTGCCCTGGGCACTTGTTTGAATGGATGGAGAATTTCACACTAAACCACATCCAACTGCAGTTCTGTGTGATTTTTGGCTCAGATTTCCTCCCAGCAGTCTTCTATTGCTCTGTTTCAGCGTGTTTAGGCTTCAAATACTTCTTTACATTAGACTGGTTCTGCTTAGATGCAAGAAGTCCAAAAAGTGATCCTTGCTTATGGGCTTGATGTGTAGGCCTTATATTACTGTACTTATGACACTTACTATCTTGGCTATAGTCAGTTCGTTGTCTTTTATGATCTAGTATTGCTTTATTTTGCGATTAGGTCTGTGTTTTTATATGATTATACTTTTGATCATGATTATGTGTTGCTGCATGCGTGCTAGCATTGCTTTGCATTTATCCTTTTTTTACTCCACCACATAGTCTGCTTTTCAACAGCTCCAGTATAATTGTGCTCTGTTCACTTGACGTGGGGAAACCCATTTTCCCGTTGGCTGTTGATTGCAGCCGTCACTAGTGTCAGCATGTCACAATGAAGCACTTTGTTTGTTCATGTTGATGGAATAATAATTACAAACATTAGATATTATCTGGGGGTTCTTGCTTGTTTACCTGGTGATGGACGTGCATTAGCATCTTCAATTTACCAGGCACCAGTGATGCTCAAAGCGTAATATGCCATTTGGTTACATCGATACAGTGATCCCTCTTTAACTATACGTGCTCACCCAAAAATAATAAAAACTCATTCCAGGTTTAAAGGTTCGGTAAGTGATTTCTGAGAAACATTGATGAAATTGGATCTGTCCGAGCACCATAACACACTTGTAGCCAATCAGCAGTAGGGGGCGTGTCCACTCTTGATGGTGGAGGAGAGAGAGTGAGCAAGAGGGAGATTTGAAGAAAGACTGTAGAAAGAGAGATAGCTAAGAGACATTACAAAAGAGAAAAAGTCAGGTGTCCTTCATGCTTAATGCAGGCAGCATTGAGGGGTGCTTCACTCCTTAGTCTTTTTATACTTCTTTTTGGGCAATTCCAAATCCATTTAGTCCATCTACTGTCGTTTACACTGTTGTCTTCTTCTAGCGCTTCTCCCCTTCTTTACTGTAGCCTTCATTACTTTCACCTCCGCTTGTGATTTTAACACTTTCTCTTCACCCTCGTGCACCCTTTCATTGACCTTTATTGTTGGTTCTTGTTCTTTTTTTCACACCATAATAAACAAAGGAAGCCAAATGCAGTTGTTTATACCCTACATCTATGTCACAAAGTATTTTAGGTACTTTCCACTCATATAGCATTCAAGCATTTTTATATTTAAGCATGTATGGCATTACTGTAAAAGCAAGCAAAATAACATTTCTTTGAAACAGGCAGATAGCAATATCAATATCCAAAACAGAGGGAAGGCCTGAAAACCTCATTTAAATTAGCCTATATAGCCTAATAGGCTAGACAACTAGCCTATACATTTAATTTTATGAGTTGGTAATGTTTAAACTTGATAGTCTTGAAAGTTTGTTAACATGGGGTGTGTACAACATTCGCATGAAAATGGTAAACAACACAACCAAGAAAATAGCTCCAATCGTGTTGTTTCAGTCATACTTCGATATACAAGATAGCAAACTCTATGGATAAAAAAAAAAAAATTTGGGGTAGTGCTAAAGCCTATATAGTCTGTGTATTACAAAATAAACTAAAAGAAAGTTTATATTTAAGCAATAAGCCCCGCGAAGCCATGTTTTACAGTGGATTTAGAACAGCTAAGGGACATTGTTAGGCACGACGCGGAGCGGAGAACAGCTTTAGAACAGCTAAAACCCCCTCAGCTCTGTTCTAAATCCATTGTAAAACACGGCTTCAAGGGGCTTATTTTATAAAACGGTTACTTAATAAAAATATTCATTTTTAATATTTATTTTATTCATAAAATAAACACCAGCAACAAAAAATATAACGTTATGACACATTTATTCCTCCGCCAAGCAATGTAGTTCCAAAGAGGTTGCTAAGCAACACATGCAGCAACAAAGGATCACAAACGGCAGTTGCGCAGTGATACTAATGTAATGCGGTCACAGGTGTGTGTTTGTTGAGTAATTTACAATGGCTTCGAATGTAGCTCAACCAATCAGAATCAAGGACTGGAACTATCCGTTTTATAAATCACATTTTCTGACTAGTTTACTTTAATTTTTTATAATACACCATATTTCACCCAAACTGAATAGGCCTAACTAAAAACAAGTTTAAATGGGTAAGTCTTCTATAAATATTTTTGATTCTTCATTTTCTTTTCTGACATACTCTTGTTAAAACACAGTAGACATGCTTATTCTGTACATTTTGAGCACTTTTTGTTTTGTCCATCAAAAGTGTGCTTTCCTTTTAATTGAGCTCGATCAGTGCAGCAAAAATAGACCCGGCCCTGAAACCCCCGCTTCACTGCTGCTACTGCTCCAAGTTAAATGCACTCATTGGTTAAAATGGACGTCGAAATAAATATGTGCTGCTCACGCACCGCTCACGGTTGCAGTGTGAAATGACCATAACATTGGTTTTGAGTGTGCGCTGCTGGCGACTAACAAAGAACTCTTGCTTACTCCTGTGTACTGTATGTTAATTTTTTGTTCTTCCTTGTCGTTCGTCACCTTCACTTTATTTTTCAAGAAACTTTATTTTGCGTCGCTTCTGCTATGATAAAGAGAATGACATTTTTGGGGGCGAGCAATGAAAGGAGGGGTGTGTTTGATTTCAAATAGCCTATCAAACAATGATTCTCAGAAATTGCTTACTGCACCTTTAAAGTATATGGCAATTATAACTCTGTCCTTCAAATACATCAGATAGGCTACTGATAGAATCTGAAATATTTTATAATCAGGGATTATAATTGATTATATGCTGTCTTCTAAATTCATAACATGTTAATGTTAATGGGTTAAAACAAGCATATCCTTTGCTTACAAATTGCCTTTGGCAAATTACATTAGAAACTACATTGCTTCAATCCACTGTATTGGACAGATGTGTAAATCTCTCTAAATAAAAAAAGATTGGTGATTATATGTTTGTTTTTAAAACATTAGGTATTATTTTCATTTTTAATTTCTGCGATTTAAAAATATATACATATCTTTATTCTCTGGCTTTTGAATAGATCATGGAATAGGTTTGAAGTGGATAAAAATATGGTGCAGCAATTTATTGTATTGTCTAAAAAAAAATCTTGCTTGATCTGTAAAGCACTTTGGGTCGACTTCTGTTGTTTTAAACGTTGCTACAGAAATAAAGTTGACTTGACATATCAGAGGATTAAAGCAGGGTTTACCAAAGGGAAAAAAGTTTGGAATTCCCTGGGTTAAAGAATTAATCTGTTTTGTTCGCAATATAACGAGAGAGTGATGTGTATTGTGACAGGGGTTTATTATTCCGTTTATTTGGGTCAGTTATTTTTCAGTTCAGTGAGGGTATTTATTTCAGGTAGTGAATTGAAAACTTTGAGAGAAAATGCATTTGAAGGAACATCTCTAGGCTTTAATCTTTGCATTTGAGTTGGGACCCACAGACAACATGCTTTGTTTTCATACAGTAACATTCAGCAAACAGTGTTGTCAAGAGAGATCAACCCAACACAATTAAAACTGAACAGACTTCTGATGTAGATGGAGAGTGTTCAATAAACTGATAAGGCTGAAACGATCAAAAAGCTGATACTTATTTACTCATTAGTTTAAAAGGTCATAATGTATCTTGATGGCATCCAGTTTCAGTAATCCTTTGTTCTCACTATGAGTGTTACATTTATTACCTTATAGGTGCACTTGTGGACAAAAACATATTTTCCTCTGTTATACATTTTGTACATTGTAAAAAAACAAACAAACATAGAATTTAAAAAAGGGGAACAGTCAGTTTGCATTACTTGCGAGTTAAATAATTAATTAATTTACAGATTACTAATTCAATGTAGATTGATTATAAGTTGCTTTTTTGCACATCATTCTTTGAATCATTCGTGCATCCTCTCACGTTTTCTAATAATTTCTATTTAATTCAATGTGTTTACTTGTCAGTATCTTTGAAATTATTTGTGCAATTTCTGAGTGAAAATTTATTCTACACCCAGTGTAAAAATTTCTTTTTCCCCCCAGTGTATATTCATGTGAAATCACATGGGGAAAAACTACTTATGAAATACCTTTCTAAACGTGAAAACAAAACCCACAACAACTGTGTGAATAAAACTGTTAAACAGTCAAACAATGCAACCATATTAATTATTCATGCCCCAGTGCATGCTGGGAATGGAGCTGAACCACAAAACCTTTATTCGGTGTAAACCTATTTAAACTCAAAAACGCATTATTCTAACGTACCTGCTGTGCTTTAAAAATCATGACAGAAAAAGCATTTTTAGCAATATTTACTTGATGTAAGAATCATTTTTTTTTACACTGTAGTGCATTTATGCTTTTTGTCTACCAAATAGTTTTGGTCTGCAAAATAGGTCTCTGTTTACTAATGTGTTATTGTGTTATGTGTTATTGTACAGTGCTGCCATTTTTTTTTTGCTGTCACATTCTAATGTTTAATATAAATATATTGTATGTTATAGAATTCTACCCTTTATTCAACACTGCATCCTTGTTAACCACTGGATGCTGTTTTAACCATAAAGAGAGATACAGTATATAATACATAAAAGAGAACTGTAAGATGCTATAGAAAATAGCTAGTGTGTCTTGTGAGTTTTTTGTGCTCTTTGTATTCCTCCTCGTTTTCCTGCACAGACATTGCAGTGACATTCACTGTCTTGGGAAACTTGTCCAGTTTAGAATATTCATGTTTTTTCAACATGCTTAAAATCAGCTCAAAAAGATCATAAAATATTGAATGACATTAAGGACAGATACAAATGCCAAGCATTGCATTTAGAGTTTGCTTATGGATCTGCATGCGTGTCATACAACTAATTATAGGCTACTTCATGGAATCTGCACACATTTTAAAGTCAACATCGAAAATTCATGAATATTGATTTATCCATGCACATTATTATTATTATTATTATTATTATTAAATTACGGATGATCTACTACTTCCAGCGAGATTCTGAAGTGTGCAAAATTATGGATACTTTACTATCCCATGAGGCCACGGGAGAGGATTTATGAATGGCAGTGAAGTGATGCAGCTGACTGGTAGTTCACGTGAACACATGGCTGATGTAGTACGTCCGAATTTCATTCACTACCCAATACCATATATTCATACCATATTGAACGTACTTATTTAACGGTCGCAAAGTAAGTTCAAATTCAAATGTAGTACCTACTCAGACAGTATGTGATTACTGCAGGCTCTATTTGACCCAATGAATCATCCGTAGTTCAACGCTGACCGCCACGGATTGATTCAGATTTTTTAACTATTTAATATGGGTAAAATTGTATTTTATTCGCGCTGCTTGCTCCCCCTCTCTCTGAGATGGTCCTCACTGCAGAGCATAAAATCCGGGGGGAGGAGTCGGATAAAATCCAACTCCTCCCACCTTACATACCTAAACCTACCAATCTCCACCCCCTGATCCCTAAACCCACCCCTAAATCCTACCCATCTCCACCCCTAAACCTACCAATCTCCACCCCTTATATAAGATCCGACTCCTCCCCTCGGATCTTGTGTACTGCATTCATAGATATAAACACTAGATGTCGCCTTGGGGTTCTAAACATGCGTCAAAACCGCCGCCATCTTTGAACAGGGGTCTTGCCATATGAAGTAGCTAGGTAACGCTGCTATCTCCGCCTATACTTCGATTTTATGGATGATACCGGACTTTTGTGCTGCGTATGGATGTTCACACGAACGAAATCTAAACCAGACAGCATGGGATTACATTTACTCTGTGGATGGTAGTAGTCAAGTTGTTTTTTTATAAGTTCAGTGTACATTTCTCTGCTTGGAGGAAGAAAATGAACTGTGATTCTCGCACAGCTAATGAACTGTGAATATTCTTTAGATATTATTTGAAATAACTCTTGTGTTTAAAATGTACAATATGCAGGAGTTGATCCTCAATACCCATTTTTGGCTGCATGTGCTGTGTTGTTCCTAACTTTTGATTTTTTACCGATTGTACTCAAACCTTTTAATAAAAAAAATAATAATAAAAAAAAACCTGTAAGTACAGTCCTAATAGTATGCTGGTCCTCTCCCTGTCAATCTTCAAACAGTACATCCATGATTATTATACATAGAATTCCGCAAATCTTATGTATGTGTGCGTTTTGCACAAGGACAGTGGGCTCAAGGGCTTGTTTCTTTTCCTTGCAAACTGGGGATGGAGGTGTGGAAGGAGTCGAAGGACACTGAAATTTGTGAAAATGTCAACTGTTTAAAGCCTTTCTTTAAAGTGAATTTCGTTTTGTATAAATTGTATCTTAATTTTAATAAATTTTATTCATCAACAAATTGCTTGTTGATATAGATCATGGAGGCGTCCGCGCGGTAACTTACTTATTGCACGTTAACTGGAGCGCATCTCATCCTAACTTAACGAAACTCAGCCTATGCCTCACACAGACATGAGAAATACATCAAATACACAAAGCTTAAATAGTCTTTAAACGAAATAATTTAAAACGAAAGAAAAAAGCTAGGCTACTCTCTGATTATGTAATCCATTATGTGCATTTCTCTCTCTAGGCGCGTTCACTACGGAGATGGTGATCGTCAACTTCATCTCTGCAGCCGAGTCGACACTGTCATAAGTTTATTAATAAAAATCAATGCACGCGTCACCGGATTTACAAATGCACTTCTTGCTTGTTGCACGCACACATATTATGTCGAAATAACGAGATATTATGTTGAAATAACATTATTCTTAATAAAACATCTTTTAGAATATTTGATTGAATGCTGAATGTTGCGCTTGTTCAATTTAATAAAATTAAAAATTTAATTGTGATCATTAAAATAATTGAATATTAAATATTTAGTGGCCAAGTTTTGCTCATTTATATATGTATTATATAGCAATAGTTTATTCTAAGTTTACTCAAGTGGAAGAATGTGACTAATAAACGTAGGCCTACTAGCACGCATTATATTTTGAAAAATAAGTAATTATCTTAATATCAAAACCTTAAATTTCCTCTGGACTCAATGATAAATACATGACTGACCGTTGGAACGAACCATAAAAACTAGAAAATCGCATTTCATGACGATTTATGGTGATTTTATTTCCGTTAGACCTTTGCCTACATTGACGCTGATGCATTAAAGAGGAGGGGCTCCCCTGTTCCAAGATGGCGGCTCTATTGACGCATTCGTTCCAATGAACTGCCGTATACAAGGCGACATCTAGTGTTTATATCTATGTACTGCATTGAGGTGCTACTGGTCTCTCTCACAAACTGACAATGGAGGCACGACTAGCCCCTCCTTCTCTTACCGCACGATCTGAATCAAAACATGAGCATGTAGAGGGCGGATTGTTGCCGGTGCTTAATGCTTATTCCCCAGCGAAGATTCCAGAATAAATCCGTAGTTGAATGGTTAGTATAATGAACACTGTTGCTCAACATAACTCTGAGAAGTTGTCTAGATGTTAAGCGCGGTCGCGTTTCATTACAGATTCGCGCAAAACTTTTGCGATTTTTTTTTCTAAATATCCGTTACAACTTTTGCGAAATGACGGCGTTTCCATTAACTGATGTTATGCGACAAAACATAATTTGTTCCTCTCGCGATCAGTCATTCCAAAAATCATTGCAACGGACGTTGGTAGGTTCATATCACAGCCACCAGACTAGACATTATATTATTATTATCTCCAGGTTCAGGTTGGTGTGTGTTGGTTTTTGTCCACCTCAATCTCCAGGTGTGCGTGAGTGTGTGTGTGTGTGTGTGTGTGTGTCTGAGTCTGTGTGTGTCCACCTCCAGGTCCAGTTTGGTGTGTGTGTGTGTGTGTGTGAGCCTGTGTGTGTCTGAGTGAGTATGTGTTTGGGTCTGAGTGTGTGTCTGTGTTTGAATCTGTGTGTGTGTGTGAGTCTTTTTGAATGTGTGTGTGTGTGTGTGTGTGTGTGTGTGTGTGTGAGCCTGTGTTTGAGTGTGTGTTTGAGTGTGTCAGTAAGTTTGTGAGTTTGTGTGTGTGTGTGTGTGTGTGTGTGTGTGTGTGTGTGTGTGTGTGTGTCCAGTTCCAGGTTTGTGTGTGAGCAAAATTTGCAACAAAAAGTCTGTGGAGCAGTCATAGCATAGAAAGTGTAGCAATGGCAAAGTCTTTAAGTTATCTGACACTAACTGTTGGCAATGGGAATGTGTACTTGTCAATAAAAATATATGATATATATATAAAGTTTATATATTATGATGTATATAAACATTATATATATATATTTAACTTAATCACCCCCCCCCCCCCCGGTCCCCGGTCCCCAAACACCACACCACCGCAAATAGAATCTAATTCTGTGGGAAACACTGAAAGATGTTAAAATATGAGTGCTATATAAAATCTTTCTTTCTTTCCAGGGTAAATTGGTGAAGTACTTTAGTCGGCAGCTCTCTTGCAAGCGTAAAGTGTCCTTACAGGAGCGGAATGTGGACCTGGATGGATTCCCGCAGCTGGGACATTGGTTTCGCATTGTTAACATGAGGAAAGAGGTTATCGAGGTATGTACAATCCTGTATGTTTTGTCCTCAACCAGTTTAGTGCAAACAGGGGTGGGTGATATGACCAAAATCTTATATCACGATATGAGTCAATTTATTTCACTATAACGATATATATCATGATATAGTTATTTTTGCTTTAAATAAGGTTTTTATATCATCAAAAGTTTTGATACCATTGAAATTTCACAACTCTTGTCACCAATTTCGATATCACAAAAACTAATACTAGCCAATGTAAAAAAACGTACAAACAAACAATAAACCTCTCGGTGACACTTTATTTTGATAGTCCCATTTAGACATTGTACTAACTGTGAGTTACATTGCACCTACATGTATATAAACTCTCATCAGAGTATTAGTAAAGCATTAGTAGACTCTCTGCTTAAAGGAACACTCCGACTTAACTACATTCTCACTAGGCGTAGGAGCACAGCTACTTGGGCGGAGTGGCTACTTGGGCGGAGTGATTAGCGCAGCACACGAGACGCCCTGTTGTTGATTTAGCTGTGCTCCTACGCCTAGTGAGAATATAGTTCCCAGTATTTATACGATTAAAAATGGTCTCTGTCTCGTATAGCCTTGTTATTTGTACACGCTGTGACTATACAGATCACAACATGTAAATAGGAAAATGTTTGCATTATTTTGTCACTTATTGGGATTAGTATGCTACCATTATCCATTTACATCCAGTCTTTGTGCTAAGCTAGGCTAGCGGTGGGTGCGTCAAATAACACTTACAGAACGCACAGAAATGAAAAAGGTATGTATGGACTTATCTAACTCTGGGGGATACTGTGAATAAGCTAAAGTCCCAAAAAGTTGGAGTTTTCCTTTAATATCTGTTAACACTTTATTTTGATGGTCCCTTAACAGACATTCTACATACTATAAGTAACTTTTTAACTACATGACATTTAAGTAGCTTTTATAAACCTTAGAAAATAACATTACTGGTATGCATCCTAAAACAATGGCACTGACATATTTTAAGATAAAAATAACTTTCAGTTAAAACAGCTCAAACATGCATTTTAGTCTGGGACTAAGCTTAAGCCTGGTCTGTGAAACCAGCCAAGAATGTCTAAAGGGGACCATCAAAATAAAGTGTAACCAAACTCTTGCTGAAGCGTTCTGAAGACAAGTAAACAGTCAGTGAGAAAATAAGAAATAGAAATAGATCTACCTGAAAAACTTCAAGCACTAGAAATATGAAATACTAGCCTACATACTATAAATTATTCAACTGTATAAAAACACCACATATCTTCACTGTGTAAATTAAATATACATTCTTATTAAAGTGAGACAAAAGTGATTCAGTCAGATCTTTTGGTTTGATTAACATTAATGACAGACGACAGCAGGTAAATTAGGCTGCTGTCACTTTAAAACTGGATGTACGGATCCAATATACTGTTGCACATGCGTTTTCTTTCTCAACTGTTTACATTCATTTAAGACATAAATGACTGCGTTTACAAGGATACTTGCAGTTCAGAAACGGCTTTAGTGTGTGCGTCTCTCTCAGACAGTGCTCAGAAACCATCTCTCAGATAGCCCGCATATAATGAAATTAGCTCTCTTTCACTACGTTTCAATGGTTTAAAATCACTTGGTTTTAAACTGCAATGCTTAAAAACGCATGCAAACGATAAGCTTTCATGGCGCCGCAGCACAGCAACGTCACGTGAGCGTAACCGCGATAGAGACCATAGTCCAAAATCTCTACTGGTTGACAAAATTCAACCGTTAAATCATGTCTACCCGTACATTGCCCATCCCTAACCCTGTCCCACAGTTGATTTCCTTCATGCAGTCACCTCAGACTTCGTGGATTCAGTTCAGAGTTTGAAAATATCATGGATGGATCCGATTGTGGCAGTGGTCTCAAACTCTGCTCCTGGAGGGCCAGTGTCATGCAGATTTTAGCTCAAACCAGCGCCAACTCTCCTGCCCTGGAGTTTCTAGTAATCCCGAAGACCTTGATTGGCTGGATCAGGCGTGTTTAATTAATTCATTAATTGTTGGAGCTAAACTCTGCAGGGCATTGTACTGCAGGGAGTTTGAGACCACTGTTTTAGTATGTGCTACCAACACTAAGGTTAGGGTTAGAGGTTAGAATTTGTTTAATTTGTTTTAGGCAATCAGCTCTGTGATTGACATGACTAACAACATCTTTAGAATCGGCCACAGGGCGTGTTTGGGCGACACAATGTTCTTCTGCGCTAGAAGAAAACATGTCACTAAATATTTTTTTTTAAAAGTTTTATGCTGACAATTTCACTCCCCTTAAATGCTTTGATTACACTCTTAAAAATAAAGGTTCCCCAAAGAACCTTTCAGTGAGCTGTTCTTAAAAGACCCATATTTTTCTTAGTGTAAAGAACATTTGAATAACATAAAGAAACGATTTCCACTATGAAGAACCTTTTGTGCAATGGAAAGTTCCATGGATGTTAAAGGTTCTTCATGGAAACTTAACAGTGTTATATTATATAGTTTCATTCTCAGTGTTTGATTCCAAGCTGAAATTGATAATAGGAACTTCTCAGAAAAAGATCTTAATAAAATCTTAATAAAGCTAACAAATTACACACATTTCAGGGTTTAGGCCTAGCTGTAAAATGTATTACAAGCTACTATGTCTATACAAAGGCAATTAAGAAAAATGCCAGAAAGCTAATAGGAAATAACTAGATATTGTACACTAAAGTGAAATTCAGACATGAGTGTGTGGAGAGATTATGTATAATTATATGTAAATGTGTCAGTTGGCCAGTGAGAGCATCTTTATGAAGGATCTTCGGGGGAAGTAGCTCATTCTGATCCTCCCCATGCAGTATATTTCTAAATAGTTCCCATCTAATGGGAAGAAACATTGTAAACAGAAGGTCTCTAACAGAAGATACTCTGAAGGCCTTGAGGTTTTTCTCCTCTGCCGCTGTCCTCAGTGCTGAAGCGTTGGTGCTGTCCAATGTGCTGAAGCCCCCTGCTGATGTGGAGAAGGAATTGCAACTATATAGAATGCAACAGTCAGTTATATATGAATTATATATTCATATTCATTTATCCTATTCCAATATCATTTTAATTTTTCTCCATAGGGGAACTGATTTTGAACAGTAACTTATAAACATTTAAAGACCAACCTACTGTGAGCTACGAGTTGTTGTTTTTTCTTTTAGAAAAAACAGCCTTTAGCCCACATAATTTCAATTTATTTGTCTCTGTATATATAATCCACATCTTTAAATCAATAGTTTTATATTATATCATTCGAAGTGCTTCAAGGGATTGTAGTTCTTTCCCTCATTAAAGCCGTTAAGTGCACAGTCTTGTACATTTGCAATTTTGTCCGATTTCAAATACTTTTTGATTCAAGTTAAAGTTTTTAATGCTTTGATTCAACTCGTAGCTTGTTTTTTTGGTTTATGGCTTATAACTCTTAAACAGACTTGTTAAAGATCCCAATGGAAAAAGTGAATGGGGAAAAAATACTTCATTAGAAGTATTGGCCTCTTCATGAGGCCATGAGAAGAGTACATTTGTATGAATTAAAAGCTAAACTGATATCATATTTATTTTACACATCTCCCAAGAGTATGAGTGTTTAATATTTGAATTTTAATGGATGTCAAGGTTTTAATCTGTAAGAAAAGCACTTAACGTTTAAAGTTTATTACTGTTGATAACAGCATTAGTAATTGTATGTGTTGCCGACATATATGAGTCTTGACGAGTCCAAGTTAAGTCTTGTGTCATGAATTTTATAAACCCTTTCAATTAATTTAATTATTATTTTACTCAAAAAGAGGTATTATTTCAAATGATTTCCTTGTTCAGATCAAGTCATACTTGTATAAAAATAGTACTGTATGAAGTTTTACAAAAGATAATTTTATCATACTTAATATATTTTTTAAACAACTAATTTTTTTTTTTTACATGGACATGTTTTTTCTGTCCATAAATGACCTCTGAATATTTCTTCTGCAATTTCTTTTTATACTATTACATATTTTTAATGTCTCTAATGCTAAGGCTGAATTTATTTAACATAAAAATATGTAAAAACAGTAATATTGTAAAATATTCTTACAATTTAAAATAATGGTTTCCCATTTTAATATATTTTAAAATGTAAAATATTCCTGTGATCAAAACTAAATTTTCAGCTTCATTACTCAATTTTTTTTTATTATTATCAATATTGGCAACAGTTTTGCTGCTTAATATTTTTGTGGAAACCCTGATACATTTTTTCAGGATACTTTGATGATTAGAAATTTCAAAAGAACAGCATTTATTTAAAATAGAAAATGTAGGTAACAATGTGAGAGTCTTTACTGTCACTTTTGATCAATTTAATGCATCCACACTGAATAAAAGTATTCATTTATACGTTATACATTAATTTAGTATTAACTTTAAGAAAACTTACTGACCCTGAACTTTTGAATAGTAGTGTAGTATTTTAAACAAATACTATTTTTTGGAAGTTGTATTCTAAATCCACGTGGCTTTTCAGTCTAGGTCAACTGGCATGTCTCAGACTCGTCTCCATCACTGATCAGTTGTGTGTGCGTGCCTTTGTTGTAGGAGATCTCCCCAGGTGAGCTGACTCTCGAGGCTCTATTGGAGATGTCGGATGAGCAGGTGTGTGAGGCACTTCTGAAGTTTGGAGCGAGTGATGAAGAATGTGCTCGGCTCAATGCCTCGCTCACATGTCTGCGATCAGCCCACAAATCAGGTGAGTTCACTGGATGCAAATATCACCAGACTGTTCTGAAACTAAGCCTTCACACAGTCCTGAATTACTGACAGTGCTATTAGAAATGTAGTGGTGACGTGTTAATATAACGCAAATTCTATCTATCTATCTATCTATCTATCTATCTATCTATCTATCTATCTATCTATCTATCTATCTATCTATCTATCTATCTATCTATCTATCTATCTATCTATCTATCTATCTATCTATCTATCTATCTATCTATCTATCTATCTATCTATCTATCTATCTATCTATCTATCAAGTGTAAGCAGACGAACGATTACTGGAATAGATCATTAGAAGGGGGTATTCATAGTTTTGTTCACAGTTCTGGCGTGAGAGAAAAGCTCTACCAGAGAACATCCAGTAGAGGGCAACACAATGCTGAGTTTCATTATTGTGGACTGGGGTGTAAAAATATCTTCATGTAACTCAGTGCCATATAATGCATCTGATTTGACTTAATATGATGCGTTTAGTGATATAGAAGGTTGCTTTTGTGTGAAGTTTTTTATTTAGTATTTTAGTTTATTATATACAGGTGCGATGGATTGGGGAGGGAGCTTTGTGCTTGGGGTCTTTTAAATAATTTTAAAAGAAGTCTCTTATTCTCATCAAGGCTGCATTTATTTGACCAAAAATATAGTAAAAACAGCAATATTGTGAAATATTTGTACAATTCAAAAGTTTTCTATTTGAATATATATTTTCAAATGTCATTTATTCCTGTGATCAAAGCTGAATTTTCAGCATCATTACTCCAGTCTTCAGTGTCACATGATCCTCCAGAAATCATTCTAATATGATGATTTGCTGCTCAAGAAACATTTCTGATTATTATCAACGTTGAAAGCAGTTGTGCTGCTTAATATTTTTGTGGAAAACCTGATATTTTTCAAGATTCTTTGATGAATCTGAAATAGATTGTAATTGTAATTACAATTATAAATGTGTTTACTTAGACTTTTGATGAATTTAATGAATTCTTGCTGAATAAAATAATTAATTGATTTTAATCTTGTTGATCCCAAACTTTTGAATGGTAGTTTATATATAACATAGATGTTTACATACAAATAAAATATTCCGCTGTAATAAAGTTAATATGCACTCACCGGCCACTTTATTCAACATTGAGCTGGAAACATTCCTCAGAGATTATGGTTCATATTGTCATGATAGCATCACCCAGTTGCTGCAGATTTATCAGCTGCACATCCATGATGCGAATCTCCCAGTTCACCACATCCCAGAGGTGCTCTATTGGATTGAGATCTGGTGACTGTGGAGGCCATTGAAGACACCAGTTTGAGACACCAGTGGAGGCCATTGAAGACACCAGTTTGAGATGATTTGAGCTTTGTGACACGCCGCATTATCCTGCTGGAAGTAGTCATCAGAAGATGGGTTCACTGTGGTCATAAAGGGATGGACTTGATCAGCAACAATACTCAGGTAGACTGTGGTGTTTAAATTATGCTCAGTTGGTACTAAGTGTGATAAGAAAATATCCCCCATACCATTACACCACCAGCAGCCTGAATCGTTGATACAAGGCAGGATGGATCCATGCTTTCACGTTATTTACGCCAAATTCTGACCCCATCATCTGAGAGTTGCAGTTGAAATCCAGACTCATCAGACCAGGCAACGTTTTTCCAGTCTTCTATTGTCCAGTTTCTGTGAGACCATGTGAATTGTATAGCCTCAGTTTCTTGTTCTTAGCTGACAGGAGTGGCACTGGTGTGTCTTCTGCTATTAGCCCGTCTGCTTCAAGACTTTTTTGCACACCTTGGTTGTAACGTGTGGTTGTATGAGTTACTGTTGCCTTTCAATCAGCTGAACCAGTCTGGCTGTTCTCCTCTGACCTCTGCCATCAACAAGGCATTTTCACTCACAGAACTGACTCACCGGTAATTTTCTCTTTTCTGGACCATGTAAACCTTAAAGATGGTTGTGCATGAAAATGTCAGTAGATCAGCCGTTTCTGAAATACTCAGACCAGCCCGTCTTGCACCAACAACCATGCCACGTTCAAAGTCACTTAAATCACCTTTCTTCTCTATTCTGATGCTCAGTTTGAACTTTATCAGATCATCTTGACTGTTGTCTGATTAGATACTTTTTTATTAATAAGCAGTTGAACAGGTGTACCTAATAAAGTGGATGGTGAGTGTAGTTAAACTACTATAGTATAGTATTACTACTACTACTACTATTGATAAAAAATTATAATTGGAAATGATATGCACAGAAATGTTTTACAAATGTAATCATTTGTTACCCTATAGAAGCTTATATTTTAAAAATCATTAGCCATAGTAACACAAATTAAACATTTAATCAAATTTTCAGCAGTATATTTTATTCTTGAAACAAGAAAATAAAAGGTTTTAAATAAAATGAGGCTTTTCACTGCAGTGAGCTTCAGGGCTGTGTTTACATGCTGTATGATACCTCAGTGTGTGTTTCTACCACTGGAGGGCAGCATTGTATTACTATATGCTCTCTAAATACGGCACAGTTTGATAATGGTGTTAGGTAACCTCACACTTTAAATGAACGGAAAGATCCGAAGGCAGTGTTTGTCCTCTGCCTCCACAGCTGGAGATGATTGTTCCTGCTCTCACCTGAAGAAGATTTGATTGAAGGAAGTGTTTCTGCTGCAGATGTTCTAATCTCAATAAAGTTGTGTGAAGTTAGAAGAGCTCGATAACTGATGCTAAATCACTTGAAGGACCTGAGCCTATAAAATCACATCTTGCACATAATATACACATATGTGGTCAGAATTATTGGCACCCTTGGTAAATATGATCAAAGAAGGTTGTGAAAATAAATCTGCATTGGTTATCCTTTTGATCTTTAATTTAATTATTATTATTATTATTTTTTTTTTTTTACAAAAATATAACATTTCGTTGGAGTAAAATTAATGGATGTGGGGGAGGGAATCAAAGTATGAAAAAAAATTTTTTTTTCTCCAAAACACGTTGGCCACAATTATTAGTACACCTAGAAATTCTTATGAGTAAAGTATATTAGCACACCAGGGTGACTAAGAACTTGATATTCTCCAGCCATGACTTATTGTTTCACTGGAGTATGAATATGAGGAAACACAAAGGGCAAATTCCCTTAATCATCCATCACAATGAGTTAAACCAAAGAATATAGTTTGATGATATCTGATGTACAGCAAAACATTATTGAGCTTCACAAAATAAAAAGTGGCTGTAAGCATTGAAAATCCCCTTTTCCATCATGAGGGCAATGATTAAGAAGTTCCAATCAACTATAGCTGTTACAAATCTGCTTAGAAGAGAATATATTGTCTTAATGCACGGCGAGGAGGAAAGTTTGAGTGGCCAAAGACTCCCCAAGGATCACAGATGGAGAATTGCAGAGATTACTTAAGTCTCTGGGTCAGAAAACCTAAAAAAAAAAAAAAAAAAAATTAAAATTAATCAAACAGCACCTTAATAACCACATGTTGTTTGGGAGGGTTTCAAGAAAAATCCTCTGTTCTCCTTCAAAAACAAACTCCAGCATTTTCAGTTGCCAGACACGACTGGAACTTCAAAAGGGTCTGGATTCTATGTTCAGATTAAACAAAAAAAAAAAAAATAGCTTTTTGGCATCAAACTCACCAGATGGGTTTGGTGCAGATGGGGATAAAAAGTACCCCATGTGAACGATTTTTAATGTTGTGGGCCTATATGTCTGCCGGAGGTCCTGGACATCTTGTTCAGAGACATGGCATAGTTGATTCTATCAAATACCAACAGATCAACCTGACCACTTCTGCTAGAAACCTTTTAATGAGCCGTGGTTGGTTCTGCCATGTCCATTCCAGTCCCCTGACCTGAATCCTAGAAAACTGAAGAGGAGAGCGTATCAACATGAAATTAGGATCTGGAGAGGCTCTGTATGGAGGAATGGTCTCTGATCTCCAAACTCATCAGGCATTATAGGACTCAAAAGCTGTTATCTTGGCAAAAGGAGGTTGTAAAAAGTATGAAATGAAAGGGTGCCATTAGTCCTGGCAAATGTATATTAGAGAAAAACATTTATTTCATAATGAGATTTTCCGTTGTTTTACCTGAAAGAAACAAATTGAATGAATTTCCCAGGCTTCTTTGTTCATATTTATCAAGGATCAAAGACAAAACTGGAAACTCTGGGAAACTTAAAAATGTCTGTGTTGACCAACAGAGGGCAGCAAAGCTTTTTCAGTCTATTAGTATGTTGTGTAAATGTTAGAATAGAAACAAAGGAGAACTATTCTGGCTTGTTCTTTTGCAGGTGAATTATATTACATTACTTTGCACAAGCCTCATAGTGCTTTTTAAAAAAAAAAAGTAAACTTATATTTGAGTGTTTGTTTACAGGCTATTTTCTATCTGTTCAAGTGCTGGTATCTTGATAAAAAAAGTGCTAAAATGTAAATTAATGCAGTTTGTTGTAATTGAATCTCTTTACCAATTTCGTGGTACCCTTCTCATTGGATATTTCTTTCCTCCATTGACTCTGTGTTTGCTTTGAGTAGCGTTAGTGCGGCCGCCCTGGAGTGCCTGGATTTTCTGAAACGTGGATTCCCGCTGTGATAGTGTTTCAGACACAGCGCTAACCGCCGATTGCACTGTTGAAAGTGAGATCAGGCTGGATTGCTTTGTTTTAAAGACGGGCTTAGAAATGCTGGTAGCTTGTTGAGGACGCAGCACGGGTTCAGCAGAGGTGCCACACAAGGACGACGGGGGATTCCAGCTGTCGCGAGAGTGTGATGTGTAATTTAGAAATCGCACCTCTCTTCATCTTGATTTATTTTTCTTTAGCGCTCTCCATCTCCGTCTGCCACTTTATACCCCCCTTGTTCTCATCTCTGCTGTGTCTTTATTCAGATTCTGATTCATTTAAATGAATAGGTCACCTAAAAATGAGAATTCTGTCATCATTTACTCACTCTCATGTCATTCCGAACCCACTTGGGACATTGTTTCTTCTGTGATCCAAGCTGCTTTTTATCCAATGAAAGTGAACAGTGACTAGGGATGTCGAGAAAGATTATCAGTGAATAAAGACTTGTACAGTATGCCGGTCTGTTCCTCACATAATGCTATTATAAGGATTTAGAAGACTTAAATATGATATACTACATGAGTCATATGGGCTACTTTTAAGATGCTTTATGGAGCTTTGGTCACCATTCAGTCTCAGTTTATGAAAGAAAGCATGATGTTCGATTAAACCTTTTATTTTGTGTTCCATGTGATTTACCTCACACCTCACTGCTCTCCAGAGAAAAAAAAAGTAATTTTGTCAAGCAGGGTTCTTGTAGGCAGAGCAAAGCAGCGCAAGGGAATCAGTCATCTATCTTTTGTTTTGGGATTTCTGTCTTATCTTTTAAAAGACATACACCATAGTGAAAGTGCAAAATCACATCTCAGCCATTTCCCAAGACCTTTAAATAGTGTGCACCAATTTCATGTTCAGCATGTCAGCATTTGTACATCTACAGTTTATAAAGATCAGGTGTATAATACTGCTCATCTTGCTATTTAATTGACCTCCCATTGTTGAACAAAACTTGAATTCTTCATCGAATTCACTTTTGAATAGGCATTTTATACATTATAAGAGTTTTTTTTTTTTTTTTTTTTTTTTTTATACTATAGAGGAGCTGTTTGACCAAAACGCCATAATTGGCATAAAAACATTATGGTGTTCAAACCATGTTATTTCCAACATTCTCAGACGAATCCATATTGTACAAAATTAGTTTACTTTTATGTATTTGCTGTAGACGAGTATAGTGTGTTTTCAAAAGCACTAAATAAATGATTAGTGCAGTTATTAATCTATACCAAGAGTTAGAAAACCCTACTTTATTCACAGGTGCCTCTGACCTCGTAGAGATATTTATTCACTTTGAGCATCTCTTGGACATTTAAACATGATTTGTTTTTATTTTATTTAATTTTTGACTGAAGAAGAGAGATTGCATACAACTGACAACCACACATATGATTTGAAGGCAGTGCTGGAGGCAACACTCAGACACTTAAGAGTTAATTAACCAAAGTACTAAGAAAAGATAAATGCCTTAAAGAGTGTAATTCTGTTCAAATGTATTATCTTGAGTCAGTAGGCATGCTGGTAAGTCACATTCGGGATTCTAATTGTGTCCTTGTTTTACCCACAATCCTCCCCTGCAGGCTTCCTCATTGTAAATGCTGCCTATCATCCATTTTAGTGTATAATTGGAATGTATGTTTTCAATTGCGAACAAAGGCAGTCATTCAAACAGCGTTATAATCTGTTTTTCAGAAGTCATGTCCACATATATTCACCCAAAAGTGTCTATTTTCGTAAAAGAAAAATGTACAAATGGTAAAAAGAATTTATATAAACCATGATGTTTTTACTTCTCATTATACCTGGCTTTAAACACATATCCAAGATTCAATACAATTTAAGTTCTGTCAGCACTATCTTTCCGCGATGTTTGCAATCATTTCAACTTGTCCCTCATGTCATAAAAACAAAAGAAAATGTGTGTCCAGGAATGTACTTAAAATGGGATGTTCCAAATTACCAGAAAAATTCCATTTAGAATTTCAGTCTGTTAGAGGTTTTGGTAACACTTTAGTTAAGGGTCCAATTCTCACTATTAACTATTTGCTTATTAGCATGCATAGGATATCGGCTGTTTATTAGTACTTATAAAGCATATTAATGCCTTATTCTGCATGAGAATATTCTACATCCCTCAATCTTATGATACCTAAACTTAACAACTACTTTACTAACTATTAATAAGCGATATTAATACTTACTATAAATAAATTAGATTTGGACCCTAAACTGAAGTGTGACTGAATTTTTGAAGTAGGAAAAGAAGCTGTCAATAGAGCTTACTTTATACCATTCAAAGTTTTTAAAGTTTAATGTTATTCTAATATTCTGATTTGCTGCATTTCTTATTAATATCAATGTTAAAACTGTTGTGCTGCTTAATATTTTTGGGGAAACTGTGATGCATTTTTTTATCAGGATAATTTGATTAGAACGTTTAAAAGAACAGCATTTACTTACATTTATTATCTTTCGTAAGATTATAAATGTTTTACTGTCCCTTTTGATCAATTTAATGCATCATTGCTGAATAAAATTGATTAAAATCTTTTTAAATCTTTGAATGATATTGTTAAGTGTAACACATAAAATGCCTTTTATATGCATGTAAAACAAAGAAGTACATAGTAAAAGTACAGTTCCTCTTGGTTAAAAGCATGTTTGGTTGGAGAGACTTAGTCATTTCAAAATATTTCAAATGTCTTTTTGATTTGATACTTGTGTCATTTCCTGTCTGTCAGGATTCTATTGACTCTGGAGGGCTGAGAGTCTTTATAATTAGCCTTGTCTTGACACAAATATCACTGCTAAGTCATATACATAGTCACTGTGTAATGTAGTCAAAGTCATATTGCTTTATTATTAGAGCAGAACCTAATTAACGGTATTGGGAAATGATAATGTATAGGCAAACCGCGGGTGGGGGGGGGGGGGGGGGGGTGGAGTCGTCTTGACACCTCTCATGAGTCGTTTTGTGACATTAATGGTAGTATCTTCGACTTGTGATAATGGCATTGCTAATCGAGATGCAAATAGAAGCATCCATGTGTCCCTTTGTAGCAGTTGCATAAGGCACTGTTGCTAGGCAATGGTTGTGACTGCAAATGTATTGTTTCAGAAATGTTGACATGTTCTCATTAGGATTTACTGGATGGATTATTATTGATTGACTTTCCTTCTTTGTGTTCTGTAGTCTGGACATTATGTCATTAGTGGTGTTATAAGGCTCATAGTTAGGGATTTGATCCAACCTTTAACCCTAAGTAAGCAATTTGGTCATGTAACTCGTCACACACTGTTTGTGCTACAGACCTCAATGGAATTTCAACTGGAGCCGCTTGATTTCTTAGCACTTTAAGCAATGATTTAGACCTGGTGGGTGATGAAACAGTCAAAAAAAAAATCCTATAGATTTGCATATCTTTGTAAACGACCATTCAGAATATTAACAACCACTCAAAACACATTAGCAACCTCCTAGCAATATCTTGTCAAACTCCCAGAACACTCTAGCCTTGTGGCATCAAGTTCTACACATGAGAGGAGTTGATTTGTAACTCAAAAGTGCAATGAATTTAATCAGGAAGAACGTTTGTAACACTAACTGCGAGGCAATGCACGTCTTCAAGTGATATTAATTATGTAGGATTAAATCTTTAACAATTGCTGCTTGCTTTAATAAGACATTCATCATCTCAGGAGAACAAACACTGAGGAATTATTGATAGCTCTTGCCACAATCGACTGCACAACAGACAGATTCATTCACACTTTTCTGTAGCAAGACAGAGGTGAATCTTGAGGTTGAAAATTGACGACAGACTAAACTACATGGGGTGGTGAGATGAGGATGTTTAGAAAAATACATATAACAGCTTTTTTTGGAGAACAAACAGGTTTTTTTTAAATCATTGTACTCATTTCAGGGTGTTACTACCCTTAAGAAAAGAAATATTGAAGTATAGTTATTTTGGTCACACTTTAGTTGAGGGTCCAATTCTCACTATTAACTACGGCTTTTGCCTCAGTAGACTCCTAAATACTGCTTATTAATAGTAAAGTAGTTGTTAAGTTTAGGTATTATATGATTAAGGGATGTAGAATATGCTCATGCAGAATAAGGCATTATTATGTGCTTTATAAATACTAATAAACAGCCAATATCCTAGTAATATGCATGCTAATAAGCAACTTTAATAGTGAGAATTGGACCCTAAACTAAAGTGTTACACTTCTTTTAAACTAAAAATGAGAAAGTATACTTTCAGTCTACTTTTTATGTACTTCTCAGAAATATTTTTTTTGTGTACGACTTGGAAACGAAGAAATGTACGACTTTGTGTACACAGAAAAGTGTAAATATATTTGGCCTATAGTTGAACTCAATCTTTTAATTTGTCACTGACCCCAAACGTAGTAGTGTACACAAAGCAAAATATAAAGTAGAAAGGATATCTGGTTAGTGCTTTTGAAACATGGTGTACAAGTGATGACCCTGGTGTAGTTTGTTTAAAAAGCATGGACACATTTATTTTTCTGGCTGACCATATTGCATATGATTTTGTAGGAGTTTCCCGTTCAGACGCAGAATTAATGGGAGGAGAGTATTTTAATGAATCATGCAAGGTGATTTACTAAGGTTTCCAGTAGTCAATTTTCTGGTATTTGCGCCATTATATACCACCCCAAAAAAGGCAAGTTCAACCCATTTTGCGCCTGACATGGCACTGAATGTAAGTAGATAATAGATCGCTTTTTTTTTTAGATTGCGGCTGCACGCTAATTTGCCCTGTTTAGTAAATCTGGCCCAATGTCTTCAACTTCATTCTAAGTCCATATATTGTCATTTCTTGTCAATGTCACACTTTTAAAATGAACTACACATTTAGGGTTGTTTGTTTGTCACTCCTTAGAAATCACCTGAAAGAAGGAGAAGGATGTTGTTTAATGATCCTTCGAGGCTATGCTAAGTGTTAGTCCATGTCAGCTGAGTAGCTGGTCATCGATTTCTCAATCGCGCACGCAACTAGACATGGCAAACGTCACACATCTCCCAGCGGGTCAAGTGGTGTCCATGCCTGAAACTTTGAAACTTCGAGTAGCTTGTTTGTCATCTCTTTGCTGTAATTAAAAATGCTCATTTGAGCATCTTCCAGGCCATGGGGTGGACTGTGAGAAGTGTCCTTCAGCTGTGCCCACTGGACCCCTCCTTAGGAGTAGCAAACACTTATCTCCCATCATGCTCAAAGAGTGGGAGTGTGTCCCCTAGAGCGAGCGTGTCTTGTAGGGGGGTTGGGGGGTTGTTAAGAGCCCTTGGATTCATTTGTGCACAGTGAACTGTGACCGCTGAGCCGCGGCCCAGGTAGAAACCACAAGAGGGAAGCTCCTGTAATGATGTTTGTGTAATGAAGTTGGTGGATTGTGGGTTCAAAGCAATTACTGATTAACAATCTTTGACGGAAACTGACCATTTTTGACATTTTTTCCCCCCAGAAAGTTTTATTTGTAAACCATAACTTTGTGAAGATATAGTTTTGTAATGTGAGCTAAAGTTTACTTCATTTACCCTGACATCTGTGATGCCCATGTGAGCGGCATGCATTCAAATCCGGCGTGTGATATTACCGGACCTTATTCTTTATTAATAAAATATTAGCAAAAATATCCACACTTCAAGAAAAATTTAGTTGAAATCACAGTTACAGATTTTAACTAAATAAAATTGAAGCTTAAATGTGTAGTCATATCATGTGTCTGTTGTTCAGGGAATTTTCATGGTTAAAATAGTCATTTTTTATAGGAAACCATACGATCTGTAATTTCGTGTGAGGGCGAAAGATTTCTCTAAATTATTATAAGAATCTGGTAACACTTTACTTAATGCCTTTATGTATAATGCATTATAAAGGTATTCATAATGTACATGCATTATAGATTTTCATAAATGATTGTAACCAAAGTTTGACTGATTAAGGATTATAGAATCTGTTTTAAGTCTTTTTTAATTGATTATTTAAAATATAATAATACTTTCTTAAGGTGTGTATATAATGTATCAAAACTGTGATTACAATTATTAATGAGACCATCCAATGCATTTTAAGGTGCATCACATGCCATAATTAATGCATTAAAATACTTTTATAATACATAAAGGCTTTAAGTAAAGTGTTACAGAATTTCTTTCTTTCCACTATTTGACTTTAATTACAGATTAGACTTTTGTGAATATTTTGAATCAAAGGGTGCCGATATTTGTAGAGCCCAATGAAATTGCAGCAAAGTTAACATGCATTTTGGGAACACATCATTTAATAAGGTGCAGAATTAAAGCAATTTACTTTAATCAAAAATTTAACCACTTTTTCAATTAACCTGTTAGGCGAGTTTGAAAAAGAGTTGATGTTCTGTAGCACATTTCATCGTATGGGTTTCCATCCATCTTCCTGTCGTTCAGCTATGCTAAATAAAGGCACCATCAATCAAATCACAGCAGCCTTGCTGCTCTCCCAGAGTTGGAAACATTTTCCTCAGCTCACTTACTTTCCAGTCTCCTGAAAATACATATGCTCAGAAAATGGGTTAGCCCGAAAAGACATCTTTAGACATCTTTAATGTTTTCTGTTTGTTCGCTGTAATGCAGAGTTTAACGTCAATGCACTGACATTTACGCCAACACCAAATTATTTTTGAGGGAAGGAAAGAGAGAAAGAGAAAGCTAGAGAGATTGTGAAAAACAGGACATGATGGATGATGGTCATCCTCTGGAACAAAAGGTGGATCACTAATAGATAAAGTTCACTGTGAGCTTTGTGTTTGTGTCATCTTTTGTTCTTCTATATTAATGGTGTTGGTGATTCTATTATGAATGGGATTTGCTCTAAGATTCAAAGAGGGTTAAATATAAGATTAATTTGCTCTTAACATATTAATTAATGATAGTCCAAAGACAAATGTACCTGAATCTAATTAATGATAAATGATACTTTCAGATGGGATCATTTCTTAATTGCTTTAGTATTGTTTTTAGATAAGGGCCATAGAGAAATCAAATGAATATGTATTGAATTGCATTTAAATATGTATTAATGAATTTGCATTGTTTTTGTTTTTCAAGAACAACTTGAGGAGGACCAGTTACCCAGTAATGGAGGTGAGGAACTGTCAGTTTCTCTTTCTCAAATGTGTCTTTTGTCATAGTAGTGTTTGCGTATCAGTCAACTTCAGTACTCATTACATTCAGACATTTCAGAATCACTTTGCTCTCAATCACACGTGTCCTTTCATCTTTCTGTCTGTTTGTCATGATAGATGCAGTCTGAGTCTCTTCACTGTTGACATCCTTCATCTGGCACTTGGTATCAAACTCATCTTCTCTTCTCTTCTCTTCTCTTCTCTTCTCTTCTCTTCTCTTCTCTTCTCTTCTCTTCTCTTCTCTTCTCTTCTCTTCTCTTCTCTTCTCTTCTCTTCTCTTCTCTTCTCTTCTCTTCTCTTCTCTTCTGTCATCTCTTCTGTCTCATCTCATCTCTTTCTGTTTGACTGATTAAGGATTACAGAATCTGTTTTAAGTTAAAAATTGATTAATTTTCAAATTATTACAAGTTATTTTGGTAAATACTGTATATCTTTTTTTATCAAGTACAAACTGATTCATTTTCAAATTACAGTATTTCACAATTGCTAAAACACTAAACCCCATTCTCTGAACCCAGTGCTCAGTGGCCTAAACCCATTTGTCGAATCAGTCACTCTGTAGGCAAAACCTTCATCCACTCTTTTTGCAAAACTCTAAACACATTCTCACTCACTAAAACACATTTTGCTCTGTGTTGCAAAATGGTAAATACTGTACATGTGGCAAAAGTTAAACACAACTACACCGCCGTCATGGTTTACACACAACAACTCAAAATTGTTCACACTTGTTTCTAATGATGTGATCAAATCAGTTGTCTAGAATATAAGCCAGTTCAGAGTACACAGGGGGCCCAGGTACGTTGAATGTTGATTCCAACAATGGATGGAAACAGTGTGAGAGGCAGAGGAGGATGAGTTCGTGTAAGAGGTGGTGGACGAGGAGGAAGAGTACAAGGACAACGAAGAGCAAGACCAAGAATAGTAATTTCAGATCAAATTCGGGCAAAAGTGATAGACCATGTTCTTGTTCATGGAATGACAATGAGGGAAGCAGGACAAAGAGTACAACCCAATTCGAGCAGATTCTCTGTGGCCACCATAATCAGGACATTTAGAGAAGAGAACAGGTAAATGTATTGTTTTTCTAATTTGTGCGACTGAAAGTTTAATGTATACATTTGATACAGTACATCAGTTTGTCAGGGGACTGGGGAAAAAAGAAAAAAAGATTTACAATACATTTTACATATGAATGTGATGTCCATTACTATTGTTACTGTATGTATACATTTGTAAGAGCATTTTCCCTTTTGTAGAATTGCAAGACTACCAAATGAGGGTGGAAGGACTCCTTTGTTCTCCCATTAGCAAGAGGCTCTCATTGACTTTGATTTTGCAATTGCACTATATTTTGTGTAATACGCTTTTCATTTAGATTTGTCTTTCTTCTTTGGGCTTACTTTATTTTTATACTGAAAATACAGACATTCAATACTGTAGAGTTGTGAATTATTTACTTTTATTTCTGGCAAAATTATTTTCTATATGCAATAAACATTTTTTTCTCTGTAACTACATGCCCTGGACGCTGTGTTCTCAATTTTTTGATGTAGTGTCTAATGAAGGCTGGTTTTGAAAGCATTATTTGATTTTGAGCACAGATCAGATGGTTTTGAGGGAAGTGTTTGATTTTGCCAGAAGAGTCATGGGTTTTGTGAATGTAGTTTAAAGACCGGGTTTTGTGTTTAAAGTTTTGAGAATATGGGTGAAGGTTTCAAGAAATGTGTCTTAGCAATTGTGAAATACTGTAATTCAAATTATTTTGAGTACATATTATGTAAAATAGATATATATTTTACAGATTTTTTTTATCAAGTTCAGTTTATTGGTTGAAACTGATTGTTTTTCAAATGAATTATTTAAGTAAATATAATGTAAAATAAATATTCATTGTTTTTATCAAGTTTATTTGTTCAATATTTTTTTTTATTTGTCAAATTAGATTAGTAAATATGATGTAAAAAATAAATATTCACTTTACAGATTTATTTTTTGTCAATTTAGTTGACTCAAATTTATTTGTTCAAATTGATTCATTTTCAAATTATTTTAGTAAATATTATGTAAAGTGAATATTAATTTTACATATTTGTTTTTATTAAGTTCAATTTATTTGTTCAAAATGATTCATTTTCAAATTAATTCATATTATTTTCCTAAATATGTTAATAAATTGTAAATAAATAAATATTTTACAGATTTGTTAAATTAAGTTTAATTTATGTTAATTTTTTATTAAATATTATGTAAAATCAATTTTCATTTGTGTTGATTCACTTCTAAGTTCTCTAAGATATCGGCGTTAGGCATAGAAAAAACAACAACCACTATACGTGTCTAATTGTGTCTCATCTCATCTTCATTTTTTCTTCTCTTGTCATCTCATGTAACCTCGTCCCTTCTCTTCTTATTATTTCATCACCTGTTTACTTCTCATCTCTTCTTTTCTTATTACTTCTCATCTTATCTCATTTCTTCTTCTCCAGTGTTTCTTCTCTAACTTACCTGTACCTCTTTATTCTGGCCAGTACAAACCTCCACCTCTCACACTGTGTGTCCACAGGATCCAAGCAGGACTGGTCCATTCAGTGGCCCACATCTGAGTCGGGTAAAGAGAACACCCCAGTGGGGCCGTCGGACCCCAGTCAGTGGGTCCGTCTCCAGCTCTCCCAGAGCCCCAAATTGCACTCGCGCTATAGCCAGCACTTGTGCCAGAGCCCCCAGGCCCTGGCGCCCCCCTTTTACTCCCCTCACCTGCATTCAGACCGGCTGACCGTAGACCCTCACTCCGGCCTCTTCCCCTCGCCTCTGGATACGGGACATCACTCTCTCCCTCCTTCCCCCAGACAGAGGCACTTTGCCCACACCCCTCCGCGGACTCCCTTAGTAGTGAACACCATGACCCCTCCAGGGACGCCGCAGGTCAGGCGCAGGAATAAACTGAAGGCCCCCGGAACCCCACCGCCCGCCAGCCGGAAGCTCATCCACCTTCTGCCGGGGTTCACGGCTCTGCACCGCAGCAAATCCCACGAGTTCCAGCTGGGAAACAGAATAGATGACGCACAGACACCCAAGTGAGTCATAGTGCATTTTAAATGTTGATTTGCCACATGTTTGTCTCTAGCTCAGCAAAATCAAGCGAGTTGCATACGTAGACAGCATTTTAAGGCATCGTAAACATGTTTTTGATGCAAAAGCCAAAAGTTTGGAAGCAAAATTAGGCTTCCCTTCTAAAATGCATCGCTCAATGCTCATGTAATCCCTCGCGGTTACAATCTCAGAATGCACTGATTAATTAATTAATCAGCACATATATATATATATATATATATATATATGTATATATATATATATGTATATGTATATATATATATATATATGTATGTATTTGTATATATACATATATATATATATATATATATATATGTATATATATATATATATATATATATATATATATATATATATATATATATATATATATATATATATATATATATATATACATACAACCCTTAAAATATACTTTACATATACTATACATACTTTCATATTGGAAACTATTAATGAAACACTAATAAATCAGCAGTTCTGAGAAATTCAAACCAGGGTTAGCTAAAATTAAAACTAATACCATACATTTTTTTTTGTTAAACTTAGTTTAGTACTTTAAGATAAACTAAATGAAAATAAGAAATTATATCTAGGAAACTAGCTGAAATAAATTAACTTAAAAAAATGTAACAGTACATCAATGATACTAAAATAACACTGATTCAAACTGTATTTGTGTATTTTGTTTTACTTATTAGAGTATCATGTAATTAGTCCGGAAAAATGTTAGTGGCAAACTATTTTGGAATAATCTGAAAGCAACAGTCTCTAGACTCTCAAAGACGCTGTTTTTGTGTGCATGAATAATCATTTTAGAGCGTAACTAACGTATGAGGTTTCATGATGCTCAAGTGCCTTGTGTTGTCTTGCGAGAAAGAAAGAAATAGAAGAATAGAGAGACATTACTTCCTAGCTTAGATCAGTAAACTGGATTAAATGGCATTAGATCAGTGATTACCAGTCCCCCTGCTCTGATGTGATCCAGACCCTTTCCATGCCCCTTTAATAAGGGCCTGGACGCTGAGAATGCCAGCAAATAGGGAAATCCAATCAGGACAAAGCTATTCCGATACCTCCACTAGACCTGATTTGGGACTTGTATTGTCCATTTGAGACTTTGCTGATTTCATGCAGAGGATAGTTTGTGAACAGGTACTGATATGTTTGCGCAGGGAGGTCATTGTGTTGTATAATTAACCCGTCTTATGAAGCAATACATTTAGGTGTGAACAATGCATGGCATTTCAAAAAGTCCAAGCATATCTCATTGTCAATGCCTATTATTGGATTTTAATTTACGGCCATCACTGGAATTTGTTTGTAAATAAGAGTTAGTCAGCTAATCAGCTCATCAGTTGTGAATCCAGATCTACTACATTTTAGCCTCAGGCTCAGGTCAACGGTGAGACCATTTGATGTAGATGTTGGGCGTTTGTGTGGAAATAGTGGATGCAAAACGACTTTTGCTGTCTGAACAGTTAAACGTAAGTGAAATGTATTTATATAGCACTTTACAAAAATGCAATGTACAAAATGCTTTACACAATATAAGAACACAATCATTAAGAATACATTCATGAATAGCTATACACAATGTATGAACAAGCAAAATGTAATATAAAATATCAAACCTCAAAACACACAAAAAGACATCACTAACGACATTTAAAAACAGACACACATTCAGTAGATTTAATATCCCAAGGCAAACTATTCCATAACTTACTGAGCCCTTACTGAAACAGTACTTACTTGGAACAGCCAGCAATTTGTTTAAAGAAGATCTAAGACATCTCACTGTTTTTGTAAGGTCAAAAGCTCAGGCACCAAACCATTTAATGCTTTGTATGTCACCAATAAAATCTTAAAATCAATCCTAAAATGAACAGATAGCTGTATGTAATGTAAAGAAGCTAAAACAGGTGTAATATGATTAAATAACTTTGTCCGTGTCAATAGTCTGGCCGCAGCATTCTGTACTAATTGTAAACGCGATAAAGTACGATGATTTGAAGAAGAAAACAAGGCATTACAATAATCAAGACTAAGGATGAAATAAAAGCATGAATGAGCTTCTCTATATCATTAAAACTCAAAAACCGCCTTGCCTGATAAAAACAAGACTAAACCAACTTCTTAACATGATATTCAAAGGTAAGATTGGTGTCAAAATACACACCCACATTTCTCTTTAAAGGGGTGGTTGATTATGATTTCACTTTTTTAACTTTACTTGGTGTGTAATGTTGCTGTTTGAGCATAAACAACATCTGCAAAGTTACAACGCTCAAAGTTCAAAGCAAAGGGAGATATTTTCTTTTAAAGAAATTGCTTTTTAAGGACTACAACAAACGGCTGGTATGGACTACATAACATTCCTCCCGGGTTAAGTGACATCACTAACCCTAAAATTTACATAAACCCCGCCCCCAGGAACGCGATTTATAGATTATCATGACAGAATATGCTAATCAATGATTAGAAGATAGTTAACTTCACATCAGCTACATAAATTTAAACATAAACAAAGAGGTTTTTGAATTTTTCAGGACACAAGCTGTTGAAGCTCCGCCCTCTGTACCGGGAGCAGCAGCTCATTTGCATTTAAAGGGGCAGACACAAAAACGGTGCATTTTTGCTCACCCTCAAAAAGTGACAATTTTATTATGCTATATAAAAATATCTGTGGGGTATTTTGACCTAAAACTTCACATTCACACTCAGGGGACATCAGAGACTTATTTTACATCTTGTGAAAAGAGCATTATACCACCCTTTCAAAGCAGGGTGGATTCTGATTGGTTGTCAATGTTTTTATCGCTCATCAGCTTGAAAAAAATCATTCTGAAAGTGATTCCAAAGATATTGTTTCTCTGTGCCATTATTGTTATATTTGTGGTGTGGCCTCTGCTATTCTTTTATATTTAGAACGATTTATTATATCTTTATCATTATCGTTATCATCTTTGGTGTGAATGGGCCTAAAGTTTCTCCAAAACACCTTTCCACAATTTATGAAGGTTTTCATAATACATTATTTGAAACGGCTAATGAGCTTGTCTGTCAAACCCACATTGTTTCACTGCTATTGTTGAGGAGTACTTTCTATATAAAGTCTTAGTGGCTCATAATGGTTTGTTTCATCACCAGTTGCAGGACATTCTAACCACAATTGTTTTATGGCCGTATTTACATATTTGCATAAGCTGATTGAGAAATGCTGTGTTTTCAATTCCTACCTTAATAAATAACGTGTGTTGCTACAGATATCTCATTAGAACAGCTGTTTAGCTGAATCATAAAAAGAGGAAACAGTTACTAGAACAGGTAGTATATTAAGTTTTACTCCAACTTCCTATTTCAGTCACAATGGATTTGGATTTTCTGTTGATTTGATAGGATCACGACGAATGAAAGATGCTTAGCTTGTGTGCAGCATGTATGCAGATTGATTATGAATGTACTGTATCTTTGTGAGGCACTGTCATGGTCCGATATTGACAGTTTTAATAATAAACTGGAGAAAACCTGAACTGTCAATTAAGAAATTATTGAAGACATGGCTGTTAATAGGAGAATGAAGTCAACATGAAATCAAAATGTACTTTCTTTAAGCATGTTGCTGGTCTTGTGACTGAATGCATTTTGTGAATTATTCTTCAATTACACCATTTTTTATTACACTACTGTTCAAAGTTTTGGGTCTGGAAGATTTTTTAATGAGTTTGAAAGAAGTCTCTTTTGCTCAACAAGGCTGCATTTATATGGTCAAATACAGTAAAAACAGCAATATTGTGAAATATTATTGCAATTTTAAATAAGTGTTTCTGTTGTAATAGATTTTACAATGTATTTTCCTGTGATGGCGAAGCTGAATTTTCAGCATCATTATTTTCATTCTTCAGTGTCACATGATCCTCCAAAAATCATATGCTTATTTGCTGCTCAAGAAATATTTCTTATTATTATCGGTGTTGAAAACAGTTGTGCTGCTTCATATTTTTGTAGAAACCATGATACATTTCTTTTGGATTCTTTGATGAATAGAAAGCGCAAGAAAACTGCATTTATTTGAAAAAGAAATGTCTTCACTTTGACTTTTTATTTGCATTTTAATGCATCCTTGCAGAATAAAAGTATATATATCCCTTAACCTGAGACCCAGACACCACCTAATGAGATCCAGACCAAGGCCACGTTTATGTGGTCTCGAAAGGTCTCAAGACTAATACTGTTAATTAAAACCCCCAAGATAAAACTCAAGAATCATTTACTAATCTTTTATTGAAGATCTTTTATATTCGAGAGCTCAGGGACAGGTTGTTTGGAGTCTGAAATTGTGTTGCTCTTCAGGAATGGGCTCTTTTTGACGCTCTGGAAAAATGTTCGTCGTCTCGAGGGACAGAAGTGGGCATGTACCCGAGCTCACCATGTTTCTTCCTCATAATTACAGACCTTTTGACAGCTCACATTAACCTATGACCCTCACACACTGAGACACTCACGCTCAAACGCACACGCACTTTCAGAATTCCTAATGATGGATTTTTAATGAGACCGGACAGAGGAATTCTCTTACCATTCAAATGTGCATCTAGCATATGAGAAGAATCTGTATTATAGAGACTGTGAGAATGTGTCTATCCTTTAGTCGTCTCATAAAGAGCTAACATGAATGTTATTTTCTCCCTGCTCATCATTCATGGTGTCATTTGCACTGTGCAGCATTCTTTCTACTTGCCGGCTCCTGTATTGTATCGTGTGTGTGTGTGTTTGTGTGTGAGGAGATATTTTTGAAAGGCGTTAGAAGCGTGAAATGCTTGGCAGCTGTTCTATTATATCTGGCAGGTTTGAAGGCGAAAAACGGCTGGAACGGAGAAGCAGGAGATGATGAAATTAGGGTTGTTTGATTTGCATGTCATCTGATTCCGCCTTTGTGATTGGATTGTAACTGATAGGATTTTTTAGAATCATTTGGCATTGTAATCTGTTGAATATGATTTCAATTTAGTTTTATCTGTCTCTATTTTTATGTATTATCCATGTCAGTGTTTGTGGTAGACAGATATATCGGTCAGCCTGATTCATCAACCAGTGTTCGATAGTATCGGCATTGGCTAATATCCATCCCCACTTGGCTGAATAAGAGAAGTGTGTCAGTTTCAATGTTTTTCGAGGACCTTTTCAATAGATATTAGAGAGTTTTTTTGAATGGTTGGGGGGTGAATTATGATGAAATAAGAATCAGTTTAATCTCTGCAATTGTTTTACATGCATGTTCATATTTATACAGACACAAATATAAGCAGCACAACTGTTTTCAACATTCATAATAGTAAGAAATGTTTCTTGAGCAGAAAATCTGCATATTTTAATGATTTCTAAAGGATAATGTGACACTGAAGACTGAGTAATGATGCTGAAAAATCAGATTAATCACAGGAATAAATTACATTTTAAAATATAATAAAATCAAAACAGTTATTTGAAATTGTAATAATATTTCTCGATATTGATAAATGCAGCCTTTATGACCATAAGAGATTTCTTTCTAAAATATTAAAAAATCTTACCGACCACAAACTTTTGAACGTTAATGTATATATGTCTCTATCTATCTATGTAATTTTGTAGATATCAAATTTTTGTTCAATTATCTATAACTATGACATATATTGAAAAATATATATATAAATAGAATATGTTTTTTGGTGAATGTATAATTTATATGTATATTCCTGAGGTAATTTGATTCTCAGCCCATCTTTGCAACGCTCAGCAGTCGTCACATCTTAAACTTTTTTAGCGTGGAGTGGATGGCTATTAATTTTGCTTATGTACCCGGGCCACCTCTCTCTCTGCCCTTTTCAAGCTGAGTGCTGCTCTCAGCTGTAGAGATAATTAGCAAGGCTTATTTGCTATGCTAATGAGCGTCAACATGCATCTGCATAAAGGCCAATGTCTCTCCGGGCCTCTGTGCTAGTCAACTACTTGATGAGCCGGAAGACAGTTAGCTACTTTTAAACTGTAATTTCACAAGTTACTCATGTTTTAAAGAAGTTATACAGTCAAAATGCATTCAAGATTTTTTTGAGTTAATATTCATTGGTTTGATTCCCAGGGAATGCATGAGGGTCAATGGAATGATGTGCATATTTTTGTGTCTAAGTGCATTATTTAGTTTTAAAATTATTTGATAAATTCACGACCTATATCACTTTATTCTACAAAACCTATTTAGTTTGAATTAAGTTTTAGTACATTTAAATAGCACATATTTTTTATGTTTTGTTATCTTAAACCCCCAACTGTCTGAACGTAAACAGACTAAGAAAACTATTTAAAATGGTGTATTGATAATAAAATAAATAAAAAATAAATACTATAGCATCATTTAGGTTTGAAACCTTTCATCTAAACTAATTTTATAAATATCAGTAGTTTTAAAGCTGTTGAGATAATTGAAAAATTATCTAGCAATTTGTATATCCTCAAATGTCAGGGTGGCACGACTGCAAACATGGCTCTTTTATTGTGAATTGACAAGGTAATAACGGTAAACATGATAATGCATCATCCAGAGGAACCCAACTGAAGATTGTCCTTATGTGTGTGATGTAACCAGATTTCACAATTGGTTCAAATTTGAAAACTCTTGTAGTCTTGGAGGAACTAAACAGTGTGTTCCTGACAGACTGGGAAGAGAGGTGCTGCAAGCCTGCATCAATGTAAAATATCTGAAAAAATAAAGTGTTTTTTGGACATTCTAGTAGACCCCAAAAACAAAATCAAGACTTTGTAAAAGAGCATAATAAGGCCTCTTTAAGTTGCTCTGTAGAACTCTAGAACTTCGTCACGCAGATGACATTTACTTATCCTGTTTAATATGAGTGAACGCTAGACAGCACATGCAACTTTATACATGTATGTGAGAAAGCTTACTTTTATAAAGTTGTCTAAAAGAATAAATTATATATATAAATATAATACACTCCTTCATGAAAGTTATGGTCTGTTTGTGCAGTACTTAATGAGAGTGTGTATATGCGTGGGAACGGCTGTCTTTATGGCAAATGTTAAGCACTCCTTTATTTATTCTGATGAGCTCGGGAGACTCTGATGGAGAAATGGAGTAAATACTGGAGAGAGGACTGGGAACAGGGTGGAATATGGAGGAGGAGGCGCATAAATCACGCTGTGAAGCCTTTTCTTCAAGTAATTCCACCGTGGATTACTTGAAATTGGGAAATTTGCATCCGCCTCAATGCGAGCCGCTGTGTTTGGATTGATTAGGTCTGTTACCTCCCCTTTACTCCTTCTTCCTGCACATCTCTCTTTTAATGAGAGTGTTTTTTTTTATTGCTGAAAACTTTTGAAATGAGATGAGGAGCAGACCTGTGTTTGATCATCGTGTTTAGTTCAGGGCTATTGAGACGTCTGGGAATCTAAAGAATATGGAAATAGGATCATGTCTCTTGGGCTTACAAAAGTCATACAAAAATGAGAGAATCAAGCATATTATGATGCAAGGGAATGCCAATTCACAATTTCTGTAGATGTATATAAATATTAGATTTGTAATTAACATTGTATAAACTCAAAGCCAAAATTTTGCAAGCATTAAAAGCAGACCATTTTTAGTTGCACAGTCATACTGATTTTTGTATAAAGACTTTCCATATTAAATGAACAGTTTAGGGTTATATTTGAAAATTCAAAGTAATGTATTATCATGCAGATGAGTCATTGAATAAAGAATAAATAGACAGAATCGCCTTTCCACAATGAAAAGTAATTTACATAAAATTTGCAATTGATGTGTGATGAAATCTTTTCTAAATTTCTGGTTCGGGGAAATGGATTTCTTTTTCCTAACATTGTACTTTCATCAACATTTAGACCTAACTGCAAATGTTTGTTCTTGGCCAGTGGAAGATTGAAGTTGCTAATGAACAAAAGGGCTTTCTGTGTTTTTGAGTTGTCAAGTCCTTTTTTTAAATAGTAATAGTGAAATAGAGTGACTGAGGTTGGTGTTGAATCATGTATTAACCGTCTGTTTTGAGAGGTTAGTGAAGAAGTGAACAGAACTCATTATACTGGTATTTAGACATTTAAAGGAATAGTTCACTTCAAAATGAAAATTCTGTCATCATTTACTCACCCTCAAGTTGTTTCAAACCTGTATGAATATCTTTCTTCTGCTGAACAAAAAAGACGATATTTTGAATAATGTCGGTAACCAGACAGTTGATGTACCCCATTGACTTCCATAGTAGGAAAAAAATACCGAAATTCTTCAAAATATCTTCTTTTGTGTTCAGCAGAAGAAAGAAATTCATACAGGTTTGAAACAACTTGAGGGTGAGTAAATGATGACAGAATTTTCATTTTGAAGTGCGCTATTCCTTTGAGCATAGAAATGTGTAAATATCATTACGTTTGTGTCAAAGACTGCATTTCCCATTATCCTCCCTGGCACCTAACCACACACACCTGGAACTCATCTAGCCCACATCACCAGCATTGTCTGACCTCGGCTGTGTCCGAAATCGCCCCCTATACCCTTAAATAGGGCACTATTTGTGGGGACATCCGTTTGTAGTGGTGTCCAAATCCATAATACACCTTAACGAGTGCACTCATTCAATCCCACAATGCACTGCACTATCGAGTGTACAACCGATAGAGAATTAAAAAAGGCACAGCAGTGCTGTGCAGTCTTAAAAGCTCTTTTAATGGCCTCTCTCTTCAAAATGTGCACGAACAGCTCATAAATCCTCATGTCCAATAGAGTCTCAATACTATCTGAGTCAGGACAAACCTGTTCCTCTCTCAAGACACAAATCACGACTCTAATGCTGACCTGCACCTGAACTCCAATCTGGTCAAATTTCCCAATTCTCATTATCATACATTTTAATGTTTTATTTTTGAGTTTGCAATTTTCCGTATTATCATTAAAGATTCTCCATGCTGTATTACAATCACCATGATTTAAAAAAAAAAAAAAAAAATTGCATTGTAGCACTAGCACATTAAATACAGAACAAATACCAGTAGGATGTATACATTCTTTACATTTTAACTGATATATACTTTTTCACAGACTGTGATGATGTGTTTCCACAGTTTTTAATATTTTAAATCTTTAAATCTTATATTTTCATTATTAAAAAATTTAATGCAAATTTATAACAAAATACATTGTGTTTCATTACCTTGGCATTAAATTTCAGAAAACTAGTTTATAAGTTAGTTTGCTGTGCGAGTGTTTCTAATGCAACGGCAAATTTGACATCTTTCTCTCTTCTGACCAACATAATCAATCTCTCCATTTTTTTGTGAACTCATAGAAATGCTATCATGGATTTTTTTTCTTTTGTTATCTGAGCAAATGTGAACGCAAAAAAATATATTTGTTGTAATTTCAGTTCACCAGCATTTTACCCAACTATATGATGACTTCCGCTTCTGACAAACCCGGAAATGTGAAAAGGGTCCATGTAATTTTTCTTCTTTGCATTTTTCCATTTTCAATTTTGGGTGAAAGAAGACCTGAGTGTGTTCTTGACAGGCCACAGTTTTTTTCTTACAGTGAATCTGACTTTCTCTCTTGCATTTTCTATGTATTATATGTGCTAGGGCCTAGGCTGTAAATCTCCCTGCACATGTGTTTAAGCACTGTGTGTTTGAGGGATCGGGCCATTAAGCAAACCTCATCCATGTTAATGCCAGCCTTTTCTTTCTCCGTCCCATTAATGAGCGGTCAGGTTAAAGGCGTATAAGCACCAGTGTGGCCGGTTTCCTTTCCCCAGTCTGGCCTTCGTAATGAGCCGCTCTCTTCTCCCTCCCTCACAGATTGGAGTCATGATTGCGAATTTAAATGAGTGTTTAAGAGGGACCGGCCTCAGTTGCATCCCTGCGTATCATTGATTTATCACAGCCGTGAACTACTGACGGGAGTCGAGCTGTCGGACACAAACCTGCCAGGAGACCCTGAACGGGTATCTGGAGACCAGCTATATCAATGAATCAGATCCCACTTCCTATCTGCCTTTCATCTTGGTGATATGTATGCAGTGCAGTCTGACTGAGATCTGAATTATTACTTCCATCACAGTAGGAAATGTTGCTCATTTAAAGAGGCACACACTCATTTATTAGATTGTTACGAAATTCCCTTTTATATAATATCGCTTTTTCTTTTTTTTACTTGTTAGCTTAATAAGAAAAGAAGAAAAAGTCATAACAGATTATTAGCCTTTCTTCCCCTTCAGAAATTCACCATGGTAACCATTGTTTCCACCAAAGTGTCATAGTTACTGTTGCTTGTTATTTTTAGGTGATTCAAAAAACAAAAAGTGTGAGAAAAATGATATATTTGGTGTTTATTAGCTGCTGATTGGCATTTTATCTGAAACTATGGTTAGCATGGAAAGTTTTTGTTTTTAGTTTAGGTAACCCTTTACAATAATGTCTTATTTGTTAAAGTGCCCCATGTATGCTATTTTAAAGTTTCCTAATGTTGTTTTGGAGTCTCCTACAACAGGTTTACATGCATCAAAGGTCAAAAAAGGTTTCATTTTCTCATAATATACATTTGCACATCACCACATTTTCTCAAACGAATCGTCAGATCAATCTCTCTAAATCCCTCCTTTCTACGAGCTACTCTGCTCTGATTGGCCGGAGAGCTCAGTCTGTTGTGATTGGTCTACAACGTGCAGTGCGTGTATCGAAAACAAAACCACCCATTGCCATAACAACGTCAGCTCTGTGTGTCCTGAGGCTTCCTACGCCGTAAACTAAACACCGTAAACTAAACACCGTAAACTAAACACAGTAACGAACAATGACGTTGATTGTACCACATCAATCTGAGCGCGAGTCCAATAATGAAACATTGGAAGAACTAGTTATTCAACCCGAACCTCCATCGCAAGGACAACTAGAGCAGGGCGTTTCTCAGTGATACGCTTCTCAGTTTGAGGTACATTATGAGATGTTGCAACTGTAATTCCTCACCATCAGCATTAATAAGTGCATGTCCATCAACCAAACTGATCATTTTACTTGTACTTATTTATTTACTGACTATTTTTCTAATTTATTGCGGTGAACATGTGGAAACTGTATCAATAACATTTCGTAAAAGTCTGAAGTAGTCGCTGACAGGCACGTAGAAGATATGGCAAGGTGACTTAGCGTCTCGTTCCCTCTTCAGGGAACCGAGGTTACAGTCGTAACCGAGGTGTTCCCTTTCAAGGGAACTCGTGCTGTGTCGGATTGACGCTAAGGGAACGTCTATACCATGGCGACAAGTGTCTGTCCAGTGTGAAATCGCGAGGAGCAGCACTTGGACCAGAGCACCTGGGACCCTGGTGTAGAGTCCAAGTTCAAAGAATAGAACCTCACAAATGTGTGCGGTGAGGACCACCCTGCCACATCACAAACATTTTGGAGAGCAACTCCTGATATAAGGGCCTTGGAGGCCACCATACTCCTAGTAGAGTGGGAACAGACAGCCATAGGCGAAGGCTGTCCGGACAACTAATAAGCAAGTGAGATAGCCTCGACCACCCACTTGCTCATTCTTTGCTTAGTTGCAGGGGACCCTAGCCTGGTCTAGGATGAAGGAACGCTTTAACCATGCCAGGTGCAAATTCCAAGCACGAGGGTGCAACCGACAGTGCTTGCAAATCTCCTATCCTTTTAAGAGAAGTGATAGCGAGGAGGAACAAAGCTTTGAAGGGCAGAAACTTGACCAGGACCTCCTGCAATGGCTCGAAGGGAGCCAGGGAAAGGCCTTGAAGGACAATGGCCAGATCCCATGTCGGCACCCTGGTATGAACTGCAGGCCTCAGCTTCATAGTACCACGGAGGAAACGAGACACCAACGGGTCTTTACCCTAAGACACCCGTGCCTCGGCCACGTTTGTAACATAGCGTCCAGTCCGAGAGGAGCTGGATACGTGAGGGAGAACCAAACCAAGATCTGCGAGGAAATTCTTTAGAGCAAGAAATACAGCCAACATCTCCAGACGGTTGATGTGCCATAAGAGATGGTGGTCCCTCCACAGACACTGAATTGAGCGCCCTTCTAGGATCGCTCACCAGCCCGTGAGAGAGGCATCTGTGGTTAGCATCTTGCGATGACAAGAAGCTCCCAACACGGGACCCTGGGACAGGAACCAAGGTTTCTTCTACATAGCCAGGGCACGCAAGCACCACCATGTAACCCTGATCATGCGTTGCCCTCTGGTCCTGAGCCACCATTGCAGGGGTCTCATGTACAACAGTCCAAAAAGTATCACGTTGGACGCTTCCGCTATCAGACCCAACAGTCTCTGAAACTGTTTGACAGCGAGTGACTGGCCTAGCTTTATTCTTTTCACAGCTGAAAGGATGGACTCTATGCGTGCTGGTGACAGGTGTGCCTGCATCGGCATTGAGTCCCAAACCACGCCTAGAAAGGTGGTCCTCTGTAGTGGAGAAAGCACACTCTTCTTGGCGTTTAGCCATCTTGTATGTGGCACGATTTGTCTCCGTGTTAACATTTTGAACTTTAGCTGCATGATGTTTCTTTCAGCACTCGAAGATCCAAAATCGGACGAAACCCCCCACCCTTCTTTGGAACTATGAAATACCGGCTGTAGAACCCGGCTTCCCTGTTGGAGGGAGGTACATGTTCTATGGCCCCTTTCTCTAACAGGGTTTTCACTTCTTGCTTGGGGCCCACCACGGTGGATAGGACCCCCATAAACCTGGGCGGGCGAGACCCGAACTCAATTTGATATCCTTTTTCTATGGTCTGCTGGACCCAACGAGAAACATTTGGCAGTAGCTTCCACGCTGCCAAAAATTCTACTAGTGGTACCAGCCTCTCGAGACTGGCCTCTGGTTTTTGTTGTGCAATTAGCCCGACGCAGGGAATGACCGACCTGACTGCTATGGAGCCCTCCTCGGAGGGGGCGGGCATCCCGAGGCCACTACGTTTCTGGGTGGTCCTTGAGATATGTGCTCGCCAGAGACCGCTGCACCCTGAAGCACATGAGGTGGCAGGGTTGGCAACTCCCCCGCCCTCATCAATAGCCGCTTTGCGACCAAGTAGTTATAGGAACTTAGTTATAGGAACTGTCCACTTCTAAACAGTTCTATGAACTACTCTCCTCCAAACTCGGTTTTGCTGTTTGCGTTCGCACTGGCCAAGTGGCCATAGGAACTGGTAGGAGGGGTAAGGGAGTGACGCAAGCACAGTGACTTTTATTTTGATGGCGCGACGGACCTTTATTTTGGCAGCGCTGAGAACGCCAGAGCAAACAATGCTTGCATTCTCTGTGTTTATTAGTTAGCGATCTGTCTAACAGTACTGTTTAATATGTTAGTAGATAGAACTGTTTTAGAAAGTAGACAGTATATGAAAAAAAGGTTATTAGCCTATGCCGTGTGGTTGATGTCCAGTGTTGCTAGCTGGGCAGATAAACATAATCATGTTTGGCTTGGTCCCCTCAAAGTTGCGTTGGATTTTCTCTTCAGCATAAAGGTTTAGAGACCCATCTATTCCATGTTTGTATAGTTAGTTTCTGGAGTAAATATATAGGCTATAATCTGTGTGTTTACATTATAGTTGTTTTAAAAATGGCGGGTGCTGGTGTTCCGCGTGCGTCCGGCCAATCAGCTTACACTAACGTCACGGGCAGTTCCTATAGTGCTGGTTTAGACCCTACTCTTAAGTAGGACCTAAATTAGTTCCTCCAAATGGAGTTCCTAGAACTAAAATCGTTCCTAGTTCCTGCGGTGCGAACACGCCAACATCCGGGTACTTTAGCCAATAGTTCTAGGAACTGTGAAAAGGTTCCTCCGGTCGGAAAGCGGCTCATGTCTCCTAACAACTCAGCTTGGTAGGCCTGCAGCAGTGACATAGTGTGAAGGCATGCTGCAGCCTGACCAGCAGCTGTGTAAGCTTTACCCACCAGTGATGATGTAGTTCTGACTGGCTTAGTGGGTAATGCCGGGGACTTTAGGGAAGATGCCGCTTCGGGGGAGAGATAGCTCACAAGCGTCTTTTCCACTTTTGGCATCTCCCATAACCGTTTTCTTTATAGTTAGATAGTTAGTCGACACCTCAGTGTGAAGATCGGGAAAAACGGTAGGCCCCGGCGTTGAGGTTGTGAACGTGAAGGAATGCATGAGACTGAGGTGGAGAATCCTCCGATTGTATTTGGCTGAAAGAAGAAAGTTATATACACCTAGGATGGCTTGAGGGTGAGTAAATTTTGGGATAATTTTCATCTTTGGGTGATACTAACTAACCCTTTAACCCTTTAATGTGTAATAAATGCTGTAGAAGTATTGTTCATTCTTAATTCATGTTAACTAAAGTAGTAAACTAATGTTACCTAATGAAACCTTATTGTAAAGTGTTACCTTATTCTAACTCTTTCATAATCTTGCACAACAGTTGCAGACGAACGTGATTACAAACTTTGTTTGTTCTCATTTACAGTCTATGTTGTGAGTCTCTTGCTCTTTTCTTGAATATAAAACCTTAAGTAGAAAAATTATGTTGCCCTCCTGCTCCTCTCCTTCACCTTTATATGGCACATTTTCCCACTGTTCTGCAGAGCAGAGTTGCAAATAATGAGCGTAGCTGAGGTGTAATGAAGCTTAACTATCCCTGTTCCTCCCTATTAGCACTGCTCTTACTGAGGGGAGAGTCCACGGTAGGCATTACGCTCCAGTCTCACATAACCAGTCTAGCGGCATTGAGTTCACTGCTCATTACTGCATAGTCCAGAGAGAAGAACCGCCCACCTAGGCAGGAAGATGCCATTTGACCGATATAAAGTGGCCAGCTGCAGTTTGCTTCAATAATGTGATGTTTATGGGCAGATTTTGTGTCACAGAGCAGGGTTGTGCGCTATTTAGAATTTAATTGAGAATGCCTTTTGAATTCCAATCCAATTAGTACATTTATTTGAGGTAGCAAATAAAATACATAATTGCAATTCAAATTTGAAAGGATGTAAAATTAAAACAAATTCATATAACTAATTTTAACTATACTGAAAACAAACAATTGCAAAGAAACAGTAAGTAACACTTTGGATTAAACATGACATTTTTGAAGTATAAAAACTGAAATTGTATTTTTCTGTAAAATGTTATTTACAACTTTACTGCAAAAATTCAAACGGAAACAAGATTATTTTTCTTTCCCCATTGGCAGATCCTTTTGCTTATTTTAAGCAAAAACTCATCCAGGTCACCCTTGCAAAAGAGGTTCTTAATCTCAATGCGATTCTCCTGGTTAAATAAAGGTTTAAAAAAATAATAATAATAATTTGACTTTTTTTTTTACTGGAAAACAAGAAAATAATATCTAATGTCATTTTACTTATCTAGTGAATGCATCTTGATTTAAGAATGTATATATATTTGAACGGGAAACAAGACAAAAATACTAAGAAAAGCAATTTTTGCAGTGTTCGAAAAATGATTTTTACAGTGTGGAATAGGAAAGTTTGGCTGTATAGATTGATGGAAAGATGGATAGATGAGGCCCATACATAAATATACAGTATATAACTGTTAAAGTACTCTGCTAAAGTACCAGTTATTTCAATTATATGGTGCTTTTGAAGGCAGGCATTACTATTGTTATTGCTCATACTTAGGGTTAGTGATTTGAACAAACCCCAAATTTTAAGTACTAAACTTTCATTCATATTGTGAAAGTTGTGTTCACTGTCTCCTTACCTGATATGAGCACTGTTAGAATCACACTTGCATGATTTCTAAAAATAACTGTTGTAGAGAAGCTAATTGGTTTTCATTTTGTAGAAATGGCCTCACTCACTCACTCACTCACTCACTCACTCACTCACTCACTCACTCACTCACTCACTCACTCACTCACTCACTCACTCACTCACTCACTCACTCACACACACCCTCAAGAACATCTGCTGTCAGTATGTGTCATGTCCACACACTAATGCCTTGCGCGCTTGGACACTTTCATATCATTGTCATCAGTGACAGCATTGCCACACACACACAAAACAAACAGATCATTTCCAAAAAACGTTGACAGCTCTACAAAAACAACACGCTCACCGGGGCTGCTTTCATTGACAGAGTCAGTAAAGCATTGGAGTTGCATTATTTTCCCTCCCCCTTGGGAATAAATGTTCTTTAAATGTAAAACTATACACTAATATAATATATGCTATTAATATACATTCTTTTTATATTTTAAAATATTTTTATTTTATTTTATATTTCTAAAATGTAATATAAAATTATACATTTTAAATTCTATTCATTTATTTGATTTGATTTTTACATTTAAAAGGATAGTTCTCCAAAATGTACTGTTTATTCCTGTGGTCTGTAGGTAAGTGATAGACTTATATTCAGTGCTATGTAATTAATTTGTTTGTTTTTGTTTATATTATTTAATTTCATTTCATTTTATGTTTTACATCGAAAGGGATAGTTCCGCCCAAATTGACAATTCACATGCAAAAATGTATCATGAGAATGATGAAATTATTTTAATTAGAACATTTTCTTTATTCCTGTGGCCTGTAGGTCAGTGAAATGGAAATTATATATTAATATATTAATTTTATTGACTTTATTGAATAGACACTATTTTCAGTCTATTCAATGATTTGGTTATGGTTGAACTATCTTCATTTTGATGGCCTTTCTCAAATGTCACGTTATTTAATTACAATTTTTATCAATCAGTCGACTGCCCTATCGATTTTTGTTTAGTTTTAACATCCATGTCAAACCTCACATGGTGTAGTATTTTGATCAAATGTCAGACTATTTGGCACTTTATACCTAGTCTTAAACCGCAAGACAATAAAATAAAGAAAGCAAGATGGCAAAAAAAGGAAAAAGGCGAAACGTATAAAAGAAAGAATGAAAATCTGTCATCAGTAGTTTGCTGCCAGTCTATTTGTTTGTTTTTCTGCTGTTCTCTGTCTCCCTTTTTTCTTTGCTTTTGCATTCACACACCTCACCGTTCTGCTTATCCCTGCACAATAAGAGAGCTTCTCTCACACACACTGTCAGGATTTGTCATATCCACACACTAATGCATTGTGCTCGCTTCTCAGAGTCTTGCACATCGTTGTCATCGGTGGTAGACACGCAAACACGCCCGCAATGCACCAAAACATCCAACCATTGGTGAACATTAGTTCCCTTTTTTGGATTATGATAAATCTTTTTACTAAAAAGAATCTTCATGTTTATGATTTGCATTATTTTGGAAGAGTTCCCATTTTAATTTGCTTTTAGTTTACATGTCTGCATCTCCCTCCTTGTTCAAAGCTTTATAAACTTCAATGCTTTTACCAAAAGGACAACACATTAAAACAGGGTAATATCAAATGCAATGTGTTCATTGATTACATTTAGAAGTGGGTTCAGAGAGTGATCTGACCAATGAAAAGAACCAATCAGGGATGGTTTGATGCTCACACTTTTCTTTTGATGTCAACTCAAGCTCTTTCTAATATGGTAAAAAATGTTTTGCAGTCTAGTTAGACTTTAATATTGGGTTGTCAAACACAAATTTGGCTTGTGAAGGAGTTCAGTCTGGCCCAGAAGATAATTTAAGAAAAAAAAAGACTGAATTATAGTACGCTGTTCATTTATTATATCAATATGATATATTCATAATGTTGTATCATGGACAATGTTGTATGCAGGACAGATACACTTTTTAATTCAATGTGTTATGTGTTAGGGATAGTTCACCCGAAAATGAAAATGCTGTCATCATTTACTCACCCTTAAGTTGTTCCAAACCTGTATTCTGCTGAACACAAAAGAAGATATTTTGAAGAATATGGGTAACCAAACCATTTACTTCCATAGTATGGGGGTTAAATAATACTGTGGAAGTCAATGTGGTCATCAACTGTTTGGTCATAGACATTCTTCGAAATATCTTTTCGAAGTCTATACCATTATTAGATTATTATGTTGATTGTTAAAATGATAGACTTAATGAATTTAAGAGAAAGGTGACATGATGATATTCTCTGAACAGTAAGACATCTGCCCTTTCAAACATGCACCCACCCATTAGTTTCAGAAAACCGCTTAACATATTTATAACATTTATATATATTCTCTTTATATTGCTTGTCATGCTTTGGAAATGCGAATAGTGGTCAAATCCAATAAATCCTCGGCAAAACATGACATGGACCACTTTGTAGCTGCATTTCTTCCACTTCTTAATAATTAATTTATACATTTAACATAGCAAGTTATTAACAACAACATTATAGTTATTATACATAATTTTCCTGAACATATGTCATAACAATAACAAGTCATAACATAAATATATTTCAGTGGTGTATGAGAGATGGGCAATCTGCCAAATGAGGTGCTGGATCGTATATCAGAGGCGCCGGATCCAGCTTTTTCTGGCACAAATTAAGCCCTGGGTATAATGTGTTTTTTTTATTGCTGACTGAGTCCTGATGATAACCTGTGGTCTTTTTATTCTTTTGCAAACAGACGATTTCTCACAGATGCTACAAACAACTTTGTTTAACAGTGTTAGATTGTGAGAAGTACAGCTACAAAAACTGTAGCATGAAATGTCTTGTTATAGCCTACATAAGTTTAGGATTATGACGAAAATCATAATTTGAGTTCAATTTACCTTTAAATGCTTAAATTAATACAATTTACATTGTAATGCCAATGCTTGTTTTGTGAGATATTTCGATTGCATTTTAATCACTGAAGCGGTCAATGCAAGTTGACACGACTGAGCCCTGCAGTTCAACGCAAGCTCACTGACTGTGTGTTAAAAATGCTGCTTTATTTGCAAAATGTTTTTTTATTTTTATTTGATCTTACACAATGTCTAATCTAGTTTTTCACAAATCCAAAATAAATTCAAATTACCAATGGTACTTTGTGAAAAGAAGTACAACATAAAACCTTGTTGATTAGGGTTAGGGTTAGGGTAATTTCTCTAATCATTCTCTTAACTAACTAATCAGTTACAACGCTCAACCAACCATAATCACGTAATTTTAAATAGTTCTTTCTCTCTTTTTTTGTGCATCCTTACATGAGTATGTGTGTGCGATGTGGGTTTACTTATGTTGAGTTTTGAAGCTAAATCTGTCATGGAGCTTGATGTGCAAGTGTGTGTTTGGAAACTAGATAAAACATTGTAAACATTGTGATCTTGTCTTATTTTGGGCTCATTTGTGTTTTTTTTTCTCTTACTCTCTTTGTAGAACAAAAAAAAAGAACAAGCCGTTGAACCTGAAGATCCACAGCAGTGTCGCTGGGAGCTGTGAAAACTTGCCGACCCAGCGCTCTCCTCTCCACTCCGACCACTCACTTCGCTCCTTCTTTTTCCCTAATTTTGTCCCTTCGACACCACCGGTTCACTCCGACACCCCCTCAGCAAGTGAGTAAACACATCCATTCACCTCTGTGTAGGACAACATGTTATTTTGGGTTCCTCTTTCAGTCCTATACCTGTTGATGATAAGTTAACTTCTGAAGAACCTTGCATGGTGCGTGTTATCCTTTGCTTGTAAATAAACACATGCAAACATCCAGATTGAACACAAAAGCAATCTGCCGTCATCATTATATCAAGTAAACACTGAAGCATAAAGGATGCTTTACCCAAAGATACACTACTGATTGAAATGAATGAATAATATATAATATATATTTACAGTATGTATTAATTATATAATACCTTACAGATTATTAGTTTAGGTCAATGGGTAATCTGAATTCACCTTTGCTTTATTTTATTTTTTTAATGCATTTTCCTGGTCTTATTGTGCACATTATTCCAAAGAAAAAAGTTTGACTTCATAATCTTTCATTAAATTTGAAAGACTTTTGAGAAACAGAAAGATTTTTGAGTGAAATCCATGGATTTTTTTTTAAAGTTTGAACAAAAACCATTCTGATTAAAAAAAAGAAGAATGTTTTTGTTCATTGAATATCCTGAATCATATCGCCTACTAGAATTAAAATGGGTTGTAAAGTATGATTCATGTTGAGAATTGTCTTTTCAAATTCATAAGAAATATACTTAAGAAATGCATAGTATTTATTTACTAATTACTTAAAGGCATAGTTCACCCAAAAATCAAAAATTCTGTCATCAATTTCTCTCATGTCGTTCCAGACCCAGAAGACTTCCTTTCATCTTTGAAACATCAATTTGTCCCTCCATTGAAAGCATGCTTGCACTTCCATTTGCCAGATTTGAGTGCACTATGTATGTTTGCTGACCAATGTTTAATGTGAATAAAAGCCTAAATTAAATCTGTTCATCATATAAAGGGATTGTGTCTTTTCAGAAGACTTGGATTAAACTGCTCAATTCTTTTGGATTTCTTTACCAATCTCCTTGAAGCATCAGAGCTTTGGGTGAATAGACTTTCAATGGAGGGGCAGAAATCTCTTACATTCATTTGTGTTCTGAAGATGAACGAAAGTCTTATCTTAAAGGTTTGAGGAGGAGAAATTGAAGGTTGGACTTACCTTTTAAGCAATTAATAAATACTATGCATTTCTTCTGTCTACTTTCCCTGATCTGAATTTCTTTTAGAGTAACATTGTTCAGCTTTATCCCATGTGCGTGTTTAAAGACATTGAAACTCTTCGAGGTCGGTCAACACCATTAGATCACAGCTAGTGTAGACAGATGTCTGATGACGCATGTCGGGCAATTACAACTTTCTTTGTCGTTTCCTTTCACAATGTGACTTCCCTTCTCATCACCTATTAAAGGGCAGCGTCCCAAACCTACACGTGTCCCAGGACACCTGGCAGCGTGAAAGCGCATATTGTCCAAGTCCAATATCTACACTGGGGGCCTCTTAGCGTGGGCTATTAGAGGAATAATGGGCTGAACGGAAGCAGTGTGGATGTGAGAAGACTGGGAATGACACAAGAGTGACGCAAAAGACTGAGACTGGAATGAGATTATCGTACAGATGGAGGGAAAAGTTTTGACTGCTCGTTTCCAGAATTATGAATGATAGACCCCCTCCAAGTTTTGGCAATCTGCTGAATGCTTTGTACATTGTATTTATTTTTATTTCAGTTTATTTTTATTTCATTTTATTTCTAGTTAGTAATTTTGGTGCTTTGACCTAAACTAAACGAAAATTAGAAATGTTGCCTTGGCAACTATCAGAAATAAATTTTTTCATATAATATTTATATTTTGTTATATTTCAATGAACATAGAGGTATTAATAGTTGATAGTAGTATTAGTAGTTTTTGATAATAGTAGTTGACGATAATAACCAGTGTTGGGAGTAACGCATTACAAGAAACGTGAGTTACATAATCAGATTACTTTTTTCAAGTAAAGTAACGCATTACTTTTACATTTACAGAGGCGTTTTGTGCGCTGGGTAAACATGATCGTCATTGTAGTTCTAGACTAAATGTGAGCAGGTATTTACTCATAAATTTTCTCACAAATACAGATTTCAGTATTCCTCAAAATGAATAAAAACAGTGAAATGCAAACTATTAAGCAAACTTGGAATAATTAAAATGTTGAATGACACCTAATTTATGTATTTAGTCTCACTTTATTAACCAATGTCCTTGATGTTGATCTTCTATGATCCAATTCAATCATACTTACAGTATAAGCAAAAAAACATCACATTTAAGTTTCATTGTTTTAAATTTATTTCTGTCCTGAGTAATTTCATTTTTGGTGTAAAAGGGCTTTTACATTGCCAAAAATAGAAATGTGTTATTTTGTTATTAAAAAATAAACAAGCCCAGCCCAGGTGAGAAAAAGTAATGCAAAAGTAACATAAAAGTAACTAATAACAACCTTGCTGTTAAGACAATTTTTTACCCAAACAACCAAATTCCTCCAGAGTTTGGGACGCAAGGGCTTGTTGTGAAACAAGATGAAAGAACGTTATAGTTGAATTTCCGATAAACCAGTTGCAGGTTTATAATCTCATTGGGTTTGTGGCAGCCTCTGTAATGGCATTACTTGCATTCTGGACGTCCCGATGGGGCTCCAGGCCGGACACGGTGGCAGTAACCAGGCCTCACGAGTGTCGTCAGCCCTGGTTATGCGTCTGCTTTTTCTGCATGTGGTGACAGTATTATTGTACACAGCAAGCAACAGTGTGCCGGAGGCCTGTGCTTCATGGTTTCAAGCTTCTTGACATGCACACAGGATACAAGTAGTGTGTGCAATACTTTGAAATGATTACTTTCAGTTTAACTGTTAACTTTTAACATCACAACTGAAGAAAAAGTCGCTGTTTGGATTTAAATTGGCAAATGCGTAGGAGTCAATGATTGGATCATTATTGCAATGATTATTTTGTTTCTAGCATGTTATATGTTTGGCAACAGTTCTTCTAACACTAATTGATGGAGTGTGTAGCTTTTCATTTCTTAAACAACCATGCAGGAAGACACATCATGGCCATATTCCAGGATGCCAATGTAAAGATTCGTCAGGCTCAAATTGTGAAAGAATGGTTGGGAGGGAGCATGAAGAATCGCTGAGTCCAGATATTACATTCATTGAAAGTCTTTGGGATGTGCTGGAGTAGACTTTACAGAGTGTCTTGTCAATACAAGATCTTGACCAAAAATTGATACACCTCTTGATTGAAATAACATCACAACATTTATTTCCATCAAGAGTTGCAAACATTTTTGGTCTGGATCTTGTATTGACAATGTGTTAGATTGTCCTTTTGGATGAGATGTTAAACCGAGGTCCTGAATCTCTGTGGTTATTTAAAATTCCATGGCACTTCTCGTAAAGAGTAGGGGTGCGACTCCAGTGTCCTGCCCAATTTCCATCCATTGGCCCTTGCCAATCATGGCCTCCTAATAATCCCTTTCCACTGAATTGGCTCTACCACTCTCTCTCCGCTCCACCTATAGCTGGTGTGTGGCTGCCGTCGCATCATCCAAGTGAAGGCTGCACACTGGTGGTGGTTGAGGAGAGATTCCCTGATATAATTGTAAAGCGTTTTGGGTATACAGTAGTACATATGAAAGCGCTATATAAATGCCTCATTCACTCATTCAATCCAAGAGTCAAGCACTTTAAAGTAAAAAGCTACACACTGCATCAATTAGTGTTAGAAGAACTGTTGCCAAACTTGTAGCATGGTAGAAACATAATAATCACTGCAATAATGTTTAATTTAATTTAAATCCAGACAGCGACTTTTTTGGCCGTATTTATGTATGTATATAATAATATAACTTCACAAGAGAGAAGGACACTTTTAAAGGGTTAGTTCACCCAAAAATGAAAATTAGCCTATGATTTACTCACCCTCAAGTCATCCTAGGTGTATATGACATTCTTCTTTCAAACGAATACAATCGGAGTTATATTAAAACATTTCCTGGCTTTTCCCAGTTTTATAATGGCAGTGAATTGCTGTTTCAGTTTTGAAGTCCATAAAAGGGCATCTATCTATCATAAACGAACTCCACACGGCTCTGGGGGGTTAATAAAGGCCTTCTGAAGTGAAGCGATGCATTTGTGTAAGAAAAATATTAATATTTATGCGTTACTAAGTAAAATTCTAGCTTCCGGCCAAACGGCCATTTGCAGTCTACTTACGCTTAATGCGCAACTTACACAACTTGTGACGTCAGAAGTAGCGTAGTGCGTCATGGCGTAGCGTAAATATCAGCAGTACGTCGCATTACTCACATAAGTTGCGCATTAGGCATAAGTGGACTGCGTATGGCCGGAAGCTAGAATTTTACTTATGTGTAACGTGTTAAATATGAATATTTTTCTTACACAAACGTATCACTTCGCTTCAGAAGGCCTTTATTAACCCCCCGGAGCCGTGTGGAATTCGGTTATAATGGATATATGACCTTTTATGGACTTCAAAACAGAAACGGCCATTCACTGCCATTATAAAGCTTGGAAGAGCCAGGACATTTTTTTAATAAAACTCTGATTGTATTCATCTAAAAGAAGAATGTCATATACACCTGGGATGACTTGAGGGTGAGTAAATCATGGGCTAATTTTAATTTTTGGGTGAACTATCCCTTTAAGAGACAGATAAAACATTTTAGGTTACGTATGTAACCCTGGTTCCCTGAAGAGGGAACGAGACGCTGCTTCAAGACGCTGTGGGAGCGCCTCTGCATGATTGCATAATGAAGCACGTGTATAATCAGTCCAATGGAGAGACGAGACATCATAGGCGATTGACATCATTGACCAGGAAACTATGAAGCACACCTGAAAACAGACCGCGCTAGCTTCTGATAGACTGAAGCAAGTCGATCACAGGCATGCAGGGAGTATGGCAGGGCAACGAAGCATCTCGTCCCCTCTTCAAGGAACCAGGGTTGCATGCGTAACCTGAAATGTTCCTGAGAACTCGAGGTGCATCGAGATGCTGTAGGAACACTATACCCACGACACCATAATAGCAAATGCCTGTTCTATGTGAATTCATTGCGCACACTAAGAAGCAAGCACCCTAGACTCCGAAATGGAGCCTAGATCCAAGTCTTAAAATCTAACAAATGTATGCGGTGAGGACCAGCCTGCCGCATCACGGAAACCCCCGATTATAAAGCCTTTCAGGCAGCCATACTCCTGGTAGAATGGGCCTGTACAGCCAAAGGTGAAGGCTGACCAGCCGCTTCATAAGCAAGTGAGATAGCTTCGACTACCCACTTGCTCATCCTCTGCTTGGATGCAGGGTAACTTTTTCTGGGTGACCCGAAACAGACGAATAGTTGATCCGATTTATGCCACAGGGCAGCTCTGTGTACGTAAGCATCCCGCCGCACAGGGCACAGCAGATTAAGTTATTCCTGATCTGGTGTATTAAAAGGTGGAGGACAGAAGGCCTGCAGCACAATTGGGCCCGTAACATTAGTAGGGACCTTAAGAATATATACCCGGCCTAGGGTGAAGAAAGGCTTTCACCACAACAGGTTCAAATTCTAGGCACGAAGGAGCAACCGACAAGGCTTGCAAATCTCCAGTTCTCTTGATAGAAGAAATAGCAATGAGAAATAAAGTTTTTAGTGTAAGGAACTTTACTGAAACCTCTTCAATGGGCTCGAAGGGAGCCAAAGCCAGGCCTTCCAGTACAACGGCCAAATCCCAAGCCGGTGCTCTAGTGCAGTGGTTCCCAAAGTGGGGGTCGCGACCCCCCGGGGGGTCGCGGAGTGGGAAGCGGGGGGTCGCGAGATGATTTACAGAAACTTTTTTTTTTTTTTTTTTTTTTTATATGTTAATGCGAGACACGGCAGGCAAAAACATTGTTAATTATTACAGTTTGTCTGTTTGCGTCTGTAGATTTCGCGTAAATTCAACAAAAGTTGGCGTTGTAAATCATCCTGCCGATCCGCGATCTCTGTCTGCTCTCTTTCATCACAGGCACGGCTGGAAAGCTCTCTCTTCACTGTACAATGCTGTCAGATCCAAATATGGTCATTTCCTTTTTATCAGCAACCAATCGCGAAAGTAAAAGGGCTGAATGCGCAATCTCATTGGCTGATGATAAATCTTTAAAGCCTGTTTTCTCAAAATGACTTTTCTCTCACACTCCAAGTACGAAATCTCCACTTTAGTAGCACCTATATATACACCAAACTTTCCAGTCTTGTACCTAGTTATATTATGAAGACATTTACAGAGGGATTTGTAAATATATTATTCCTAGCCTGATTTATATAACATTTTATTACAAAAAACATGGCAAAAATTATATTTTTTAAGGCTATTGATAGTATATTCTGATTTACAGGATAACAAAAGTAGATATCCATAAATCCCTCTGTAATTTTTCCCCATCTAATATGTGAACACAATGAAAAAATAATTTTTAATCTGGATTTATCCAATACTCAGATTTCGTTTTTAAAATATATACAAATTAGCGCATATTTAATTAGATATTGCCTAATTTGCATAGTTATTATATTACATTATATTACAGAAAACTTGTTATACATTTTTTTCTCATCTCAACGTAGGTAATCAACTGGGTTGATTACAAAAAGTTTCATGGTGATATCTGCTTGTTAAAAAAATTACCCTATTCACCTAGTGTCTCGCCTTAAAAAATGTTGTAATGATGCGAGTATAAATTTAGGATAATTTAAATAAACTGTAAATAAAACTTTGTTTGCTCCGATTAATTATGACAGTGACCTGTCAATCACAATTTACAGCACAACAACATGCGCTAGCTAGCTAGATGCACATTTGGTGTTTTGCTAAACAGCGATCGGTCTATTTTGAGATCTAAACTTGATAAAAAATGAAACGGTGGTTATTATCATCAAAAGAGAACGAGAAGGGAGCAGAGATACCTGCTGATGAGAGAACGGGATCAGCAGAAAATACAGAGGGCAGAGAAGAGGATGAGCCGCCAGGACTACCCTCCACCTCTGGAAGGGCAGCCCGCCAAACCCGTGCCCCGCAAACGGACCATCCCTCCTCGAAAGCCAGAAAATACAGAGAGGAATACATAAACTATGGTTTCACGTGCATTGTTATAAATCAGGTACAACACCCTCAATGCGTTGTGTGCTCCGAAGTCCTCGCACATGAGAGTCTGAAGCCCGTGAAAATGCAAAGACACCTGAACACCAAACACCCCAGCCTCACAGATAAACCCACTGACTTTTTCCGCAGAAAAGAGAAAGAGTTACAGGGACAAAAAAAAGTCATTTTTAAACAAACAGCTATCCCCACAAAAGCTCAAAAGGCTTCATATGAAGTGGCATATTTAATTGCAAAGACCAAAAAGCCACACACCATTGGAGAAACTTTAATCAAACCAGCAGCAATAGTTATGAGTCGCGTCATGCATGGAGATAAACTGGCCGCTGAGCTGGAACAAGTGCCGCTCTCTGATGGGACTGTATCCCGCCGCATTACAGACATGGCTCAGGATATCAAGTGTCAACTGATTGACAGAGTGAAGAAGAGTGGGAGGTACTCCTTGCAACTGGATGAATCTACAGACGTGTCCAGCACCGCTCAACTCCTTGTATTTGTCAGATATATTTTTGAGGGGAAACTAAATGAGGAAATGTTATTTTGTACGCAACTGGAGGGATCATGCACGGGCGAGGACATTTTCAATAAGCTGGACAGCAAACTTAAAGATGCAGGACTATCTTGGGGCGAGTGTATATCAGTGTGCACAGACGGAGCTGGGGCAATGCTGGGAAAAAAGAAAGGACTAAAGGCACGAGTCCTCCAAGTAGCACCTCACCTCAATTTCACGCACTGCATCATACACAGAGAAGCCCTCGCGTGCAAAACCCTGAATGCGGAGTTTAAACATGTTCTTGACACTGCTGTGAAGATTGTTAATTACATAAAATCACGTCCACTGAACACACGACTGTTTTCCACTCTCTGTAATGAAATGGGATCAGAGCACAAAGGCCTGCTCCTACACACAGAAGTCAGGTGGCTGTCGCGAGGAAATGTGCTGAGACGCCTCTACGAGCTGCGGGATGAGGTGCGCATTTTTCTCACAGACCAAAGATCCCCACTTGCTGACCATCTGTCTGATGCTGACTGGGTGACAAGACTGGCATATTTGTCATGTATTTTTGAAAAACTCAACGGACTAAATATGTCCCTGCAAGGTGAAAACACAAACATCTTGTACCTTAATGATAAAGTGCAGGCATTCGCGAGAAAACTGGTGCGTTGGAGAGAGAGAGTGGAAATGGGACGCATAGACATGTTTTCTGAACTGGAAGAATTCATGGAGGAAAATGCACTCAGTGTTAACAGCATCAAGGCGTCTATTACGGCTCACCTTCAGTCCCTTTTGGATCACTTTCATAAGTATTTCCCTGAAGGAGACACTCACGACCAATATGACTGGATAAGGTCACCATTTAATGTAACCACGGCAAATCATCTGACGTCAGATATGGAAGATGCGCTGATAGAACTTTCAACCGATCGAACCCTGAGGACGGCATTTGACGGCAAGACGCTGGACGAGTTCTGGGTTTCTGTCGCGCTGGAATATCCACAGTTGTCGAAAGCCGCGTTGGATGTCCTCATGCAATTTGGCTCAACGTATTTATGTGAAAAGACATTCTCCGCGCTGACTTACATTAAGAATAAACACAGGTCACGGCTTAACGTGGAAGATGATCTGCGGGTGGCGATCTCCAAAATTAAACCTAGAGTGGACCTGCTTTGCTCCGCGCACAGCGGCCATCCATCACATTAGGCGTAATTTTTTTTTTTTTTTTTTTTTTTAGTCACAATTAAGCACATATTACACAAACAATGCAATCACACACACACACACAAAAAGAACATCAAAAAGAGTACTAAGGCCCATAAAGATTGGAACTCTTGCAGTCTTGAATGCTGTTTACTTGTAATTTCTTCAGTGGGCAAGAAATCTATTATCTCCACCCATTGACCAAATCTGGGTGCTGATTGGGAAATCCATACATGTATGTGAGGCGTTTTTTCTGAATACCAAGTTATTGTTGTATGCGTGTTATAGGCAGCTTGTTCGTATTCTGTCTGTAAGCATTTCACTTATGGATGTATTTATTTTTGTCCATAAGTTGTTAATAAAATAGCTGACTTAGAGATTGTGTTGCTTTTTGTTTTAGCTCTGTCAGTATGTAACCAAATCGCAAATCCTCACAAGAGGGAAACACAGAGAGGGGGGGAGGGGGGGAGGGGGGGGGGTCGCGGGTCGTCAGCAATCTAATATTGGGGGTCGCGGTCTGAAAAGTTTGGGAACCCCTGCTCTAGTGCAGGCCTCAGCCTCAGGGTGCCACGAAGAAAATGAGTAATGAGAGGATTTCTCCCCAATGATGCACCACCCAGAGGAGTGTGGTAAGCAGATACAGCCGCCACATATACACATATACTTTCAAGGTGGAAGGAGATAACCCCGCAGAGAAATGTTCTTGCAGATAATCAAGTACTGTACCAACAGGGCAGTAAACAGGATTCAGTTGGCGTTCTCCGCACCAAGCAAAGAACATTTTCCATTTCAGTGCATACAGTCTTCTCGTGGAGGGAGCTCTAGATTGGAGTATGGTCTCCACAACCTGATTCTATGAGCTGGGCACCCTCAGGGGTCAAGCCCACAGTTTCCACAACTCCGGGCAAGGGTGATAAATCGTGCCCCCTGCTTGGGACAGTAGGTCCCCCCTGATCGGAATCTCCATCGGAGAGCCGTCTAGAAGGGACACCAGGTCCGAGAACCAAACTCGGGCTGGCCAGTACGGGGCTACTAATAACAGACGGGCCCCTTCCTGGAACTCCCGGAAACATGGATATTGGAGGAAAAGCATACAGGTGTAACCTCGGCCAAGCCCGAGAGGAGCTGGGTGTGTGAGAGAGAACCACATGGGACAATGTGTTGTATCTGACGATGCGAAAAGGTCGACTTGAGCTTGACTGAAATTCTCCCAAAGGAGCTTCACCACCTCGGGGTGCATTCTCTATTCCCTGGGCCTCAGTCCCTGCCTTGACAGGATATCCACTCCCTGATTTAGATGCCCTGAGAGACAGTAATTTCCCTTTGGCCCATTGGAGGATCTGATGAGCCAGTTTGCATAGGTGATGTGACCCCCCTGATGGTTGATATAAGAGACCACCGATGTGTTGTCCGTGCGGACAAGCACATGGTGACCTCTCAGGTCTGGCAGGAAGTGCTTGAGAGCTCGAAACACCGCCATCATTTCTAGCCGGTTTATGTGCCAAGAAAGTAGATGGTCCTGCCACAGACCTTTCGCCGAGCGACCACTCATGATCGCCCCCCAATCTGTGAGGGAAGCATCCATCGATAGCGTTACGCGTCGACAAGATGCCCCCAGCACTGGGCCTTGGGCGAGGAACCAAGGTTTGTTCCACATGACTAAGGCACGTAGGCATCGCCGCGTGACCTTGATCATGTGAAACGGATTTCCTCTTGGAGAAAAACCCTTGGTCCTGACCCCACCACTGCAGAGGTCTTATGTACAGGAGGCCAAAAGTTATTACGTTGGACGCAGCTGCCATGAGACCCAACAGTCTCTGAAACTGTTCCACAGTGAGTGACTGGCCTAATTTTACCCCATTTACGAAGTAATATGTGCAGGTGACAACTGTGCCCGCATCGTTGTTGAATCCCATACCATACCTAGAAAAGTGGTCTTCTGAGACGGGAGGAGCACACTCTTCTTGGCATTGAGCCTTAACCCCAGCATCTTTATGTGGGACAGAACGACATCTCAATGCCGAACCGCAATCTGCTCGGACTGAGCTAAAATCAACCAATCGTCGATGTAATTCAACACGCGGATGCCCTGAAGTCTTAAGGTAGCCAGAGCTGCATCCATGCATTTTCTGAAAGTGCTGGGTGATAAACCTAGGCCGAACGGAAGAACCCGATATTGGTACGCTTCGCCCCCGAAAGCAAACCTCAGGAACTTCCTGTGATGAGGATGGATGGATATATGGAAGTAAGCGTCCTTCAAGTCTATCGTGACAAACCAGTCCTCGGACTGAATCTGTGACACGATCTGTTTGAGTGTAAGCATCTTGAACTTGATTTTCTGAACCCTGAGGTTTAGTTGGCGCAGATCTAGAATAGTACGCAACCCCCCATCCTTTTTGGAACAATGAAGTACCGGTTGTAAAACCCTGACTCCCTGCTGGGAGGAGGAACCCTTTCTATAGCCCCCTTTCGTAGAAGAGTCTGTACTTCCTGCTCCATAACTAGAGCCTGCTCGGGGTCCACCACCGTAAAGAGGACCCCTAGAAATCTGGGCGGACGAGAATCGAACTGAATTCTGTAACCCTTTTCTATTGTATGCAGGACCCAATGAGATATATTTGGCAGTAGCTTCCACGCTGCTAGAAATTCTACTAAGGGAACCAGTCTCTCGAGACTGGCCTCTGGATTTGGTCGAACAGTCACTTCGGTCCCCTGAAGCGGCGAACCGGCAGGGAACAACTGAACTGACTGTTCTTGAATTGCATCAGTGCTGACTTCATCACAATCATCCATGTCCCTAAGCAGATCAGCCTTGTATGTTTGCAAGATTGACATTGTATTCAAGCATGCCGCAGCCTGACCCGTTTCTTCCACAACCTCGCCACCTCAGTGTGGAGGTTGGGAAAAAACGGCAAGCCCAGACGAGGAGGCTGTGACCTAGATTGTAAATCTTCACAACCTTCACAAGCTCCTCATCAGCAGGGGTATGAGATGGCGAATTCTCATAATCCCCTGCATCAATGCTGACGACATCCAATTCCTCAGAACTGGATAATCGCAGGACTGGTGCCTCATCCGGGGGTGAAGAAACTGCTTTGCGTGCTTCTCCCTGAGATAAGGCACTGGATCTGGCAGGTGAAGGCTGAGATAGGGCTGGGCCCGTCTCTAACCCCGCTGTCAGACCAATTTGCGAGCCCCAAGGGGAGTGCGCACCGGACCGTCCTCCTCAAAGAATGCCCGGCGGGAGCAGAGCGTCCTCATGGACAGCTTTTCGCAATGCTCACAGTCAGCCCCCTCAAGAACTGACTGGGCATGCTCCACTCCCAAACAAGCAACTCAAAGCTGGTTTGTGTCCCCACCCGTGATGAAACGAGGGCAGGGAACAACACCGCTTAAAATATTGCTTGCTCGCCATTTATACACTGTAAAAAAAAAAAGTTGGGTCAACTTAAAAAAATAAGGCAACTTATTGCAAGCTCTTTTTTGAGTAAACTCCACAAACGAGGACTGAAGTCCACGCAACTAAAAATATTACATTAAAATCATAAGTTGCTTCAACATATATAGTCATGTTTAGCTAATGAATAACAGAACAAAGTATTTTTAGTTGGCTGAACACAAATGGGCCTTTTATCTTATAGGTCTATATTGATTTATTATATATTATTTAAATAGTTTAATTAAATAAGAGACAGACCATAACACAAGTCAGATAACTTTTTTTTTATTTAAATAGTTTGTGTCTGATGCACAACAATGACATTATCGTAGCAAGTCTTGAATTTGTTAACTCAATGCATGGTACTTACCAATGCATGTTAAAGAACATTAGCCTGAAGGTTCAGTTCACCCAAAAATGAAAAGTCAGTCATCATTGATTCACCCTTAAATTGAAATTGAAATTAAAATGAAGATATTCTGAAGAACGCTGGTAACTAAACAGTTGACAGTAGCCTTAAAATACCGCGGCAGTCAATGGCTACTATCAAATATTTGGTAGTAACATTCTTCACAATATCATCTTTTGTGTTCAGCAGAAGAAATAAACTCATTCATGTTTCGAACAACATGAGGGTGAGTAAATGATGACAGAATTTTCATCTTTGGATGAACTATCCCTTTAAAGCTAAGGTTGAAACCAATTAATACGTAACATTAATCAATACATTGCCAGAGCAGTATTTTTTTTTTTTTTGTCATTAACTATAAAAGAACCAGTGTCCAGTGGAGAAATGTCACACAAATTTTCCCATGACATTTGCAAAATGGCTTTGTCTTGCAGAGAAGGTACCTCCAAGATCCATGAAAATCTTCTGAATTACTTTGAAAGTATACTTCAGTTCTTTTGGATAATCCATATTCAGTGCATTCATGAGTCCGAACAAGCGTATGCTGCTGGTAGATCTGTAATATCCTCAAGAACAATGGCCTCTTCCAGTATTAGTTGGTCAGAGTTGGTAGTGATGTAACAGCGGCATCTTCGGCCACAGTAAGGATTCCGATCCCTACATCTTTGGTGCCGTGGTCTAAAGGATCAGTATCCTGGGAGAATAATTCATGAGATAGGGGTATTAATTGAAGTGTAAATTTAAAAATAATAACAACAACAACATTATTATTATTTATGTTGTTGTGTAAATAACCTGAATACATGTAGCCTATAACATAAATAGATTAAAAAAATGACCAAGAAATGAAAATGAAAATGGTAATTTACCAGACGCATCCTGGGTAAACTTGTAGAGTTTTCATGCTGGAAAAGTGGCAATCCCTCAAGATCTGTTGTTTTCTGACGTGTGGTAATGTCACTCACCTAAAATTAAAAAAAAATTATTTTAATCTGCAGATGCACTATGACCTTAACTCTTAATAATTTAACATAGGGATCTGCTTTGGGAGTTAAATGTATACAGTTCTGTCATCTTTATCTCTTCCTCATGTAATTCCAAATCCATATGACTTGGTCCATAACAAAGATTTTTTTTAAAGAATGTACAGATTGCTCTTTTACATACAGTGGAATCAAAAAAGATGTAAAATCATAAAATTTGTCAATAAAACATGCACAGTTTCCCAATTGACAACTGCATGAAAAACAGACTGATGTCATAATTAAGTATATGATATTGATAACTGATATTATAAAGTTATTTACTTACTATTTTCCTCTCTATATGTGTTCATTCAAAGTAGATTCTCATGGTCGACGTTACAGATACACAAAAACTCCATGGAGATCTGTAAAAAACGAGTCAGTTGGAATCACCACAAATAGTACTTACTTATAGTACTTACTACTACTATAGTACTTACAAATAGTACTTACTTATAGTACTTACTACTATAAGTATTCCTAAAATGTTCTAAAGAAATAATAATTAATAAAAATCTTTAGAAATAATAATTAAAATAATAATTAATATTGACAGTTGCTATTAAATGGTTTACCTCATCCTTTAGAAAAAGTGCAGGTGGCAGGCCATCTCCCTCTGAACTCCTCAACTAGTGTAAATACATAATGAGCAAACATCTCATTTGATATGACAAAACATTCAGTTAAATCATTAATGAATTAGTTTAAAATAAAAATTTTATTCACAATAAAAAAATATTATTTTTAAAATACATAACATTATTCCATTTGGAATGCAGGGAGAGTCACCAAGAGAAAAAAACTAAACGTGCTGTGTATTTTGAGCTATTTGAGCTGCCGTAGTTTGCTGTAGTTCTAGGCAGTGAGGGGTAATGTAGTCTTCCAGAGAGCGCCGGCGGTAACAGTAAACAACACAAAGAGCAATATTCCCGTCAGTGTGTCGTTAATACATACCTGTGACTCTTTGGAAACGCTGGATTGAAAAGGCAGGATAACATCAGCATTGGCCTCTTCCAGTATTAACGTTAGTTGGTCAGAGTTGGTAGTGATGTAATAGCGGCCTGTAACAGTGATGGTGAATTACATCAGGCCATCAGTTTGGGAAGAGCACAAAACATCATATATGACAAATAACATACAGTCGATTATAAAAATGATTAATACATACCAGTGATTCTGCAGAAACGCTGAACTGAAGGCAGCACTTCGCTACCGACTTCTCAACCGTCTATGCTTCTCACCCCCAGCTGCAGACAGAGACCTAACCGCCGAGTTTCACACTGCGCATGCGTTCAGGGTTCAAACTGCGCACGCGCTAACAAAAAACGCGGACTTCAATGAAAACTAAAACGATTTAGTTTGAACAACAAAACATTGTACGTTTTCATCATTTAAGTAACGAATTTGTTGAATCAACTTAGTATGATGCATGAACACTTCCAATAAAAATATCTCAGTTCATTTGACTGTTTTATGTTTATTTGGAGAACTTTCAGTAAGTTGGCTTTTTTACAATGTATATATATATATATATATATCTTTCTGTGAAATATTGTGCTTGCAATGACAGACAACAATAAATAGACAGGAACAGTATACAGAGAGCGCTTGCTGAAGGCAAATATCTGCGCTCTGTTTTCAGGTGTGCTTTATAATTTCCTGGTCGATGACGTTACCCGCCTATGACATCTCGTCTCTCCATTGGACTGATTATACACGTGCTTGACAACGCAATCACGCAGGAGCGTTCCCACAGCGTCTCGACGCAGTTCGAGTTCCTATGAAAGGGAACTGACAGGCATGGAAAAAATGCATAGAGGCAATAAAAAAGAAAGAAAACAAAACACATTAAAAGTACAAAATATTACTCACAAAATATACAAGTTTTTAATTGATATTTAATCAAAAACAACTTGAATAGAATTGTGACAAAACAACTTACAAGCCTAAGTCTCCATTGTTCTCCATTTAATTTTATTACTTTCTAAAAAATTTGAGGACTTTTTTTTGTACTCTTCCATACATTTTGAATAGTGTGTCAATTTATTTTCTAGCTATGTAGAAAAAATTTAAACTAATGCAAAAGCCCACTCTTGACTGTAATTTCTTCACTGCAACAATCTATCCCCATGACACAAAGAAGCAGTGCAGCACCTTTATAACGCCATTTATCTGGCTGTCAGTCAAATCCATAGAATTGTTTAAGAGCAGGTCAATAGCTGGTGTTAAATGTGCTTAGTGTCACTCACTCATATTTCCCTATTGAAAAAAGCCTCAGTTGAAATCTTAAACTTTAAATCCAATATGGTGCTTTATTGTGTTCTGGAATAGTGGTAGATCACTATGTTAGTCATTGTTTTACAAATCATTTTGTTTAGTCTGTCTGTTTGTAAGATGCCTGTGATATGTATATGACTAACATTGGCATGTGATTGGCTGATCATGAAAATTGGCCAACTGTTGCTTCATCTGGCTCGAACAAACTCCTGCTTGTGTTGTCATGTCTAAATTTGATAGCTAATTGAGCGATTGAGTCAACATGTTGGTTTTTAATGACTGGCTGTTGGTTCAAAAAGCAAAAGAGAAAAACGTACAGTATGATGTTTTTCTGCAAATTAGATGCCTGCCTCTAGTAGTTTTCTTATTTTTAGCAATATTTGCACCAATTAAACACAAATCCGCCTGCTCTGTAGTGATGCTGGTTTGTATTCACTAGTAGGTCTGTTTCTATGCCTGCAGATAAAACATTTACCTGCTGTGAGACAATGAGTTTGTTAGGTAAAATTTTAACTCTGGTCTGTAATGAAAGACTGCTCTCTTTCTCTCTGCTTCTTCATAGGATGAAAGGATTTCAAGTAGCATGTACATGCCATGGTATATTAATATGGTGATCATTCTGTATCATATCAAAGTACAGTGGTATTATTTGATAGCATCTGTAGGTATGCCTTGGTGCCGCAACAGTACTTTTTTTTTATGGATGCTCTCAAACTACTGTTTGAAAGTCTGTTGTCAGATGTTGCATCATTTTTCAATTGGCTTTTGTTTCAGTTTAATCTTTACCAATGTATTTTATTATTATAGTAAATGTAAGATTAGTTTTGTAAAATTTCTGGAGTTTGTTATAATTTGCATCATCTTCTATAAAACTTTGAGTGGTTACCGTAGAAACAGGCAAGGAAGGGTTTTGTCTAACATTATCACTGCAGTATAATGGAGTTTATACTATTGGTCATTTGTTTTTTACATATTAGTATTTACACACTTTAAACTATTTTAAAATAACTTGTATTATTTTTAACCATAGTGTATTTATCACCTGTATATATATATATATATATATATATATATATATATATATATATATATATATATATATATATATATATATATATATATATATACATGTATACATGTATACATGTATATATGTATGTATGTATGTATGTATGTGTATATACACTCACCTAAAGGATTATTAGGAACACCATATACTAATACTGTGTTTGACCCCCTTTCGCCTTCAGAACTGCCTTAATTCTACGTGGCATTGATTCAACAAGGTGCTGAAAGCATTCTTTAGAAATGTTGGCCCATATGATAGCATCTTGCAGTTGATGGAGATTTGTGGGATGCACATCCAGGGCACGAAGCTCCCGGTCCACCACATCCCAAAGATGCTCTATTGGGTTGGGATCTGGTGACTGTGGGGGCCATTTTAGTACAGTGAACTCATTGTCATGTTCAAGAAACTAATTTGAAATGATTCGAGCTTTGTGACATGGTGCATTATCCTGCTGGAAGTAGCCATCAGAGGATGGGTACATGGTGGTCATAAAGGGATGGACATGGTCAGAAACAATGCTCAGGTAGGCCGTGGCATTTCAACGATGCCCAATTGGCACTAAGGGGCCTAAAGTGTGCCAAGAAAACATCCCCCACACCATTACACCACCACCACCAGCCTGCACAGTGGTAACAAGGCATGATGGATCCATGTTCTCATTCTGTTTACGCCAAATTCTGACTCTACCATCTGAATGTCTCGACAGAAATCGAGACTCATTAGACCAGGTAACATTTTTCCAGTCTTCAACTGTCCAATTTTGGTGAGCTCGTGCAAATTGTAGCCTCTTTTTCCTATTTGTAGTGGAGATGAGTGGTACCCGGTGGGGTCTTCTGCTGTTGTAGCCCATCCGCCTCAAGGTTGTGCGTGTTGTGGCTTCACAAATGCTTTGCTGCATACCTCGGTTGTAACGAGTGGTTATTTCAGTTAAAGTTGCTCTTCTATCAGCTTGAATCAGTCGGCCCATTCTCCTCTGACCTCTTGCATCAACAAGGCATTTTCGCCCACAGGACTGCCGCATACTGGATGTTTTTCCCTTTTCACACCATTTTTCCCAGTAACTCAATCAGTACATCAATCCCAGTAACTGAGCAGATTGTGAAATACTCAGACCGGCCCGTCTGGCACCAACAACCATGCCACGCTCAAAATTGCTTAAATCACCTTTCTTTCCCATTCTGACGTTCAGTTTGGAGTTCAGGAGATTGTCTTGACCAGGACCACACCCCTAAATGCATTGAAGCAACTGCCATGTGATTGGTTGATTAGATAATTGCATTAATGAGAAATTGAACAGGTGTTCCTAATAATCCTTTAGGTGAGTGTATATATATATATATATATATATATATATATATATATATATATATATATATATATATATATATATATATGTATACATGTATATATGTATGTATGTATGTATGTGTATGTATATATATATATTTATATATATATATTTATATGTATATATGTATACATGTATATATGTATGTATGTATGTATGTGTATGTATATATATATATATATACACACACACACACACACACACACACACACACACACACACACACGTATTACAAGTCTTACAGGCAGGTCTTACAATTAGGTAAATATAACCTCAGATGAATGTTTTCCACATGTAAATAATCTAACTGTAAAATAATTGACACACATGACATATTTCTGTCATTATTTATTGAACAAAACTCGGCCAAAATGCTGAAGCCATGGGTGGCAAACTAAGTACAGGATGCTTCCATAGGAATAAAGAGGGTAAGTAGCAATCAGATGCTGCTAATCAAATGTCTTTGACTTACCTGATCATCAGCAAGTGCAATCACCTTTATAAAAGCAGACGTTTTTGCAGTTCACTGGTCTGGAGCATTCAGGTGTGTGTTAACACAATGCCAAGGAGGAAAGACATTAGCAATGATCTTAGAGAAGCAATTGTTGCTGCCCATCTAGGAAGGGTTACAAGGCTATTTCCAAACAATTTGAAGTCCATTATTCTACGGGAAGATTATTTACAAGTGGAAAACATTCAAGACAGTTGACAATCTTCCCAGGAGTGGGAGTCCAAGCAAATTCACCCCAAGGTCAGACCATGCAAAAAATCGCACAGCACCCAAGAACTAAACCTCAGACTCTACAGACCTCAGTTAACATAAAAGATGGGACAAGTATGGTTTGTTGCATCTGAACAAACCACAAGACTTCTGGAACAATGTCCTTTGACATCGATAGCGTTTTGACGAGACCAAAGTTGAGATGTTTGGCCGTAATGCACAGTGCAAAGTTAGGTGAAAACTAAACACAGCATATCAGCTCATATCAGCTGTCCATCACGCCGTTGGAGGGTTGATGATTTTTGGCTTGTTTTACAGCTACAGGACCTGGGCACCTTGCAGTCTTTGAGTCGACCATGAACTCCTCTGTATACCAAAGTATTCTAGAGTCAAATGTGAAGACATCTGTCTGACAGCTGATATTGGGCAATGCAACAGAACAATGATCCCAAGCACACCAGCAAATCTACAACAGTATGGCTGAAAAAGACAAGAATCAAGGTGTTGCAATTGACTTTTTTTTACTGGCCCAGTCAAAGTCCAGATCTTAACCCGACTGGAATGTTGAGGCGGGTTAAGATCTGAAAATTCTAAAGGGTGTCTTTTCTTTTTCACATGGCTGTGTATATATACAGTGCTGGGTAGTAACTGATTACTTGCAATCTGGATTACGTAATCAGATTCCAAAAATTAAGTACTTGTAATTAGATTATATTAAATTTTAAAATCCTCATAATCAGATTACAGTTACTTTTCTATTGATTACATGATTACATGTTATTCTCACAATGGCAGTAAATTATTAATTATTCGTAAATCATTGATTATACTACTTTGCTATTTTTTAAATGTTCCTTTCTATAAAGTCTACTGCTTATATACATTCAGAAGGTCTTCCAGATTTGTGGAATCGCACACACAGACCAGCCAGTAGTCATGTGACTGACACTGAAACCGAGAGCCACACAGCATGTGATCACTGGATTTACAGAAATCATCTCACTTTTAAGAAGTTTTCTTAACATTGCAACATTGCATATCTAATCATCTCCTGACAAACACATTAATTATAATTTTGATTATCACTCAGTGAGTCATTTAACCATGCATAATGGTTATGTAATATTTAATGCACTTTTATGTTGTTGATAACAAAGAATGAAATATATATTCTTTGTCTTTGCATTTTTATATCAATATGGTACAAGATTATCCTATTCAAATCAATGTGATAAATGAGTTAAAAATGAATCTAAAAAGTAGTCAGAGAACATTACCTAAAATGAGTAATCTAGAATACTAGATTAGGTTTTAAATGGGATTTGAGCAAAAATAAATACTTTTTTCTTTTTCTTTTTGCTCATTTGAGCAAAGACTCTCCCATACACTTTGAAGAGTGTGTCAGCTTATTTTCTAACTTCTATACTAATATAACTAATAACTAATAACTATAACTAATATACACTGTATGTATGTATATATATATATATGAGAGCTTGTAGAATGTGATATTTAATAATGGATTTTAATACTTAAAGATTGAAAGTTTGGGACTGGGGCAAGAGTAAAACAAGCAAAAATATCAAAAGTAAAAGGTAAAAAGTTTATTGTTAGCTTCATATAACAAAAAGTTAAAATTAGTTTTGATAAAAATCAACCAATGGGGCATTAAAGTGCCTATAGTTGGAGAAACACTCGTATACAGTAGTTATTCTGTTTTCCCTCTCAAGATCACTTGTGTTTCAATAGAGGTCCAGCACTCCAGAACAGAGATCATATCAAAGCTCTGATCTAATTTGGAACACTGTGTACATCCTTGATCCTCCTGTAAGACGCAGCCGAGCAGAATGCAGAGGTCACAATAGAGATACACTCGCATCCGTATTTGATATAAGCCTCATGGAATGCACATTGACAGAGGCAGTCATCAGGAATCTCAAGTGAATATATAAGTGGATGCAATCAAATGCAGAAATCTGGTTATGAACGCAAGGCTCCTCATATTTTTTCAGACAGTATTTTATACTTTAGGATAAGGCAGAGCAGATTATCCTGTTTATGTGTGTGTGTGTATGCGTACTTGTCCTCCTATCTCCCTGTTAATCATAAACAAATGGAGTATAATTGAGCGTAGACAATCTGATGAATGGTCTTTTGAACTAGCAGTGCTGTGGGAAGCGAATGCAATTATTGTTTCACAAGTCTCCATTTAGGTTTTTATCAGATCTCTTCCATTTGAGCGATGACAGAAGACATCAAATTTCAAATCTTCAAATTCTATCAGATTTATCTTTTGGTTTAGCATTTAGGATTTATATGTTAAATAACGATCCCAGGTTTTTTGAACTTCTGTGAAAAATTTGGTTTGGTTTTGCCTTTGCGCTTGCTAACAATTCATAATGAAGTCACTATAATGTTCAAAAGTTTAGGTCAGTAAGATTTTTTAAATGTTTTTGAAAGAAGTCTCTTGGAAATATCATGTGACACTGAAGACTGGAGCAATGATGAAAATTCAGCTTTGCATCACAGAAATAAATTATATTAAAATATATTCAAATAGAAATCCATTATTTTAAATCGTAATATTTCACAATATTACAGGTTTTTTTTTGGTATTTTTGATCAAATAAATGCAGGCTTGATGAGCTTAAGAGACTTCTTTCAAAAACATTAAAAATAGTAATGTTTCCAAACTTTTGACCGGTACTGTGTGTACACATATATTATACATTACTTGTACAATCTCTGATATGTGCAAACATCTAACAACAAATCAATTTAATTCCATATTAATGCGTCAAAATTCTTGTTAATCATAAACGACCTTTGTTAATCCAAGTAATAGTTCATGATTGATTATAAATGTATTCATTATTGAACATTTGTGTCTACTATCATATTGTTGTTGCTACGATTTTGTTAGTTTTGAAAACCTCTTAACCATGGTAAAAGTCACTGTATGGCTTCTTGTAACTTAATGCTTTGTTTTACAACAATTTTGTCACTCATTCGGTCAGGTATGGGAACTGGAATTATAAAACCTCTTTTATGTGCTTTATGAAAGAGATTTTAAGGTTTTTAACTGTCTTGATTTTTGAATACCTTGTAATCTGTGTTTACAAGTTTTAATTCTATTTTCTTGTGTTTATCTAATCTAGATACTCTGTCTGTTCCCCGCTGGTCCCCTCAGATACCTCGTAGAGACCTTGGCAACTCTATAAAACACAGGTGAGTTTTGTGCATGCATGAGTGTGTGGTAGTAGTTACAATATGTCAAGCCAATTAACTCATGTGGTTGTGCAGCTCCAGTCATGCCTGCTCACATCTGACGACTCGATTTCCCCAAGTACCACTGATCCCAAGTCAAACAAAGAGCCTGCGTTTGTGCTTATACAACAAAACACTGAAGATTTTGTGATGCAAGTTATAGGGCCCTATTTTAACGATCTAAGCGTACGGTCTAAATCGCATGGCACAAGTGCACTTAGGGCATGTGCGAATCTACTTTTGCTAGTTTAATGACGGGAGAAATGGTCTAAAAGGGTTGTCCCTGTTCTCTTAATGAGTAATGGGTGTGTTTTGACCGTAACGTGCAATAAACCAATCAGAGTCTCATCTCCCATTCCCTTTAAAAGCCAGTTGCGCTCGCGCCATGGTTGATTTGCTATTTACATGGCAGAATTTGCACACCTCGTTTTCAGACCAGCAGCCCATGGGCGAATAGCAGATGCATTTGCTATTTAAACAATGTGGCGCAGGACGTGAAAATGGTAACTGCGTCGGGCTGTAACTAGCAAAATACACTTGCGTCGCGCCTAGCGCCGCATTGCACCACTTGTATGATAGGGCCCATAAAGTTTATAATGAGATCTTGCCATGGCTTAGCCATCAAAAGACATGCAACGTTCACCAAGGCTAAAAAATGCCTTGTTTTTCACGTCTCCTTTTCCTCATACTTTAGATTTAGGCTGCATTCCAAATGGGACAAATCCGCCATCTAAGGGCACTTCGGAGTGAGAACAATCATGGCCGCCATATTGAAGTCATGTGTGCTCAAAACTGGTCCCTTCAGAGGCCCTGTTCCAAATGGCACACTTCATATGCCCTGACAAATGTGACACCCTATGGCATCATGGACTTTACGATCACACGGCGGCCATTGCAAGTCCACAAGACTTCCACAAGAGTGTCCCATTTGTCATTTTAGGATTCAGAAGGTGTTCACAAGTGTCCCCTTTGCAGCCGATATGCGCCTTTGATGCGCACTTTTGTAGAGCCCTCACATAAGTGAGCTCCGCAGGAGACTTCTACCCAACAGTCAAAGCGCTGTCACGTCAAGCAAGTGCGAACCCGTAGAAAGACCGCAAGTGTTGGGTATGCCATTTGGAACAGGGCCAAAATCAAAGGGTATAACTGATGGACTCTCCACTCCCATGATTCTTTGCCCAAGCAAGCAGTATACATATTTGTGCGACGGTGCCTCCTTAGTTGGCTTGGCAAGATACGTTTTTTGGTCCACTACACCCTTCACCCCTTCGAAGGCCTCACTCTGGGGTAAACGCTTCGAAGGGATTAGGTTATAGGGATGAGCCCTTCAGAATGGAATGCAGGTGTGGAAATGAATGTCAACATAGATGGACAACTGCCAGTTTCAAAACGCAAGCAAGATAAACAGATCCAAAAAATTGAAACGCTCATGTCAACTTTAAACTGAGATGGCTACGGTGATGTGAGCTGCGTACTAAAGCCAGCCTCCTCTTTTATGAGACAGCACGGCTTCAATCTAATGAAGACACTTTGACACTGTCAGAACCCATTAGTCATATTCTATTAACTGTCAGCTTCTGTTCATATCAGAGAAATAGATTGGCAAATGCACAGTGACCCTTCAGAGGAACTCCATTGCAGGAGATTTGAATGGCCCTTTCATTGTGGAGAACAGCAAATGTGACTACATGTAAACAAAAAGAGACCGAGATAGAAAAAATGAAGAAAAAATAGAGCGTTTGCTATACAATTCTGCTGAACAATCACCAATGCATCCATATGGCCTTTGTCCTCATGTATATTTGTCAAGGGCGGATGCTTAGTTGAGCGCAAATGAGATATTGAGAGATACTCGGTTACTATTAAATTACCCTGAACTGAGAATTACTGCCAAAGTGTCTATCTTTGTGCATATGCTGCACATATCTGTCTCTCGATGAAAAGGTTACTTGGCAAACGTGATCACTGCAGTGACACATTCGCTCTTTCATCTGAAGAGTTTAGGAGTGGTTGTCAAAAGGTCAGAACCATCTGTCAATAGTTTGACAGCGAAGCAAAACAAACCCATATGGTCTCATGCATTTTAAAAATGGATGAAATTAGATTCTAAAAAAGGGTCATTAATGAATTGCATCACTCGTTTGTGCTTCTGCAGGTTTTCCACGAAGTATTGGATGTCGCAGACGTGTATCGTGTGCGGGAAAGGAATGCTATTCGGCTTGAAATGCAAAAACTGCAAGTAAGTGCTTAAATGCCACAAAAAATTTGAAATTATGAGATACTAAGTCATAATTATGTGATAAAAAGTAGACATTTAACAAAATTATAAGAAGAAAATTATAAGATACTAAGTCATAATTATGTGATAAAAAGTAGAAAGTATGACATAAAAGGTCAAAATTGAGATAACATTTAAATTTAAAGAAATTTAAATGATGAGATAAGTTATTATGAACAAAAAGTTATTTTTATTTCATAATTGATTTATGACGTTGATGTAAATGATTTTTTGTAATTTACTTTTTATCTCATAATTCCAATTTTTTGTCATAATTTTAACATTTAATGACTTTTCATGTTATTTTTTTCTTATGTGGTAGAAATGGGTTTTCATATGTTTATGTATATTATGTATATTATATTATCTGAAAATAATTCTAGACATTTATTAGCCTGTTCTGAACCTTAAAATGCTAGATAATATATAATTTAACAACCATTTCATGTTTCCCAACCCCTTAGTGGCACCAAACAGCTTATAGCATAAATGGCTCAGCCTATTATAAACCTGTGTTTGAGAAACCTGTTAGGAAACGATCATTAGCTAATTAGTATTAGATATGGCTTGGGCCTCCCCTTCAATGTAAGTATGTGAAATTTTTCACCTGTTTTATTATCAGCTGAAATTTCACAAAGTGGAAATCCTCTGAATGATAAAATGGGCAAATAAAAATCCCATAGACTGATATTGAAACCATATCTGTAGATCAGAACTCGGACCAGTAAGCAACCACCCAGATACAAAAAAAAAAAAAAAAAAAAAAAAACATTAGCAAAATGCTAAAATTCAAGCAATGGTTGTGATGTGTTTTGCATGGGCAAACACCACTTCCGTTTTCTTGAAGATCAAAAGATAATAAAAAATCAAGTCAATTTTGTAATTCTGTCTTCTGAATCTCTGCACATCATGTGTAGGCCATAAATGTCAAGTGTTCAATATATACTCCACTGTTTATTACCATCTCTTAAACCATCTCTTATGATTACACAAATCTCTGAAAAGGAAAATTCCTACCATTTCAGCTTTGTAAAGATGTGATTTGATGTTTTGGTTTTCATCAAAGCCTCTTTAGAATTCAGGGCGAGACACTTTGTGCCTGCAGTAGTGTCAGTATAACATTCAAATTGAGCATAATTATCATTATCATTAAAAGATTATTTGAATAAATTACTTTCCTAATAGTTTCCACTCTACCACCCTTGACTATGGCATCTTGTTACTAAGATTCTTGCTGGCTTTTGACACCCTCCAAATGATGGCTGCATATTAAGTGTTTGTTTTGAATATTCATTGATTTGCTTGTACAAGAGCAAACTAATAAACATTTCTGTCATGCTTTCTTTTGTCAGATTGAAGTGCCACAACAAATGCACCAAAGAAGCACCGCCCTGTCATTTACTCATATACCACAGAGGAGGTAGGGAATCATTCAGAGGTATTTAAACTTTTATGTTTTCTTCTTCTTCTTCTTCTTCTTTTTCTTCTTTGTTAACTCCATGAATGAATGCTAAAATCCATTGTACTACACAAGGCAGGCCATTAATTATGGTTCAAATACTGTATGATTTCAGAAACTGCAATGTTCCTATACACAGCATGTTTTCAGCCTCATAATTCCTTTATATTCAATTGAACATATTTAATTACAGGCTTTATCTATATATAAAGAAAAACATTGCATTTTGAAAATTGGTTCCCAAACAAGAGAATGTATTTAAAGGGAATAATTCTGGGAACAATGAAGAATGTTTTTTTAAAAGACTGTCATAGTTAGTGGCTTCACATCTGCTTTGCATTAATGTACTAATTTGTCTTGTTCTCTGTGAAGCATTATGTTTAACCTTCAGTCTGCAACCTTCTTACCATTTTTCTCTTTTCTCTCTTTTTTTTTCTCTCCAACTGTGTGCTGTTTTCACCACCTCATCTTTCCCTCATTTGTGATGTTGCAGATCAAGGAACATCTCAAGGTGAGGGAGCAGGTTTGTGCCCCTTAAGCACTTTATTTCATTTTTCATACCTTCAGGTTTGTTTTGGCAATGTTTCAAGCGTCATATGAATATATATATATACTACAAATCAAAAGTTTGTTGTTTGTAAGATTTTTTTATGTTTTTGAAAGAAGTCTCTTCTGCTCATCAAGGCTGCATTTATCTGATCAAAAATACAGTAATAATGTAAAAGATTATTACAATTTTCTATCATAACATGTTTATAAAATAGAATTTATTCCTGTGATGTCAAAGCTGAATTTTCAGCATGATTACTCTTCAGTGTCACATGATCCTTCAGAAATCATTCTAATATGCTGATTTGATGCTCAAGATTTTTTTTTACTGTTATCAATGTTAAAAACAGTTGCGTTGCTTAATATTTTTGTGGAAACCCTGATACATTTTTTCAGGATTCTTCTCGATCAAAAGAACAGAATTTATTTGATATAGAAATCTTTTGCAACATTATAAATGCCTTTACTGTCATTTTTGATCAATTTGATGTGTTCTCGCTAAAGAAAAGTACTTATTTCTTTAAAGAAAAAAATCCTACTGACCCCATTCTTTCGAGAGGTATTGTATATCAATATATTACAGTATATGAAAAAATGAATATATATAGCATAGCAAATATGTTTACCCAATTTTAATATACTTTCTACTATACTTTCGATCTTTTCTCTGCTATATTCCCTGGTCGTTGCTGTGATATTTCTGATATATACTGTACATAATACATGGTTTAGTGGCTCTTCCATTAAAATGTGACAAGACTTTTCAGAGTTTTTCTGTTACCGTGACAACTGCCTCTTGTTACCGTGGATACTATGCTGTTTCTCTCGCTCTCTCTCTCTCTCTTTTAGCTCGTCAGCTCGTCAGGACCGAGTCGGTACCATGTGACATAAACAACCCCCTCAGGTACTCAGACCTCCACATTAGCCAGACTCTCCCCAAGACCAACAAAATCAACAAGGTAAGAATAGTTACGTAGCATTACATCTAAGCAAACACATCTCAACCCTACATCCCTCCACTGTCAACATCTTTACAAAACTATCTCGGGCAGATTGGCACTACATGTCCTTCCTGTAATTTTCAACACGTTTGCTTTTGCTTTTTATTGAAATAAGTTGCATCAAAAGCAATTTTTGCAGACCAAAACCAAACAACCTTCCTGTAGTTTTCCACACAACTGGTTTTCTTATACTGTATGTGTATTGGAAAGCAAAGCACGACTAGATGAGCGTGACATTTTTAAGACAAGTCTATGTTTAAAAACGTGTCTTGAGAACCGCGCGTTCAATTCCATTTTATTGCGCTTTATTTACTGTAGCTGCTTTTAAATGCAAGAACACGTCCTCTGTCTGTGCTCTCCTGTGTGAAGGGAACTGACTTCATATCCAATAAAAATCACTTCAAGAAATGCTGGGGAAAAATAACTGCAAAAGAATATGCTGCTACAGGATGTGTACCTAATATATATGTCAAAGGAATAACTGTGACAAAGTATAGTTCACTGCAAATTTAAAAAATGTTTAATAATATGAAACGTGTAACTTTCTGTTATGTACTGTATGAAAGTCTTAAAGTCAGCATGAAACGGAAGTTGCAGGAGTTTATCCAACTGTAACAGCTTCTCGAACAAGAAAAAATGTAGGGCGGGACTTGATTTTTTCCATCAGGAATTGATTGGATGGTTGGATGGTTGTGGTTTGCCATTGGTCGATCTCGTGTGAGTGACAGGTTGTCCCGCCCTCACACCAGTTAAAAAAACACGTCATCAGAGATTAAAAGAGATTTTGCTGCAAGAAGGAGGGGACGTTATTTTGATTAAAGATTATAAGGGGAAAATTAATTTTAAAAAAAAAATAATGTTGTGCATGGGTTAATCATTTATAATAAAAACAGCAATATTCCGAAAATTAAGAATGGTCAATTTTGACAATTCATGGCGACTTTAAGAATTATTTTTTGTATCCACCTTATTTTTAAGGTAAGAACCAGCGTTGCTATTTGTAACTTGAATGTTTGAGAATTCTGGTGTCATTCGTTTCCAGTTATTTTACCTGTACAAAAACATCATAAACAAACTGGTTTGTTGCCAAATAGTTTTACCGTTTACTGTACTTTGTTATTCTTCTAGTTATTTACCTGTAGCGCCTAATAAATTGGAAATATTGCATAACGGTATCGTTTTCAAAAACTTGCACTTTGAAACTCTTTTTCAAAAGTTATAAAAATGCATAAAAATTGCAAATGTTATATTCAAAACGCATAAAATGTTTTTAGTTGAAAATGGTGTTGTGTAAACGGCCCCTTAGTCATGAAGGAATTGAGCTGCTGCGTCTGTGCACCTGAAGAACTTTCCACTCCCATCAGCACTTTTATGGGATTGTGGTATCATGCTAATTTGCCCTGTTTAGTAAATCTGGCCCTTAATCACCAGAAATAGTATCCAAAAAGCCTGGCATAATGACTGGCATAGCATAGAATTGGCTTTTTTGTTGTCTTATCAAATACAGTACATACCACTCAGTCTTGCTGGCTATTGGTGTGTTCCTTTTTCCAACACAATGTTGGACAGTTTTTCTAATGTAGCACGACTCTCCAGTTGTCAGCCCACAGGAGATCAGGTCTACAGCCGCCACACCACTGGTTTTTGATGAATATTTTACCGACCGTGAGAATGAAGCCAGGTTTACTGATGTCTGACCGTGCCAGTAATGAGCAGAGTAGGGAGTGTTTTTTTGTGTTACGAAAGGTCTGTCTCTCTCTGTTTCAGGACCACATCCCTGTGCCATATCAGCCCGACTCCAGCAGCAACCCCTCCTCCACCACCTCCTCCACCCCTTCATCTCCTGCTCCCCCTCTGCCGCCCAGCGCGACACCGCCGTCTCCTCTGCACCCGTCCCCGCAGAGCGCCAGACAGCAGAAACAGTCCAACCTTACAGGTACCAACCCAGAACAGTTTTATTTTAATTGTGGTCTGGAGCCCTGTGCGCATGATTTGATAATGAGCCAAAGAATAGAAAATCTGAAAATTGTAGTTCACTTGACATCATAAATTGCTCATTTGATTAGTGATATAAAAATTGTGCAGAAATATAAATGTTTATTAATTGTTGACATTTCTTAGTTATACATTTTTCAAAAATCATAAAACCAAAATTTTTTTCCTGATTTAAATTAGACAGCATGTTTACATGCACACCAGTATGCTAATAACTTCCAAAAATCAGCTTATTGAAATAACCCGTTGTCCCGGTTTATATGCAAACCAGTAACCCGGCAATGCAAGTAAACTGCGTTTACAAGACTTTTTTATTAAATCAGGTTATTCCCTGGTAGTGATGTCAAACCACACCTAACCACTCTCACGACTCTGAGTATTTCATATGTTATGTCAGTTGTGATGTTAAATAATGCATTGAAAACCCAAGAGTGTTCCAAAATGTCAGTGGGAAACTTACAGACTCATATTCTCCTCTCATGCAGTTACGGATGCAGCGTTTTGACTGTACCACTCTTCATGAGATGACAACACATTTTTATAATTTCTTGGGTCAAGAAAGAGTCTGAGCTTTTGATATATTTCCTCCTCTCCTATCGTGAAACGCTCACTCTGTCTGGGTGCTCTTAAATCCACAGAAAAAAGTAGGGCGGAACTTGATTTCGTCTTTCGGGAATTGATTGGATCGTAGGAAGTTGGGTGTTGCTATCTACATGGAAGCAGATCTGAATGCCAGTTTGGAGTCATTTGTGGAGGATACACTTTTTACCTTATTCCGATAAAAGAAAACGGGTTAACGCATTTACATGACCATGTGCATTGATGGCTTTTTAAGCATAAACGGGTTAAGAATGTGCATGTAAAGGTGCTGATTGAATCCCAGATTTTTAATGTGGTCTCAATTTCTGTATCCTAAAAGTCGGTATTTCTATATTCTCTTTGTGATAAACTGTGGTGAATTTTGCAGAGCAATAACACACGCCAATAATCACCTGGGGGTTTGTTGAATTTTATTGAATTCTGTCTGCTTCTCTCCTGTGCTCCTCTCAGCATCTCATTTCTACAAATACAAGCAGCAGTTCATCTTCCCTGGTAAGTGTGTCATAATTGCTCATTACCCCTACCCATAATGCAGCGCGACACACCGAGGCAAACTTTTTTGATGTCATTTTTATACCATCTTTTCTTTGAGACGCAACAACCCCTCTCCCTCATGTCTCTCTTTCCTCTTTCCTCTTCTTGTCGTATCTTAACCAGCAATGCTGTATTCTATAATGATGGTTCTGTTAAAGGCGAGGACGGCTGATAAGTGCCTGTATTCTGTGGGAGGCACTCAGCTCGCTGCATGTTTTTGATGAGCGTGTGGAGGGAGGAAAGCCATGGTGTTGTAGATAGCCTGATAGTTTAGATAGTGGCTACTGATGGCAATTTAACTGGTTTAATCCAATGAGGAGGACACCAGTGTGAGGTGCTGAGATCACATTGTACCTTTAAGAAGGAAACATACGGCCAGTTTTATCCATTAGACAAAAAGGATTTTTTTTAAAGGAAAGTGTTTGTTAAGTGAGAATCAACTAGGGATTCACCTTTCCTGACAATAAAGCATAATATATTTGTCTGACAGTATAATATGTTGCTTACTTGCCAAATAAATAAATCAATTGACATTCATGTTGGCTTGAGTTGAGATTTTATTGGCAACAGTTCTTCTAACCCTAATTGATGGAGTGTGTAGCTTTTCACTTCTCAAACAACTATGTAGGAAGACACATCATGGCCATATTCCAGGATGACAATGTCAAGATTCATCAGGCTCAAATTGTGAAAGAATGGTTGGGAGGGAGCATGAAGAATCATTGAGTCCAGACCTTACATTCATTGAAAGTCTTTGGGATGTGCTGGAGGAGAGTTCTTGACTCTTGCATTGTCAATAGAAGATCTTGACTTAAAATTGCTGCACCTCTTGATGGAAATAACATCACAACATTTATTTCCATCGAGAGGTGCATCAACTTTTGGTCATGATCTTGTATTGACAATGCAAGAGTCAAGCACTCTGTAAAGTCTCCTCCAGCACATCCCAAAGACTTTCAATTCTCAACATTACAAATGTCTTTACTGACACTTTTGATCAGTTTAATGCATCGTTGCTGAATAAATGTATTATAAATCTAACCCCAAGCATTTGACCGGTTGTAATTCTTCAGATGGTTGTGTAGAAAACACATTAAATCAGCTTTTGACTGTTGCAGTGTAAGTCAGAGAGTTAAATGTTGTTCTCAGCAGTACTCCTGCATGTTTCCATCAATTTATTTCTCCATTAGTCTATAAAAATACACTCTTTTACAAATGTCATTTTCTCTCTCATCTCTGCCTTGTGACTTATCTTTTAACTCTTTCTCTTTGTAGACGTGGCCCCTGAGGTTCCCACCAGGGCCCCTCAAGTCATTCTACACCCTGTTCTGTCTGAGACTGGGTAAGTGTGCGTGTGTGTGTTCATATGTGTGTGTGAGTTTGTTGATTTGACATTTTAGGATGCATTTAAACATGATGAAAATCAGTCTGCCTATGTAGAGCGTTCAAAATCAGTCTGAGGTCGTAAACAGCAAGAGTAAAGTTGTGTCCTAAGTGACACACTATACACTATGCACATATACTGTTCACTATGTACTCTACCATGAAGTGCATGGATTTTATAAGGTTATTTTGTCATCCAACATCTGAGTGTGATAGCCCCACCCCTTCTGCTACGTAATTAAAGCTGCGACAGTTGAGTGCATAAAGTGCCCAACATTCCATACTTTATTTTTTCTGTTAATTAAGTACAACATCTGGGTATTTATAGTGCACTTTTTTTGGGGAATTTTACAGTGTAAATTAGTGCAAATGCATGTAAATCAAATATGTTGATTACTTATCTCTGTAACACTTTAGTTATTAATAGTTTTTGCATTGACTAACTACATTTGTTACAGTATTTATTCATCTTTGTTAACGTTAGTTGAAAATTACAAGTTTTCATTGTTAGTTCATGTTTGCTGAGGTCCATTAAATAATATTAACAGATACAACTTTTGATTTGAATAATGTATTTAATATTTAATGTATTTATTTTGAAATAATGTATTAGTTAATGTTGAAATTAACATGAACTAAGATTAATAAATATATTTTTTATTGTTAGTTCATGTTAACTTATGTAGTTAACTAATGTTAATAAATGGAACCTTATTGTAAAGTGTTACCATTATCTTTTGTTAAGGCTGTTGTGGAAATTTAGGTTAAAAAAAGGCTCTAATTACCTCTGGTTTTATTTAACCTAACAGTGTTCTCTGAAGGTCACATGTTAATCAGCTTCTGTTCATTCTGAATGCAAAATTAGTGGCATAAAATGTAGATTACTGTATATATTGTTATGTTGATTTCTTGCCCCTTTGGATAGAGGTCAAATACCATAAAATGTGGAATTATTATGATTTTTGTCACTTATAAAGACATGCCAAGACCATTTAACATTGTTTATTAATATACAAAAATGTCTGAAATGTCATGTTCTGTCCTGTACTGTCTCTGTGCATATTTAGAGCGATGCCCAGAGAAAGGCCACAGACATGTCAGACAGTTACGCCACGGCTTGTGTCTATTTATGGCAGATATGAGCATTTTAGATTACAGAATTATTAGAGCAAAAATATTTGTTGTGCAATAGTTGATGTGACTGAAGACAAGTCTCACACACACACACATACTCTTTCGCCAAACAAAGAGTGGGCTTGAGTTCACGCTACAGTGATGATGTCAACCATATCTAAGTATGTTTTGCAAAACTCAAAGACCCATAAAGAAAAATTGCCTTTTTAATGAACTGAATCAAGATGCAATAACTTCAGAAAAATTATATATATATATATATATATATGTGTGTGTGTGTATAAACGGCATTTCAGTTTCTGTAGTGCTTTGACAGCAGTATGTATTGCATTATGGGGTATCGTAATGCTGCTGAAATAAGTTGTTTGACATGGCTGTAGAGTGCAATTGTTTACAAGCATGTATGCATTAATGCCCTGACAGATCTTCCGGCACTGTCCTTCCATATTTTTCAACCCAAATAAGGGTCAAAGGCGTATTAACAAGCACATTTCTTACCACAGACATGTTTAAGGCAAGTCATCCAGACTGAATAAGGCCTTGAGATTTATTTAATTTTAGACACTGAATCTCTTTTTTGTAAGTGGAAGATGATAATTATATCCTGTACTGGCTACTAAGGTCATGGAAAAGTTATAATCCTTATACATTTTTTATTCCAGGCACAGAAACGTCATGCTGCCTTCAATAAAAAATAAAAATAAAAAAAAATAATAATAAAATAAAATAAAATAAAATAAACATTTAAATCAGCTCAAACTGATTGTACTGGGCAGGTTGGTTTGGTTTGCTGGTTTTTGCGGATGTGTCAGCTACCCAGGCTGAATTGTATTTTATACTATTTAAGACTATTTTGCCTGGTATTTGTCTGTGATATTTATGTTTATGGTGATTATAGAGTTATGCAGAGTCAAAACCCGGAAGACTAAATCACCATGGGTTCCCTCAAGATTTTCCTAAGGGGTTTTAAAATGTGTTTATTCAATTTATGAGTAAAATAAGGTCTGTGGTAAACATAACTTGACGATACTTGAATGTTTTTTTTCTTTATAAACCCCATTATAAAACTACATAGGAAAGTCTCAAGGGAACCAGTGGCGAATTAGTCTTCTGGGTTTTGAGGTTTGAGGTTGACTGAAGGCAGCTCACTAAGCTGTAGAGCCTGTGTGAACCACTTTTGTAGAGGCTAAAAATATGAAGATGAACAAACTGAATTTTTTATGTGATCCTTTCAGATGGTCTAATGTAAACAATGGATTTTAATTAGATTATAGGCCTTTGAAAATGAAACATTGGTTCGTTCTGCTGAGGTAAACGACCCACCCTGTGCAAACACATTTTCTGTTTTCTCTTCACACAGTACCAAAGTGAGTCCCTTGCTACAAATTGAGGTTGAGCCAACATCTGATGTGAGTCATCCGTCTTCTATTGCAAATGTGTACAATCGTATGCTAAAACCTGAGTACAAACAGTCTTAAAAATAAAGGTTCTTTTTTTTTAAATCAATGAAACTTTTCCATTGCACAAAAGGTTCTTCACAGTGAAAAAGGGTATTGAGATTATTAGAATGTTCTTTACAGTAGGATAAAAGGATCTTTAAAGAACTGTTCACTGGAAGGTTCTTTGGGGAACCGAAAATGGTTCTTCTATTGCATTGCTGTGGAAATACCCTTTTAGAACCTTTATTTTTAAGAGTTTTAAGATTCTATCCATCCATTATTCTTTTTATATCTATCGCTCTATCCATCCATCCATCCATCCATCCATCCATTATTCTCATCTGTCTGTCTGTCTGTTAATCCATCCATCCATCCACCCATCTATCCTTCTATCTATTATTCTTAATATCTATCACTCTATCATCTGCCTGTCTGTTAATCTGTCTGTTAATCTGTTTTATAATCCATCCATCCGTCTGTCTGTCTGTCTATCGTTCTCTCTATTATTCTTTATATCTATCACTCTATCATCTGCATGTCTGTTAATCTGTCTACCCATCCATCCATCCATTATTCTTTACAGTATATCTATCACTCTATCATCAGTCTGTCTGTTAATCTGTTTTATAATCTTATAATCCATCCATCCATCCATCCCTCTTTCTCTCTGTCGTTTATTGTTGTGTTTATTGTTCCATTTATCTATCAGAATGAGGAAGGCAACGATGAGGCCGAGGGCTCAGCGGACGAGTTTGAGGAGATGAATCTTTCCCTCTTGTCCGCTCGAAACTTCCCACGTAAGGCCAGCCAGACCAGCATCTTCCTGCAGGAGTGGGACATTCCCATGGAGCAGCTGGAGATCGGAGAGCTGATTGGGAAAGGCCGGTTTGGACAGGTCTACCATGGACGCTGGCACGGAGAAGTCGCCATACGACTAATTGACATTGAAAGAGACAATGAAGAGCAGCTGAAAGCATTTAAAAGAGAGGTGATGGCATACAGGAACACGCGGCATGAAAACGTGGTCCTGTTCATGGGAGCGTGCATGAGACCCCCTCATCTGGCCATCATCACCAGGTAGGCTTAAGCAGAATTCTGTGAGTGACGACAGCTCGATATTTCCGGGGCCTGACTATATCTTAGTGGGAAGTTGACTCACTTTTCCTGATCTTCTCTAATCAGCATGACCTCATAGCTTGCATTAGTAGCTGCTTTCAGCTTAATGTGAAACGACATGTCACATTGGCCACAAATGTAAATGTAAGTGGCTGAATTTTTTCACTTCTCAGGATTCTTAGAAGACATGTCAGCTCTGGAATTAGCTATTAAAAACAAGTGCTACTATAGCATACTATGTCAACAGGAGATGGACAATATTTTTTTCCTTCCTCCTGCCACACAAATTGGTGCTTCCTGTTTGTTTGTTTGCAAGCATATACTGAGATGCATGGCCACGGCCAATAAAATGTTTTTTTTAGATCTTTTCTTTTTCTATAATTGAAGTGTTATCAAAATGTTTGATACCATTGAAATTTCATAATTATCATCAACAATTTCAATACAACAAAAAAATCTATACTAGCCTTAGTTAAAAAAAAAAAAAATACAAAAAAAACCTCTCAAGCTTACTGAGGACAAAAACACTGCATAGTCTTCACTGTGTAGCTTAAATATATATTTTTTATTACAAAAGTGATTCAGTCAGGAGCAGTGAGGAATTTTCTCTTTGTCTTTTGTTGTTTGATTAACATTAATGACACAAAGCAGCAGGTATATTAGGATGCTGTCTCTTTAAGACCGAATGCATTGATTTGTTTACATTCTGTTTACATTCACTTGTGCCAAAAATGACTCTGTTTATGAGTATACAAGCAAAGATGGGCATTTTGACACATAAATGTGTGTATTTGACCTATCAAGCCCAATAAGGTGACTCAGTTCAGTACTCTCACTCTATGAGCGGCTTCATGTGTGCGCGTCTCTCAGAAAGTGTGTGCATATACCAAAATAAGTTCTCTTTCGCTGCTTATTGCACCTCAACGTTTTAAAATCCTTTGCATAAGCTGTTGTGACAGCGCAGCACGGCAACGTCACGGGAGTGTAACCGCGATAGAGACGGTATTCCAAAATCCTTACCGGTTGACAAATTTCTACCGGTTAACAAGCAGTTGAACAAGTGTACTTAATATAGTGGCTGGTGAGTGTGTGTGTGTGTGTGTGTGTGTACACACACAAACAATAAATAAATAATAAATTAGCCAATATTTAAATGTACATCTGACTTGTTCAATATTTAGTAGTTCATTTCCAGTAAAAATTGCCAAACAAGAATCATTTCTGTTTATTGACAAATAGTTTTCATTTGGCCAAACACTGGTAGACATTTATTAATGTCTAATCCTAACTAATTTAAGCGCATGATTTTGTGTATTACTATTAACAAAGACAAAAGTTATAATGATTTTATTCATAGTCCTTAATCATAGCAAAGCAGGCCCAAACAAACAAATTGAGAAATAATTGCTTGAAATGGGCTCTTTCTTAAAAATAAATATTGATTGTTTTTCTTAGCATTGTTATGAGTGATTATGCATTGATTGCTTTCCACATTACCCCTGCAGTGTGGAATAAAAGTTTGGCTTTTGCTCACAAATGCTGTGTGTACAACATAATTGCACCGGAATGTCAGAGCCTGTTATTATTTCGAATAGTCTGTCTTGACATTATTAGTGTTAACAGCTGAAATGTGATGCACTCAAGACATTTCCTTCGTGACGGCATATATACAGAGTTCAGCATTTGCATTTGTACGTCACATTTTTGAACGGTCCCACACTGTAGAAGGCCAAAAGGCCAGAGTGATGCAAAATAAATGAGCGTCATACCCTGATGCCTTTATGAATATGTATAAAGGGAGGAAGAGGGCAGCCCGGGGAAAGATGCACATGTCTTCGTCAGGTGTCACAGTAGGAGCTCGGGTGTCTTTCTCCTCCTTCCTGCGGAGGTGAAGTTCATGGCTCACTCAGCATCATTAGTGACAGCGCTCATATCTGCTTGTGTGCAAATACAGAACAGCATGTTGAAGTATGAACATGTATCTAACACATGTCATATGATAATGTAGGTTGTAGGTTCAAACACTGCAACTGGTGATCCGTGAACTTTTACCATTGTGACCTAGAGCGAAGTGTTCAACCACAGGTTGCTTCAGCGGGTTTGTCAAATGACCCTGCCTTCATTTCCCATCATTCTCAGTGGCAGCACAAGAATGGAAATGGATAAAATACATATTGCATTTTGACTACTGCTTTCACAGGATGTTCTTCATCAACAAGCTAAATTACATTCATAATTTATAATACATTGATAAAATACAATCATAATTTAAAACGTAACTTGATAAAAACGTTCAAAACAATCTTTGATGTTGACTTGAGAAAGCCTGGCAAACATTTTAAAGTAGTTTTAAAATCTTGAAGGTTAAAGAGACTATATTATGCACTTTTCCAAAGTCTTGATTTTCTTTTTAAATGTAAAAAAAAAAAACACAATTTCCAGCAGCATCTCTCTTCCCTGTCTGTCAGTAATGGTTTAGTTCCTGTCTCTATGAAGCCCCTCCTTCTGAAAAGCCCATCGTGCACTGATTGGTCCGCTGGAGCAGTGTGTTGTGATTGGTTAACCGCTTTGAGCGTGCTTCGGAAATGTCACACCACTTAACATAACCACAAATGTCAAAATACTACTAACGCAACTGAACTTGGCCTCATCCCTTTATTTTACATATGCCTGGGGCAGGAATTATTTAAATGAGGAATATTGTGACGTGTACGTTCCTCGAAGAAAACTCGAGAACAATTGAGTCATTTCAGGGAGTTCAGAAACAGAGCTTAATGATATATAGATAGATTGATAGATAGATACTATTTTGCATGACCCTGTAATGTTACTGTTCTTTATTTCTGCAAAGATCGTTTTGAAAACCTGCAATATGCACAAGAAGCTTTCCAGTCTACATGAAATGAATATATTTTGATGTTATGATCACTGCTGATGTCTAATAAGTGTTCTTTTGTTGTTTTTCTCTGTTGTAGCTTGTGTAAGGGCAGGACCCTCTACTCAGTGGTACGAGATGCAAAAGTTGTTCTCGACGTGAACAAGACTAGACAAATCGCACAAGAGATGGTGAAGGTAAGAGTTACTGATGTGAAGTCAGGGTGAAGACTGTTTGCTAAATGTCAGCTAAAATTGATTCAGCAGTCATTTTGAAAAACATGGTAGTGTTGGAAAGCTTTTATACTGTATATGTACCTGCACTGTTCCTTTATACAGCCTGTGATTACATTTAGGGCTGGACGATTAATCAGAATAAAACAAAAATTATGGCACTGTGTTCTGGTACAAGCAAGCTGCTCATGATAAAGTTTTTTTTTGTTTTTTTTTTTATTTCTTTTTCGCTTGTTTCTTTTTCATAATGTTCATTTGGGAAGGTGCTACAAACAAGCACAGCAAACCTGGAAGCTTTTCCCCCCTTTTTAATCACATTTTAAATTGCAAGTTTTATCAGAAAAAAAATCGCAATTAGGCTTTTTACCAAAACATGCTCTCCTAATTACATTAACCTCTTTCTTCCAGGGCATGGGCTACCTACATGCCAAAGGGATCCTTCACAAAGATATGAAATCCAAGAATGTATTTTATGACAACGGGAAAGTAGTCATCACTGACTTTGGCCTGTTCACAATATCTGGTGTTCTACAAGCAGGCAGGTATGTAAAAATACACACAAACACACATAATTAAGACGTGCAATGTTTTCGAAAAAAATCTCTTCTGCTCACCTACAGTAAAAACAGTAATATTGTGAAATATTATTACAATTTAAAATAAAGGTTTTCTATGTGAATATATTTTAAAATGTAATTTATTCATGTGATGCAAAGCTGGATTTTCAGCATCATTACTCCAGTCACATGATCTTTAAAAAAAAATTAAATGAATACTTTATTCAGCAAGGATGCATTCAATTGATTCAAGTGAGAATAAAGATATTTATAATGTTACAAACAAAATTCAAATAATTGCTGTTCTTTTGAATTTTGTGTTCATCAAATTGAAAACAGTTATTTAAAAAAATTTATATTTGTCAATATTACTGTTTTCACACTATTTTTTTTTTTATCAAATAACTTTGTTATCAATACTTTTCATCTTGTATTAATTTGTTCACTGAGCTTATTCTTGTGAATTCCGGAATTGCCTCATTTGCATAGGATACATATTGCCTTAAACAATGGCCAACATTAGGTATCTAAGGCCCTGTTTACACCTGGTATTAAGGTGCGTATTGGTCATTCCGATCACAAGTAGAAGAGTGAAACACATAGGTCTACCCGTTTACACCTGGTGTTTTAATCCGTCTCTTTTGTCCACTTTCAACCATTTCTGTCCTGATTTCTTCAAGGGGAGGGTCTATGGGTGCGTAAATGTATGGCCTTTTTCAGATCTTTTGGTCTAATGGACTAAATAACCTCACGCAATTTACATACTGTATGAACGACGTACGTAAAATATACGGAGAGCATCAACTTTAGTTTCTGCTCTGACAGCCGCAAAACCACACCGAACGCTGTGAGTGTGTGTTAGAAATCAGGAACGGTGAGAGAACATTGTGCTTGGTACATTTTTTTTTGTCTTCAAACTAAATTTGGGTCTCCAGCCGACAAAGTTTTAATCCCGTCTGGCAAGCGCGTTTCCCATAATGTTTACGCATTAGTTCAGTAGGCGGAGAGTAGACGGTCTTTTGCGGCTGTTCGAACACATTCGCGTCTGCACTACGAAAGCAATCCAGTTGAATGCGTTTTCGGCTACCTCTAGAAGGGGTCGAAAGTGGACAAGCTCTAAACCTTTTAGATACAGGTGTAAGCGGGGCCTAAGGCAACATGATGTTTCTGGCTACTGTACCTTTAACGCGAGTGTGCCTGTGATCCTGTAAAATGCTGTCTAGATAGATTGTTCACTGAAATTGAGAGTAGTCATCAGAGCTCTGATTATAAGCTAGGTTTCGTCTGTAGAAGAGTGACAAATGTACCACCCATCACACTCTACATGTGGCAGGCCATTAATAACGTCCTTAAATTCCGTAATGACTTTCAGAACTGCTTATTAAAAACCATAGTCTGGAATTATTAAAGTGTGGGCCACAGAGCTAAATCCAATTTGACCTTCAGTGTTCTCATGGTTCTTCATAAATGTATGCTTCAATGAGTTGAAGTAGCAGCAGATGTTATCGACACACAAGCGTTTGACAGAACTTCAATAACTTTTATCAGGGAAACACCCTCTAGCAATGTCAGTGCACTGCACTGTCTAAATAAAATGAAGTTCTCATATAGTACACATGTCATATGGACTATTTTTATGCTTGACAGTATAAAGCCAGAAACATACTTTACAAAATTACATGAAAAACATGAAAGCCTGGCCAACACATGTAACATGCAACACATGCAAATTCCGATTGTACATACTAAGAGGACCTTTTATGCTTTTTTTTTTTTTTCGTTTTCAAACTTCTTTAGTGTGTAATGTTGCTGTTTGAGCATGAAAAAGCTAAAGCCACTCCAAAGGGAGTTATTCTCGATATCAGTAAGCACTGTTTCTGAACTTCCTGGAACGCCTCGATTGTAGTCTTGAGCTTTCTTCCGGGAACGTACACGTCACAATGTTCCTCATTTAAATAATTCCCACCCAAGGCATGTGCAAAATAAAGGGGCGGGGCCTGATTGAGTTGTGTAAGTAGTGTGTTTAATCTCGCAGTTAAGGTAAGGGGCGTGACATTTCCAAAACACACTCAAAGCAGTGACCAATCAGCACACAGTCCAGCCATCCAGTTGGAGTCAACTAGAATATATTTTCATGCTTGAATGTTCAAAAACAACTTATTTTTCATATATTTTACATCGTGGCAGCACCTCTCTTCCCTGTCTGTCAGTAATGCTCTGTTTAGCTCCTGTCTCTATGAAGCCCCTCCTTCTGAAAAGCGTAATGTGCTCTAAAAACAAAATCAAGATTTTGTAAAAGGGCATAATATGACCTCTTTAAATAGTTCACCATTTTTTTTTAATTTTTTTTTTTTACTCACCCTCTTGTTGTTCCAAACCTGTACAACTTTTATCTGCAGAACACAAGAGGAATTTTGAAGGACGTTGGGGTCAAAAACAGCATTGGACCCCAATGGCTTTCATTGTATGGACAAAAAAAGACTATTCAAAATGTCTTCTTTTATGTTTCACTAAAGAAAGAAAATCATACAGGTTTGGAACAACATGAGAATTTTCATTTTTGTGTGAACCATCCCTTCAATGTTACACATTTCAGAACGCAGCAATGCGTGAAATCGAGCTTTCATTGCTAGAAGCATTTCCATTCTCCTGACGATGAGCACGAGATATACGAGCAATATTTTTGAGTCTATCAACTGAGCAAGCGTTTCCCTTAGGTCACTTCATTTCAGTTCAAATTTAAAATCAATATTCAATGTTACAGATATTCTGTTAATTATGTTTTAATGCCAATTTTCGCCAAGTAATTGAATCAATTCCCCCTGAGTATGTGATGCGGGTGAGGATTTTGGCATTCATTAATTTATGATTGAGAGTCATAATGCAGAACACAAGGAAAAAGCACAACATTTTTCTCAGATCAGTACTGAATAACAGCTACCTTGACATGCTGTTTGGCTCCGTACTAATCACCTCCACTTAATTGAGTACCACACAGTCCTTACAAATAGGACCGCTGTCTCTCCTTCAAGAGACAAAGACTTAAAAGAAGCCTTTCTCCGCCACAGTCCTTTGAACAGGAAAACCCATGCAAAAGGGTGTCTGATGTATGCGTTTTGTTGCTCTCTTGCAATGTATTAAAAGGAAAGATCCTCGTCTTTATGGCTGAATGAACTGGAAGATATTCCTTCCTCCAGGCAAGGCCATTGAATCACTGTGAACAGTGGCATATGTTTGATTTGTTTTGTAAATTTGTGCCATACTCCATATATCTTGATTATTCACCAGTTTTGAATGGGCAAACAGAAGGGTCATAAGAGGACATGTCATCTTATACAGTGCATTAAATTTAACAGGATTTTACACTGCAAAATCATAACTTTTTCCATATAATAATATAATTGTTTATTTATTATTATAATATTAGGTAACACTTTATTTAACAGTGTCCTTGTTACATATGTAACATGTACTTGCCATAGTAATAACAATAAATTATGCATAATTACATGCAACTAACCCTCAACCAAATCCTAATCCTACCCTAACCCTATAGTAAGTACATGTATTTAATTAATATTACTCAGTACTTAAATATATAACTACACTGTAACAATGACACCTTGAAATAAATTGTAACCTAATATTATTATTTATTGTTTTATAATAATAACATTTATTCCAGCATTACAGCAATGAGAATGAGGGAAATATGATAAATGTGATGTCATGCTAATTTAATTTAATGTCATTATAATTAATACTGCCATGATTTACACTTTACCATGTAATAACTATGTAGTTTTATCATTTTATTTTGCATTAAGTCAGATATATCTATTTTTAGGAATATTAAAATGTACTTGCATTGTGATATTATTTTTAAGACAATTAAGCACATTCAATTTAATTTAATTTAATAAATACTGCCGTAATTTATACACACGCTTGCATTTACATAATTATATAATTTTTACATTTATAATAATAACTTATTACAGTAATGAAAATGAGGGAAATATGATAAACGTGATAAATAGTTGACCTTGAGTGTCATGTAAGGCGCCTAGTAAATAAAATGTATTAGTCTTCTTATTATTAAATATGATGTCATGTTAATGTAATTTAATACTCACTTTTCCATTTAAATACTTATATAATTTTATAATTTGTACATTTATAATAATCCCCCCCCCCCAGCATTACAGTAATGAGAATGAGGGAAATATGATTAATGTGATCAATTTGGTGTCATGCTAATATAATTTAATACTGCCATGATTTATACACACTTAATTAATAAATGATTGTATATTTTACATGTATTACTATAACTTTTTTCCAGTAATGATAACAAGGGAAATATGAATGCAATAAAGATGTTGTGTAATAATAATGCCACAATGCAAAACATCTTAATAGGACGTTAAGCAGGAAAAAGAGTTTCTTTTGTGATGAAATCTGTCCTAAACATGTTCTTGACTGGTTTAGTGAGATTCAGCAACATCTGAACAGTGTTCAGTTCTTGCAGTCACCAATCAACAGTCCTGAAACACTATTTGAATCTACTTCTTTGTTTTGATTTTATATGTTTATTAGTGTATTAAGACATTTAATAAAGTCTTTGGCTTTGAAAGTACTGAAAATGAGAGTAAATTATCTGGGGCAACATGAAGCGTTTGCCACCGCTGATGGCCGTGTTGATGTTGATTTGGCACTCGTCCCGTTTGTGTTTGCGCGTCTCGCCTCTTTGAAAATGTTTTCATTGGCATTGAAAGCAGTAAATCAGCATCCCCGATGGAGCGATATTACAAACACTCGCGCCCATCGGTTCATCTGATTATGAGGCTGATTTCGCACAAGTGTGTTTACGTATGTTGGCAGTAATCACCGGGAAAAAGCTGACGTCTCCACAGCGACAGGTTTACATTGCAGCCATTGTTGATCGAGTCTCTTGGATCGGCTCACGGTTGCATTCTGATCAGCCCACTTCTACACCTCCGCAGCCATGTGAATTATTATCAGGAGTTATTAGGTGGAAGGGATAGTATTTGAGAGCGGCCATCAGGGACGTGCAGGCTCTAGCATAATTATGAATTGTTTATCTGAAAGGCATAAGTCTGGCTCTTAATAACATGATTTTACATTAGTTATGTATTATGATGACTCAGGACCTGACTGGGTATTGTAATAAGATCTGATTATTCTGGGATTTGGTTCTGTTTGAAATTCCACATCCATGCAAGGCAACATTTATCAGGCTAGTGAGGCTGTGGACAAACTCGTACTTGAAGCATCATGAAATGTCAAGGTATCTTTGTGAGGGTTTGAGTCTTTTTGAGAGATGAAGTCATTGGAATTTTACTCTGGACAGTCTGACAGGCTGCCCAGGTTTGAGACAATAGCAGTTTTAATGTTATGGAAGACCCAAGAGGTCATGCTTTTGTCTTGATTCTTGTCTTAAATAAGGGCTTTTTTCTACTTTTATGTAGGTATAAAAACGCCGTCCCCTGGTTTCACAGATGCGGCTTAAGCCTAGTTCCAGACTAAAGTGCATGTTTGAGCTCTTTTAACTGAAAGCAACTTGCAATGACATATCATAAAATATGTCAGTGCCATTGTTTCACACCAGATATGTAAGTAATGTGTAGGCACTTTATGTGCATGTGTAAGTAAGCACACCAGTAATGTGTTTTTAAGGCATGTTTATAAAAGCTGCTTTAATGCCCTAATTGAACTAAGGCCTAATCCTGACTTATTCTAAGCACTGTTTGTGAGACCAGGCCATTATGTCATATTTTATGATAGATATATTGCATTAATTTATTAAAATGAAGTCTTACTCTGCATATTATGTAAGATGTTGCATATATAAATATTCATTAGACATATTTATAAATAAAGTATTTTATATACTGTATAGAGAAAGTTTTGTGGGCACTTGTCTACTCCATAAGCTTACAAATCAACTCTGTCAGACATAAAACCTGATGGAGTTGACAAAACTGAATATTTTTCCAACTTAACCTTGTATAAAATCTAAAAATATATATATAAAAAATTTCAGGACTATGTGTCCTACTGTGAGATCCACAATGAGTAGGAAAAGGGGTCCTCAGAGGTAAAAGATGACCATGACATTGCCTGATTTATTGGAGTAAAAAACAAATTGGAGTTGACGCAAAGCGAGGACACAATTTTGATAGGCTTTTTTTTATTTTATGGAAAATATAATTCAAGAATTACTTTTTGTATTGCTTGATATAGATGTTTGATAAATTATTTTCAATGAATGTCCTGAGTATCCAGATTTCCTTTAGATGTAACTTTTTTTTTATTTTTTATGTTGCTGAATTTCTTTATTTTTAACATAAAGAGGGCTTTTGTGTGTATGGACATGTTTTGTCCCTTATCTCAAGAATCAGCGATACACAACACACACACAATTTTGAACGGTAGTGTATCGCGGTTTCCACAAAAATATTACGCAGCACACCTGTTTTCAACATTGATAATAATAAGAAAATACTGTCAAATATGTAAATAAAATAAGAAAGAAAGAATTGTAGGGGGTATTTTTTGTCAATTTCGATGGCATTTCCCCCAAGCCCCATTAATTTCTGCCCCTGGTTTGGAGGTATATTATATATCATGGGTGATTGAGTTTGTTTTCACTTGGATCAGACATTCAGTCAAGCTGAAACAGCTCTGTCTCAGTGATAGACCACTTCCAAATCCACGTCCTACACTTGAGAACGAGGCAACTACTTTATCATTGTACAGGGTTCACAGGTTTTTAATCGGTCCAGTGGGAAACAAAGTTGAGTTTACAAGTTTCCAGACTGCAGCACTGTGTAAAGAAAAGGTTTCTTGCCATTCAATCTTTGAAAAGTATCGAAGAGTTTCTGTTTCGTAGCAACTATCAACTTTGTTTTAAAATTTGAAATAGATTTAGAAATAAAGTATAGAGCTAAAAACTGATTGTGAATTGTGTAGCTCAGATAATGACAATTTAATGAGAAATATCTTTGTTGAGATCTGAAACTACAGAAGATGCATCTGTGATTTCTTGAGTATCTGTCTTAGAAAATGTTTTGGAAACAGGAGATTAATGCAAAAGTCTCCATTTGATCTGTCTAGGGGAAACGGAGTTCAAAAAGAGATCTCATTTGCAGACTAGACTTCATGTCGATAATCGGACTATGCAAGACTAATAGTCACTTGCCCTTTATTGTATTTCTTTGACAGTATTGTCCCTATAATGGTCTTTTGGTTTGTTTTGTGACCTTTTGCGTAGTACAAATGAATCGAACTCAAAGCATTGGTGTGTTGTGACTGATTACGTATTAAACTTCAGGTTCTTCCCTCTCTCTCTCTCTCTCTCCAGCCGGAGAAAGGATAAGCTGCGGATCCCAAGCGGCTGGCTGTGTCATCTGGCTCCTGAGCTCATCCGTCAGCTCTCCCCCGAGACCGCAGAAAACCAGCTTCCCTTCTCCAAACAGTCTGACGTCTTTGCCTTTGGGTGGGTCTCTCTCTGTCGCCAATCACTTGCTTCTCTGCTTTTTGTCACTCAGGAAACCAACAGAATCCATTTTTATTTACAGAAATAAGCTTATAACCGTTTCTCTCCACATGTAATGTGCTCTTATAATGTCAGCATAACCATTTTTGGATTCTAAATCTAGAATGTAATCACATTTCGTTAAGAAAAGTGTTTAAAACATATGAATTGCGTTGCATTAGGACAATTTCAAACTGAGTGGCATTTATTTGAAAGTATCAAATTTTTCAAGCAAAACATTCATCAAAAATAAGTTTGTTTGGGTTTATTTTTTAATGATAAAATAATACTGTAGATTTACACTACCGTTCAAAAGTTTGGGGACAGTAAGATAAAAAAAAGAAATGAATATATCTTTAATTAGCCTAATATTAATATTTTATAAAAAAAATATTTAATTAAGCAAGGATTCATAAATTAATCAAAAGTGACAGTAAAGATGTTCATAATAATATAAAATATTTCTAATTCAAATAAATGCTGTTCATCAAAGAATCCTGAAAAAAATAAAATCACAGTTTCCACAAAAATATTAACTTTCAACATTGATAATAATATGAAATGTTTCTTGAGCAGCAAATCAGCATATTAGAATTATTTCTGAAGGATCATGTGACACTGAAGACTGGAGTATTGATGCAAAAAAAAAATCAGTCAAATTGCATCACATAGAAGACAATTATTTTCAACATTTCTTTTAAATTTCACAAATTTAAATCAAAATTTATAAACAAATAAATGCAGCTTTGGTGGGCAAAAGAGACTTCTTTCAAAAACATTAAATTGCAATAAAAAACAAAATGAACTTGAACTGAATTTATGTATTTACTATGTAACCACCAGTTGAATAAAAGACAAAAGCAAAATGTCTCAGAAAAGTGACTTCAGTTTTGAGAAAATCTCCAGCATTATTTGCATGCAGATGCCACTTCGTTTGATATATTATCTAATGCTGTGCCATTCATAGATTTATAAGTGTCACTTAAGCATCCAAATACATTTGGATATCCAACCACATACTGTAAACCAAAATCTTTTTTCCATTTAAATCTGTCCCTTTAATTGCTACAGTGGCCGTATAAGAGTACAGCTCAGCTATAGTATCAAATGTTATGAAAATTACATTTTGAATGACCACACATGATCATGTAATCACAATAATACACATCAAGAATCTGGCTCGTTTAGGATGAGGATTATCAAAGAATTGATTCACTCAGTGCTCAGCTTTCACTAATCAGAATGCATTCACATGAGACGGCAAGCGGAACTGAACCTCCATCTGTACTCATTTCGACCTGACCCGGGCCTTTCCAGAGGCAGCGAGTGTGTGGGCCAAATGAATAAAAGAATGGATGGATGGATGGTTGACGAAATGAAGGAATGCTGCTCTGTTGGGTCCTAACACAATTGCGTCCTCAGCTGTTCTCTCCATATGGAGGCTCTGTCACACTGTCATTCTATGGGAGCCAAATACAGCACCCACGCAAGCCGTCCAGCTGGTCCCACTAAAGGGACATTACCTAGAGGTGACCCCAAAGCAATGCTCCCTATTGTCCCTTCTGCCTCCTCTTTTCACTTCCGTTGTGTTCGCATTGGCTTTTAACAGCAGTTGTGGGATATTTTATGCCTGTAATGTTCTCGTGTTCTGTTTTATGGACTTTTTCTGTGTGTACAGTATGTACTGTACTATACACTAATGGTAAAAAGTTTTAAATATTTTTTGAAAGTCTCTTAGGCTCACCAAGGCTGCATTATTTGATCAAAAATACAGTAAAAAGAGTAATATTGTAAAATATTATTACAATTTAAAATAAAATTTTAGTATCATTTCTCCAGTCTTCAGTGTCACATGATCCTTTTTTAAATATGCTGATTTGCTGCTCAATGATCCATTTTAAATATGCTGATTTGCTGCTCAATTATTATCAGTTATTATTGGTGCTTAATTATTAATACCGGTTCTTATTATTATCATCAATGTTAGAAACTCTGATCCTTTTTTTCAGAATTCTTTGATGAATAGAAAGTTCAAAAGAACAGCATTTGTTTGACATAAATGTCATTTGACAGCGTTTCATTATAATGTCTTTACTGTCACTTTGGATCAATTTAATGGATCCTTGCTAAATAAAAGTATTATTATTATTTTTTAAATCTCACTTACCCTAAACTTTTGAATGCTAGTGTACCATTGTTTCCACAAAAATATTAAAATTGTTTTCAACATTGGTAATAATAAGAAATGTTTCTTAAGCAGCAGATCAGCATATTAGAATGATTTCTGAAGGATCATGTGACACTAAAGACTGGAGTAATGATGCTAAATTACTTTTCATAAAAATATATTAAAATAGAAAACAGTTATTTTAAATTCTTATGATATTTCACAAAATGATATGATAAAATAAATAAATGCAGCCTACTGTAGGTGAGCATAAGAGACATCTTTCAAAAACATTAAAAAAGCCCAATTATTCCAAACTTTTGGATGTCGTGTATGTTATGCTGTAACTCAGGGGCAAATTCACTAAATGGCCTTATTTACCAACCACCCGCAATCCATTGTCATTCTTTCAATGCAAATTAGGCTAATTATAGTATGCGCATTATTCAGGACTGTTTGCCTGGCACAATCAACTTTGCTTTCTGTGGGCGGTAAATGAATTGTTATAAAAAAAAACAAAAAGAGATGTTTATATACGGTTTCTAGCGATCATGGCAGTAGTAATTCATCAAATGATGATCAAATGATGTAGAAGACGCTATCACCGGGCATATTGCACTTTCAGCATTTTTGAGAGATGATTTAGGTGTCTCGATCACAGTGGTGAAGTCATACAGTCTCAGTAAAGTACACACCAGATCAGGTGCAACCAAGCACTAAGAAATCACCTGCAAGATTGGAAATGTGCCATGCAAACTGCGTTCAGCACACTTTTTTTGCATGCAAATAAATGACACTGTCATTGGTTGAAAATGCAATTCATTCTTAGTGAATTCCCCACTTCAGTATTGCAAAAGCCATCTCAATTACATGTTTTTTTCTCTCTCTCTCTCTCTCTCTCTCTCTCTCTCACACAAGTCTCAGCAAGCTGCACGTTTCACGTTTGGCTTTAAATTGCAGAGCTCGGGTGATTGGCCTTTTCAGCAGGGCTCTTCGTTCAATGATTGTTAATTAGCTCTTAAGTGTGGTTTAGTAAACTTTAACACGAGCATGCTCTTTAGAGCAGAATACTGTGTTTTTCAGCAGTCAACAGCACCTCAAAGTCATTTATTAATTATCTCGGATGACTTTGACTGTATCGGCTTCAGGGAATGCAAAGTGATGTAGTGCACCAGTAGTGCTTTAAAGCTTTTGAACTGCTGTATTGCGGTCTCTTAGGGAGGCGCGAGTCCTCGTCCTGACACACACTCACGCACACGCACACGTGATATACTTGTGAGGAGTTCCATCTGACTTTTTGTTCTTCTTAAGTTAAATTATAATTAAGATCTACATTTTTTAGAAACATTTGAACATGGAACATTAATAACAAAGCAGGTACACTCTCAAACTTGTAAACACATACTTGGAAAAGAACTGTCCTATCATTCTTAAATGAAGCAAATTATAATTTAGAATGATGGCTTTATTCATTTTATTTTATATAAATCATTTATTATTTATTTAAGACTTTTTTGCCCAATTATAAACCAGAAGTTTTACTAAATTTGTCAGGGCATTTCCCCAAAATTAGATTACATTTATTAGGATTTATTCATAGATTTATATAATTTAAAGAATATATTTAAATAAAGACATTATTTGGCCTATTTAGTTTAGAGTTTTCCTGTATATTTACATGGACCTTTTTTTGTGTGTTTTTTTATTTTGCAATTTTCTTAAAAGTCATATTAGAATTAAGATTTATAGATGTATACATAATTTATGTAATGCTATTCCCTATGCTATTTCATATGTTCCTAATTTTGTTTTGAAGGTCTCCTACAATAGGTTTACATGCATCCAAGTTAAAAAAACACTCATAACATACATTGCAGCATCACCTCTTTTCTCACAGTGTCTGAAACGGATCGATAAAGGGATTCCTCCTTTCCGAGAGCCTACTCTGCTCTGATTGGTCAGGTGGTTCAGTCTGTTGTGATTGGTCTACTGCTTACAGCGCGTGTCTTCACAACACTGCTTCCTCAGGGCGGGTCAAAGTAGGCATTGTTTGCGGGCAGCCATTGAAGACCATGCAAATTTGTTATGAACCTATGTAGGTTCATGCAGGAAGTAAGACTGGAATTACTAACGACTCGTTTCAGGCAGTTCAGGATCGGTTCTTACATTTGGGAGACATAAACCCCATTTGTTGCGCACTTTGATCTTTGAAACTTTGCAGACATTCACACTACACTATATAACACACTACATGAAAATGGGGGCACTTTAAGACATTATTCAGCCCATTTACAAACCCTTTTTTATTTGCTTTTGATAGGTTTTATTATATTAGTGACAACATTTTTATACATTTGGCCCTCACAAGTATAGACAAACCAGTACATGCACATTAACACTCGTATGTGTCATATGTTTCAGCACTATCTGGTACGAGCTCCATGCGCGTGAGTGGCCCTTTAAGAACCAGCCGGCTGAAGTCATTATCTGGCAGGTGGGAAGTGGAATGAAGCCCAACCTCACTCAGATAGGCATGGGCAAGGAGATATCCGTGAGTATTTCCATATACCTCACTAATGCAGATAAGCCAAACATATAGGAAAGTCTGAATACTACCAACTTTACACAAACAAAGCTGTCAGAATATATTGTACGAGTCACATGAACCACTTTTATTGTGCTTTTATGGAGCACGAAAGCCCCAAAAGAGGCTATTCAATCTATTTTTATTGGAAAAACCGGACTCGGGCATGCTTGCCTGGCTTTTAGATCGTGTGAGTGATAGTATATGAACAGATTCTTCTCTCCTGTGTAGGACATCCTGCTGTTTTGCTGGGCGTATGAACAGGAAGAGCGGCCCAGCTTCTCCAAGCTCGTGGAACTACTAGAGAAACTTCCGAAACGCAACCGTCGCCTGTCTCACCCAGTACACTTCTGGAAATCAGCTGAGTATGTGAAATGAGCTAAACTCAAAAATGCCAGTTTATATACAAAAAAACCCCGAATGAACAAATAACCCCAACAAAACAATCGTTAAAATGGAGTCAGTCGACGCGACTGAGAGAATCGATCGAGAGTCGCTTCTGGATGGTGCATGTATTCTGCTGTATTTAGCAACGTTTCCTAAAAGCAGTGATCATTTAGCATATTTAGAGCACACAGTATTTTCTGGTGTATCGTTTGGTCATGAAAGAGAGATGTTTTCTCTTTTTTTCAGTTGTTGTTTTTGCTAAATGTTTGATCTGTTTTGCATATATCAACTGCTTGTGATTATTTCTCATTATCTTGAATGAGTCCACTTTCAGTGAATGTTGTTTTCTTTCGTCGAACCTCTGCAATGCATTTTTATAAACAACTGAAACTAGTGTTATTTCGTCTGTATTGTTTTTTTCTTTCCTTTCCTTTCTGAATTTAGTCATTGGATGAATGTATTTTTTTTTCTTTTCTTTTTTTTCGATTTTGAAAAATGTACCTTTCGGAGTTGTTTTACGCTTGTTTATTTTCTGTCATCCATGCTGTGTATGTTTCACAGAATTCCATCCCGTCGTTTGCGTATTACGTGCGGACGTTCCGATCACAAAGCTTTACCGCAACGCGGGGAATGCGAATAATTTCTCTCCCTTCCCGTCGCGTTGCACAGCCGTCACTCATTTACTAGCGCGGTCGGTCAGCATCGCCTATGCGGAAAGATGCGTTCGTAGAACGGCGCCGTAATGGAGTGTGCCGCCGCGAGGCACGTACGTATGTATATTATCGACACTTGAATTGTATCATGCCTGACTGTGACTAAAACAGAACTGCTATTCCTGAGCCTACAAAGAAAGGGATAGATATAACGGACTGTATCTATCACACTTACAAACCTTTTCTTATCAGTGCATACTTACGAATGTTTTAGCATAACTGAAAGCTTTGCGTTGTTTGTACTAGGCTACACATTGTTCTATTGTAGAGAATATACAGTACCATGAGTAATAGTGCACTTTTCACCACGACGGCATTTGTATATTACTATTAAAAGTCACATCTCATTAATATGACTGTTGCATGTTGCAAGTTCTGGAGTGTCCATGTTGTAACACGGAACGGTGATCATGTCAAAATGAGTGTGAAGGTTGGTGTCGCTAGCTAGGTATGGCTTAAACAGAACCGCTATCCCGCTTTCTCCACACCATGCACTCTGGGTACAGACAATCTGCTCACTTGTAAAGCCATGGTTTTTTGGGTCATGAACAGTGCCAGTGCTCACAAAACTTGTTGCTGCTGTTATTTTTCAAGTATATTTTAGGATCACGAAAATACAGATGTTGTTAAGTGGGCGTTTATATTTGTACGGTCGACCGTTTTTACATGCATGAGAACATTTTTAGGGGATTTGTTCACGTTACGGACCCCCCCCGAATACAGTACCACACACACGGTAGTTTTACAAACTATGACTAAATAAAAAATGACAGCTTGTGTGATAACCTGAGAAAGTAATACAAATATGATCAGGCCTTGTAAGGCGCAATTTTAAACCTATAAATAAATAACTGTGCTATAATGTTTATATATATTTTTTGAAACGGGGGCTATGAGGATGTGTTGGGACAGTGTTTTCACGCTGGGAATGATGGGAAATCACAAGAAGATGGGATCTTGTTAACAACCATTAGCAGCTTCCATGTCAGGCCTATTTAACAGGCTGTAGATTTTGCTTAATAATCTGTTGCTGTAATTAATATTCCAGTCACTGAATCCGACCTCATTGTCATCTCTTATATTTCTGCCCCATTATGAATGTATGAATTGTTCTGTGTGTGTGTATGTATGCGTGTTGTTGTTTTCTTTTCTTTTTTTCGTCTTTCTATCCATCCATGCATTTACTTGGTGGTCGTTGATTATTTACCATCGCTCTGGTTTACGTTTCTTTTCTGATATTGTGTGCGTGTCTTCGCAGATTTCTTTGATGGCCTCCATGATTGATTTTTTTGTATTATGTATTTGTTGTAAGTATATATAAAGCTTGTATTTACTGATGCCTTATGGTCCATGGCTTAGCGACTGGTACACATCACAAGCTCTTTCTTTGCACTCATCCTTTATGAAATAAATAAAAAGGTGTTGATTTTGGACTTTTGTTTTTTGTTCGTCATTTCTTTTTGCTCCTTGTCATGATTCATGTTTTATGTTCACAGAAAATCTATATTACATTATGAAAAAAGCTTTAAACAGGAAACGTTGTATGATAAGGTCTTAAGTGGTTAAGTAAATGTAATTATTTTAATGAGTTGGGAACAAAAAGCTTTTGTCACTTAAACTTAACAATTTTGAGCAACTATACCAAAAAAAGGTACTAAGTCACATTATAAATATTCACAAATATCATAATTAATAAAATGTCTTTATTAAACTGATTATTGATATCAGATTTAGCCTAAGACTTCATAATGTTGGTTAGAGATAAAGAAATATGGCTTGAAACCTCTGATCTATCAATTTTTGGTAACACTATATTGATGGTCACTTTTAGACATTTTGTTGATTATAGAAGAAAATGTTCTATATAGAACCTTAAAAGGATAGTTCATCTAAAAATTACTCTTTTGAAAATGAATCACTTTTTTTTTTTTTTGTTACTTCTTTTTTATTTTGAATGTTCTTCAGATCCCCATTTACAACAATTACTTCCACACCGATACAATACCCTTTACAGGGGATCATAACATTCACACATCCTTACGTGTATGATCAATTCCAAAGAAAAATATGTCCAAAGTTACAAGGATATGAAAAAAAAAAAAAAAAAAAATAGTTAACAATGTTTAAAGTAAACAATTTAAACAGAACAAACATAAACTTAAAACAAAACATGGGTTGTATACAAGTTCCCCTGGCAACTATAACCAGTTATTTCTACTGATCCTCCATCACTGTCATTAATGGTGCCCATCTTTCAATAAAAAGTTCCCTCTGTAATCTCAACGAATATGTAATTTTTTCCATAGTGTAGATATTTCTCAAAATTGTTAGCCATTCAGCTTGGTTTGGTGACTCGTTTTTAAGCCACTTTATTGTAATTGCTTTCTTTGCTGCTATCAGTAATATCTGTAATAAATACATATTTTTCCTACTGCATATCACAACTGGTTTAACCCCTAAAATTGCTATCAGAGGATCTCTTACCAGTTCAACATTCAATACTTTATTAATATATGTAAAAATGGATTTCCAAAAGTTATCCAACAAAGGGCATTGCCAAAAAATATGTGAGTGAGTAGCCATTGTCTCTCCACACCCCCTAATGAATCACTTTTTGATGAAATCTGATTGATTTCTGTCCCTCCACTGATAGCTACGCAACTACCACTTCAAATACTTCATAAAGAGATCGTAAAACTAATCCATATGAATTGAGCGGTTTAGTCTAACAGATTAAATGTAGGCTTTTATTCACATATGAACATTCATCAACTCACACATCAGTTGTGGTAAATGGAAGATCAAGCATGTTCACTTGATCTGCAAGAACCAATGAGGTTCATTCACGTGTTACGCATCACGTTTGAGTTTCCTCAAGAACCAATGAGGTTCATTCTCGTGTTACGCAGCACGTTTGAGTTTCCTCGAGAACCAATGAGGTTTATTCCCGTGTTACGCAGCACGCTTGAGTTTCCTCAAGAACCAATGAGGTTCATTCCCGTGTTACGCAGCACGTTTGAGCTTCAGCAAGAACCAATGAGATTTGTTCTCGCACATCAAGCAGGTTCGGTTGAGCGGCTGTTTATGTTCGCTGATCAATGTTTATATGTGAACAAAAGACTACTAAATCAATTGTTATGGATTAGTTTTATGATCTCTTTATGAACTTTTTGAAGCGTCAAAGTAATAGTTGTGTAGCTGTCAATGGAGGGACAGAAAGCTCTCAGATTTCATTAAAAAGATCTTCATTTGTGTTCCGAAGATGAAAAAAAGTCTTACGAGTTTTGGACGACATGAGGGTGAGTAATTAATTAGAGAATTTTCATGGGTGAACTATCTCTTTAAAGGGTTCTGTGAGGTGCTTCATATATAGAACCTTTCAGGGGTTCCCATCATGGGACCATTTTATGGATTTTGTTTGAATTCATTTTTTATTTTAATAAAATTTTGTCAATTGTAAACATAGTTTATCACTAGAAAAAGAGTGGAAATGGATTCTTTAAAATTGAGTCAAGAACCCCAGGGTTCAATGGTGAGTTCAAACTTCAACCTTCTTTTTTTTAGAGTGTAAGTAATGTTGCACCTACATGTTAACTAACTCTTATTAGAGTATTATGTGCTTAATATCTGCACTGTATTTTGATGGTCCCCCAACAGACATTCTACTGATTATATACTATTTGCAAGTTCATCAACTTATTCTACTAACCCTGAACCCCAACAGTCCTCAACTAATACTCTAATGTGAGTTAGTTGACATGTAGGTGCAAAATTACTTATAATCAACAGAATGTCTAAAGAGGACCATCAAAATAAAGTGTAAAAAGGGGTCAACATCAAGAACTAAAAATGTGTATTTAAAAGGATCACACATGACATGTCCTTGCAAACCCATTTGTGTTTCTTTTTACTGTGGAAAAAAAACGCATTTTAAATGTACTGGTTGTTCACTCTTGTGCAGTTTTCCTCGTGCATCTTGTGTGTTCCACAGAAGTAAGAAATTCATACATGTTTGAAATGACACGAGATACCATTTATATTTTGGGGTGAACTATCCCTTTAAGGTTCTGGGCAACAGACAACATGTGACTGCAAATGTCAATCATCACATCTCTATTGGCTAGTCTTTCTAATGAGAGAATTATCTGCTCCTGTTGCTCCCAATCTTTCCCTCGGCTGATGAGTTTAATTAGGGCAAATCATTGTTTAAAATACTAAATGAGGTGAGTCTGAAACTCACTACAGATATATGGCTCAAAATGAGCTTTAATGACATGTTTCTTAACAGTAATATATCAAATATTTTATTTAAAATTATGTAAGTATAGTTTAAATCATTATTTTTTACAATATAATATATACACATTGTATAATGCCTCATATAATTTCAAGTAGGACAAGTAGTTAATAAGTATGTCAATTCAAAAATATCAATGTTTTCATTAAAAAAACCTTGGTTTCACTCAACACATAATAGAAATATGCAGAGAACAAACTGACCTGAAACCTTCATCAGGAAGCACCTCTCAGATCCTCCAATTACAAGCAGATAAACTCATTTAATTCCCTGGATCAGAGTCAGATGAGCATTAGTGCTTAAGAAAGACCTGTGGAGTACTACCATAAAAGACGATAAATTATTAGCAGGGGTTCCTTAATTGAATTAGGAGTAGTGAGGGAGAAAGTGCATGGTAAAGGAAGTGAAATTATCTGTCTTTTCAATGTAGACTACACACTACAGTAGATATGCACGCTGTATATATTTCCTATTAGATTTATCTGTTCCAAAACCCAGTGAGCTGACTACAGAAGGAGCCTTTTAAGGCGTCATAAGCACATTACTGTGCAAACGCTGTTTTGAAAGGTAGGCTACTTGACTATGCTGCCTTGTATCTTTTTTAGGGAATGCAATCCCACAATGCACTGTGAAAAGTTCTGTAAAAATAGATAAATGTCTGTAATAAAAATAGACATGATATGAATAGTCTAGTGCGATTAAAATTGGACTATTTTGCATAATATAAATGAGTGTTTTATGTATTAAAGGCACACTATGCAGTTTCGGTTTTTCTCAAACAGTGACCCCTAGAGTCGCTGTGGAGTACTTGTATTTAACGTTACTGTCGTAAATACCACTCACGCAGAGCCGTCTCTGCACTCTTCCAACCGCGCTTTCTTCGTCGACTCTGCCATGATTCACGTCTGAAATGCGTGCTAGTGTCTTCCATAGAGGCTGCTTCATATGTTGTTGATGTATGTGACGTCGTGTCGTAAAGCAAGTCATGATTCTCACAAGATTCGGCAGGGCGTCACCTCTCAAACTTGCATTGCTGGTTTTGCCAGCGGCGTCCCCCCCCCCCCTGCTTTGCTATCGGGATGATTCGCCCTACTGCGAGTTCGTTTACCATCGAAATGATTTCGAAGCTGTTATATTAAGGTACAAATCTTGCATAGTGTGCCTTTAAGTTCATATCAAGAATTGTTTTGTTTTTTAATTAAAAATAAAGTTTCTTTACTGGCATCGATGGTTCCATCCCAGCTAACAAAAATATGTTCTAAGAACATTAAGATAAAGTTCCCATTAAGTTATCAAAATGTTATTTCTGAATGTTCTCCAAAATGTCTAGTTTCTTGTTTATGCGAAGGTTGGCAAAAACATTAAGGGAACATTCAATTTGATCGTTTTACACACATTATAGGAACATTGCTTTTTGAATATTGAATGTTTTGGAACATGAATGTCTAACTAAACGTTTCATAAATGATGTACTAATAATGTTTTTGCGCTAACGTTTTGAGAACGTTATTAAAGACCAGATAACGATGAATGAACATTCTATTAATATTACCAGAAGAATGTTTGCTCATAACTTTGAGAGAACCTTGCCATTCCAATCCAATTGGCCGGAAAAAATATTATGAATTCTAACAATGCATTATTGTGAAAACATGAATGTGAACAAACTTGAATGATGCTCAGGACAGTTAACAGCCAGCGCTGCATCGTCACGAAAGTCTAAGCCTTGACAATTTAAATATTCAAGCGCAAGAACACGTGAAAGGGAACTCAGTTCGTTACTCGCACACTGTTTGGGATGTATAAATATCCGTAGAGTGCACCCAGAAATCCACTTCTTAGCGCGTGAACACTAAACTGAACTCTTATTTCAAACCTTCTTGCACTTGATCGGACAAATTCACACAAAATGATGTTTCGGCGAGTATCCTAGTAAACATAGTAGGTTATGTTTTAAGTTAACGTAAACAGTTGAGAAATAAAACGCATGTGTAACAGTATCAGTATATTGGATCCATGCTTTAGGTCTTAAAGTGACAGCAGCCTAACATTCAGCTGTCTGTGTTTTTAATGCTCATCAAACAACAAAGGACACAGTAAAAAAATCACTCACTGCTCTTGACTGAATAACTTTTGTAACTTTAATATGGATTAATATATCTTTAATTTATACAGTGAAGACTATGCAGACTATATTTATATTTATAGGGCCCTATCTTGCACCCAGCGCAATTGACTTTGTACACCGACGCATGTATCATTCCTGTTTTGCACCCGCGCGAAGCGGACTTTTCCCTCCACAGACGCACGTCGGTAAACTAGGAAATACACTTGCCCTCCCGGGGGCGGTTCAGCGAAAAGAGGAGGCGTGTTCCGGCACAAACGTTCCCTGGTGCTATTTTGCAGGTGTAGAAAACAGTTCTGCCACAGACCAGGAAAAACCTAGTCTAAAGTCAGTGGCGCGTTGCGCATGTTATTCAGATGCTATTTTAAGGGCGCATGCTTGGCCATAATCAATGTAGCGTGTGCACAACGCGCATAGACTTTGATTCTCTCATCTACACAGAAGCAGCAGTTTTCATTTTTGCAAATCATACATTATTACAATAGATAGATAGATAGTTTATTATAAAAGCACAAATCTAGCTTACACATTTACCCAAATTATCATATGCATGTTTAACCGAAGTTAATTTGGGTGGGTTTCTTCATCCCCATACAATGTCACTTCTCTGTCCTTTACGGCCCTGACGAGAACGTCGGTCTCCTCAGCTGTGAACCGCTCCTGGTGCGCACCTGGCAAATCCGCTATTATAATAGCAATCCGCCATTGGAACAAGCGTGCCTGCTCTTAAAGGAAATGTGAGATGTCGCTCTGATTGGTTTATTTCACTTTACGCCCAAACCACACCTATGAATAATGAAGCTACTTCAGACCAACCCATTTTAGATTTGCGTCGGTGTCATTTATCCCGCCGGTATAACAGCAACAGCGCCCAAGACCCGCCCACGTTACTTGCATTTCGTGCTTGATACTTGTGTTTCAGATCGTTAAAATAGGGCCCATAGCATATTAGTTAGGCTAGTAGTTTTAGCTGTGGTATCAAAATTGGAAAAGGGAATTGCCAGTAGGCAGGTGTCGCATAAAGTTAGTTTTAGGCCCGGATTTTTGCTTGAGGAACCCTACAGAGTGTCACTTTTGAGGTTTCATTTCATTTATGGTACTGCCTTAAAAGGTAGCTGCCTGTGTAGACAGCAGACAGCAAGGCGGCTCACTAAGTTTTGGAACAGAGCTTGTATTCAGAAGCACAAAACAAAACTAAAAAAATATATAATTTTGTCGAACGTCTAATGTGTTTTGGACGTTTGAACGATCAACGTTTTGAATCTTCCATTTTTGACTTTTCTCATTTGACCAACCCCCACGTATAATTTTTCTCACCCATAATAAGTATGTTTTTTTGAACTGGGATGCACAAACCAGGCCTGAAGGTAAATGACATTTCCAAACCTTGTTGCTGCTACATTCACATTTAAAAAAAATAAATAAAAAAATTGACCTGTATTCATGGCCTCAAGCTGAGTTTACACTGAAAATGAGCATATTCGCTCCAATCTAAAAGGTGTCCAGTCACAGGTACTGTATCAATACATGTCTTGTCTATGTGGGAGGACTATCTGACCAATTTCATGCTTCAGATGTCTAGTTTAAAAGTCATATGCGCAGGAGAGTCGAGGTTTTTCTTTACCTCGCTGATGACACCCACACACTTCACTGAGCTTGTGCTGATTAGTCACGAACTTGGGACAAAAAAGGAGAGAGCTGTGAGAGAATGAGAAAAGGTTAGATTTAAAGGTGGGTGATAAAAGAGTGGTAATGCTGTACCGCACAGCAGGCTGGAGATCCACTAGCAATGACGGTGAGAATGCTGACGCAGACTTCTCATCGTGCTCGGGGTTTTATTGTGCGAATTTTAGGGTTCAAGGCCAAAAACGTACTCAACACAAGTGCTCAAATGCAGATGCAAATCCTGTGGCCAGAGCATTGCAAGTGCACAGTCTCTGTAAGTGTGCATTTTTGTGGCAGAAAATGGCTTTAATTATTGTTAGTATTTGACAGTTTGATACATTTCTAATTCAATCAGCAGGATTTTCACTTCTGGTTTCACTATTTGGTAAACTTCCAAGATGGCGCCTATGTACACGGCGAGCCGTCTGCTGCTCTCGGCTTTGTTTGTTGTGTGGCTGTTTTTATGTGATCTTCTGTCCCGCAACTATGTTGAATCTCTCACATATGATCGCCAGACTATCTTGGATATACGCAGTTCCTGTGTAGGAGTTCTGGACACTAAATTGGGCTTTTTAGCCGACCATACATATGGATCCCTTCTACGAGATATCCCGGCTCATCTCAGGCGACTGCCTTTGGATGTCTCATCAAGAAAGCGTCGGAGAAGACGCGGTAAACGCGGGGGTGTGATTGTCAGAATAAAGACACTTGTGAGAGCTGGTTGTTTAGCTGCTCTCAGGTCTCATCCTCGGTCACAGGTTACGGTATCTGATCGCTTCACGGCGCGGTTTCGGCCAACCCTGGCGTCGCGTTGGCTCAGGCAAATCGTGACAATTTCCCCTGCTTCTACTTCTGATTCTCTCGATTCGCTGGTTCAAGAGGAAATCATCCAACCACGAATCACTCTCCGACCGCGCTACGAGGGCGCTAATATTGCTAACCTCTGCTTCTTGGGAAAAGCAGCGGTTCCACATACTATTCTACGCTCTCCAAAATCTACTACTCTACGCTCTCCAAAATCTGCGCTGCTAAATGCTCGTTCTCTGGTAAACAAGACGTTTATCCTCAAGGAGTTCATCACAGATCATAATCTGGACTTCTTGTTTATTACCGAGACTTGGATGAAGGTAGGAGACCTTAGTCCTTTTTCTGAACTTGTTCCAGCCGAGTATTATTATTACAACGGCCCGCGAGCAGCTGGCAGAGGCGGTGGACTAGCTGTCATTGTCAAAGAATCGTTCAGACCTCAATGTCGACTACTATATACCAGCCCTTTCTCAAGTTTTGAAGCACTTGTTTTACTTTTGAACTGGCCTGAACCCTTGGTATTAGCTTTGATCTATCGACCTCCACATCTAATCAAAGACTTCATAGTTGAGTTCTCAGAATTTGTAGGTGACTTGGTCACTAAATATGATCGCATTCTTATCTTAGGTGATCTAAACGTGCACATATGTTGCCCTTCTAAGCGATTAACCCCTGAGTTTTTAAATATCATGGACTCTTTTAACCTTCAGCAGTGGGTTTGTTATCCCACACATATTCATGGACACATGCTGGATCTAATTCTATCATATGGTTTTCCTGTAACTGAAGTTGAAGTTGTTGATTCTGCTATTTCTGATCATTTTCCTATTCTATTTAAAATGTCTCTTCCTCTGCTTTCTATTGCACCTGTCTCAAATACCACACAAGCGCGTGCTTATTTGCCCAATTTTGAAGTAGACTTTATTAAATCTTATAATGAGGTCAATCCGCTACTCTCTTTAGAATCCCCTCTACCTGACCTTGATGTGGAGCATCATTTTTTGCTCCTAAATACGGTCTGGAAAGATACTTTAGGTCTCACTGCTCCTTTTAAGTCTTTTAAGCCAAAAGTTAAGTCCAATTCTGAGCCATGGGTTGATTATAGCATACGCTCGTTGAGACAGTCATGCAGGAAAGCAGAAAGGAAGTGGAAAAAAGACAAATTGCAGATCTCGTACGAGATCTTAAGAGACTGTCTATTGGTGTATCAGAATGCGGTTAAGAAAGCTAAGGCTTCATATTTTACTGAATTGATTGAGAAACATCACTGCACTCCAAAAACACTTTTCTCTGTCATTAATTCTGTTCTAAATCCTCCAATAAACTCTCTCCGCTGCCCGTCTTTGGCACTATGTGAGGATTTTGCTAGTTACTTTGGTCATAAAGTTTCTAACCTGAGAGACGAATTTCATGTCTCCGATCAGGAAATGCCGACTGCAATGAGTTCACCTACTATTTGGACCTCTTTCGATTCTGTCTCTTTACATTCGTTAAAGGAAATTATGTTTAAACTCAAACCTTCCTTTTGTACGTATGACACCTTACCTCCTCGATACCTGAGACAATTATTTGACACTGTCGGTCCTGGGTTGGTGTCGTTATTTAATAAATCCTTGCTTGAAGGGGCTATACCTTCTAGTCTGAAAATTGCCTCAATTACACCGGTACTAAAGAAACCCTCACTCGATGCCTTTATGTTATCAAATTTTCGTCCTATATCCATTGTGCCGTTTATTTCCAAGGTTTTAGAACGAATAGTATTCTTACAGCTCCAGACTTTCTTAAATGACAACCATATCTTTGAAAAATTTCAATCAGGGTTTAAACCACTACATAGCACAGAAACTGCCCTTACAAAGGTTCTTAATGATATTTATATGAGTACAGATTCGGGAGATTCCGTCATTTTAGTAATGTTAGATTTGTCTTCTGCTTTTGATACTGCAGATCACACGATTCTCATTTCTCGGCTGGAGTCTTACGTTGGCCTAGGGGGCGAAGTTTTAAGCTGGTTCAAATCTTTTTTAACTAATAGACGGTTTTCTGTAAAAATGGGATGTTTCTCCTCTTCATTCCGAAATTTATCTTGCGGTGTGCCTCAGGGTTCTGTTTTAGCTCCTGTCTTATTTTCGCTATATCTTCTTCCTCTGGGTTCAATTTTTAGGAAACACAATGTCTCATTTCACTGCTATGCCGATGACATGCAGATTTATATGCCTTTGTCTAAGAAAAATAAGAGTGCTCTTCACAGTTTGACAGCATGTCTTGATGAGGTTAAAGCTTGGCTTACCAACAATTTCCTATTCTTGAACTCAGACAAAACAGAAGTTATTATGTTTAACCCCTCTGAATCCAGGCAAACACATGATTTTGACCTTGGATCTTTAGATTTATCTCTTGCTCCACAGGTACGGAATTTAGGGGTGATTTTACACAGTTCCCTTAAATTTGATAGGCAAATTTGTGCTGTTATCAGATCAAGCTTTTTCTATCTTCGCTCTTTAGCGAAAATCAAATCCTATCTCCCGAAACGTTCGCTGGAGACTGCGATCCATGCTCTTATTACCTCGCGCCTAGATTATTGTAACCAGCTTTATTTTGGTATATCAAAGTCCCAAACGGCCCGCTTACAGTGTGTTCAAAATGCTGCGGCGAGATTCCTGAAGGGAAAGAGGAAATTCGACCATGCCACCCCCCTTCTGAGATCTCTCCATTGGCTACCGATAAGCTTTAGAATTGAATTCAAAATTTTAATATTGGTGTATAAATCCTTAAATGATTTAGCACCTTCTTATTTATCTGACCTACTCCATTTTTATTCTCCAACTAGAAGTCTTAGATCTGAAGCGAAACTTCTTCTTCAGATACCTAAAACCCGGTTAAAATCAAGGGGAGACCGAGCTTTTGAAGTGGCTGGCCCCACAATGTGGAATAAGCTCCCACTCTATATTAGATCGACTTCCTCTCTGTCTGAGTTCAAGTCATGCCTCAAAACGTACTTATTTACTGCTGCTTTTAGCTTATAATGATTGATCCATTCTAAACTGTGTAGTATTATTTTTATTTATTTATTTTTTTTAATCTATTTTTACTAATGTTATTTACTGTATGTACAGCACTTTGGTCGGCCAGTGGCCGTGTGTAAATGTGCTCTATAAATAAACAAACTGAACTGAAACTGAACTGATTTTCCCTAGAAGTTCGATGAAAGTGTCGATAAAAGAAGGCAGTTTACACTAAATGCCCTTTCATGTGACTAGCATTAAAGGGGTAGTTCACCAATTTTTTTTTAATTCTGTCATTAATTACTCACCCTCATGTCATTCTAAACCCGTAAGACTTTCGTTCATCTTCGGAACACAAATGAAGATCTTTTTGATGAAACCTGAGAGATTTCTGTCTCTCCATTGACAAATATGCAACTACCACTTTGACTCTTCAAAACGTTAATAAAGAGATCATAAAACGAATCCATATGAATTGAGCGGTTTAGTGCAAATTTTCTGAAGAGACATGATTACTTTATATGATGAACAGCTTTTATAGTACACTGTAGTTGTATTAAGTTAAATTAATGAGAGTTAACTGACAGTAGAATGTGTAAGGGAGACCATTGATGTCTAAAGGGGACTATAGTTTAATATTTTATTTCAGTTAATGTTTAATAATGGTTCTAGTTTTATTTAATGCTAAAAATAACTGATTTGGCTCACTGAACACAAATAATGCTCCTTTATTAACTCAGCAAACACTCACAGTTGATTCCAATGGTTTATGTTAGCATGTTGCTAAGTATCGACACGACACAGTAAGCATAAAAATAGCTTTAAAATCTGGTCTAAAGAAGGCATGATGTTGCTGGCTACGTTTAGAAACAGCTTTTGTGTCAAATGCACACCTGTGATGTCTAAAAAAATGTCGTGTAGGTAGGCAGCTCACTAGGTTTTGGAGTTAATGTGTTTCTGTGTGTATATTTTTAAATGTGTCCCATCAGAAGAGGAGGAAATATGCATAATTTCTCACGCTGGTTTAACTTCATCTGTTTTCCTTTTCATAGGCTGTGACAGCGATGGGTTCCCGTTCTTCAGAAGGCCTTTCTCTCTCTTATTATCTCATCTGGACTGCATTGTCACAATCAATCAAGCCCTGGAACGAGTTCTTACCTCATAGTCACGTGACAGCAAATCTTGACGCTGGCTTCCTGTGGGCCTTATGATCGACGGACTGAGTTCAGTTTAGCATTGTTAGTCTATGCAGAATATGACTGGTACCTTTGGTTAGATTTTGATTTCCAAAAGAGGCTGCAACTTCTTCATAATCTGCATAGACAAAGCCCATATCGGTCCTCCGTATAAAACATGTCAGCTATCAACATCACAACCATTCTGGAGATATTCATGCTGTATTAAAGGTGAAGTGTACATTTTTATACTATAATTTCCAAGTTAAATGTGCAAAGACAAGTAGGCAATAAACAAGCCATTTACCATGGTGGCTTCCCAAAATCTGCTCTGTTTCTGAAACCGCAACATTACCTCAACCATTTTGGGAATGAGGAAACCTGTTTATTCAAACAACTGAACGTAACTTTTTCAGCAGCCATGACTCTAGAGGTATTTTACTCATTTATTTCCTCTAGGGATTTCAAAGAATTCTTCAAAATAGTGTTCTGAGCCTTGAACCAAGACAACCAGAGAACATTCCCTGATAGCTGGAAAAACTGTAGTAAAAAGTAGTTTCGTGGAGTAAAAAAAGTACTTGGTTATGATGTTCCTCACTTGTAAGTGACTTTGAAAAGCATCTGGTAAATGAATAAATGCAAATGTTCTCATCCCAAGATGGATTGCAAATGCATAATAGAATCAGAAATGACAGTCCAATATAAAACTATTCACTTTAGTATTTGTATTACAATACAAAGTAACTCTTCAGGATTATGGGTCGTGTAATTCAGAAATGATCAAGCAGGGATACGTGTAGTCCAGGAGACACTGGTACTCAGAAAGATTGAATTATGCTTTGTTAAATCAAATTCAAATATCAAAACATTTTAACACTTATAATTCTGAAACTTCTTTTAATCTTTTCATTTTATTTTCTATTTAAAGCTATATATAAGGTTTGTCAAATTACACTACGGTTCAAAAGTTTTTAATTCATTGCAAGGGCACATTAAATTGATCAAAAGTGACAGTAAAGTCATTTATTTTATATTTCAAATAAACACGGTTATTTTGAACTTTCTATTCATCAGACTCCTGAAAAAAATCACATTTTCCACAAAAATATTAAGCAGCACAGCATTTCAACATTGATAATAATATAAAATGTTTCTTGAGCACTAAATCAGCATATTAAAATGATTTCTCATAAATCATTTAGCATAAAAAAATTCAGCTTTGCCACGACAGGAATAAATAACATTTTTAAAATATATTCAAATAGAAAACAGCTATTTTTAATTAATATAATATTTAACAATATTACTATTTTATTGTGTTTTTGATTCAATAAATGCAGCCTCTGTGAGGATAAAAGACTTTCAAAATCCTAATGACTCCAAACTTTTGAATGGTAGTGTATGTACAGAGGATAACACTAACACTAGTTTTTCCTGTTTCGAATGCGCATGCGTCGCGTCTGAGCGCGTTGTTGTCTTTGGAGCTCCATCGATTGATTTATAATTCTTGATTTCTCTTTAAACTCACTTACAACGAACATTTTCTACTTTTCCTCACCTCATAGTTATAACGCGGATTGTTGAGCAGACGCGTCTCAAGCCTAGTGATCCAACGCTGGATACTCTTATAGGTTACGTCCGTGGATCACGGCTGAACGCGTCTTCTCCGCACTCATTTACAAACAAACATTTTTTCGCCTATCGTGCGTCTACTCTACACCCGTACCACTGAAAAGACGGATTATATCCAAGACTTAAGCCATAAATTAGTATTAATATTGATAGCACCACTGGTAGCGTCGTTGCTAACTTAACTTACTGTCCATCTGTTAAAATGGCGAATATATCAAATGTAAGTAGTCTACCTTTTGGTGCAGGTGAGGACACATTTGAGCTGCACGCGGTGCAGTCTGAGCTGGAAGCTGTTGAGAAACAGATCCACGACCTTTTAGTAAGAAAAGCCGAGCTGATAGACCGGCGGTTAGCTCTCGAAACATCACGTGCCGAGGCACACAAATTAGAGATTAACGTTACTAACCCGCTGACTCCGACCTTGTCTACTCCCTGCGTTCCTAAGCATCGGTCCCAAACGTCGAGGTCGCGATCAGCCATGGTCTCGTTCACTCCGGCTCCAACATGCCATCACGAAGCCTGGATTTTTCCGCAGCGGAAGACGCGAGCCAGGTCTAGACCAAGAAAACTCTCTCCGACCCTCCCGGTTTTCGAGATATCCACACAAAACCGCTTCTCCCCTCTTCGCGAAACAGAACGCGATGCTGTGATCATCGGCGATTCCATCGTTCGACACGTACACGTTACGTTAAATAAAAGTAAGGTGCATAGTCACTGCTTTCCTGGTGCTCGTGTTTCTGAAATCGCTGCTCACGTTCCCGAGATTCTGAACGAGCGCGTCGGAACCGTGGTCCTGCACGCGGGAGGGGCCGACATCAGGCTGCGCCAGACGGAGGTTCTGAAGAAAGACTTCAGGAATCTGATCGATACGGTACGCAGCACATCGCCTGATATAACGATTATTGTGTCAGGACCGCTTCCCACATACCGACTAGGTCATGAAAAGTTTAGTAGATTATTTGCGCTTAATGAATGGTAAATGTCATGGTGCAATGAGCAGAAACTTCTCTTTGTAAATAATTGGAATCTGTTTTGGGAGCGTCCTAGGCTTTACCGTGCTGATGGCTTACACCCAAGCAGATTCGGATCGGATCTTCTGTCAGATAACATCTCCAAAATGTTAAATACCTTTTGACTAGTAACCAAAAGTCCAAATCATAGTCTCTGCTGCACCAATTTAACTGATATAAATAGTGTAGAACATTGCATAGAAACTGTGTCTATTCCTCGTTTAGTGAGATCAAATAATAAATCTACTGCAGGATCTAGAAAAAACCTAATTGTTATTAAACCAGAAAATGTTGCTATTGGTAATAAGAAACAATTTTTAAAGCTAGGTCTTCTAAACATTAGATCACTCACACCTAAGGCAGTTATTGTAAATGAAATAGTCACAGATAATAGCTTCGATGTACTTTGCCTTACTGAAACCTGGCTTAAACCAAATGATTATTTCGGTTTAAATGAGTCTACTCCAGCAGGATACTCCTATAAGCACGAGCCCCGTCTGAATGGTCGTGGCGGCGGTGTTGCAACAATCTATAGAGATTTTCTCAATGTTACTCAGAAAACGGGTTATAAGTTTATTTCATTTGAAGTACTTGTACTAAATGTTACGCTCTTAGATGTTCGAAAAACATCCCTATTATCTCTAGCCTTGGCTACCGTATATAGACCGCCTGGGCCTTACGCTGATTTCCTAAAAGAGTTTGCAGATTTTCTCTCAGACCTATTAGTTAACTTCGATAAAGCATTAATTGTTGGAGACTTTAATATCCATGTAGATAATCAAAATGATGCATTAGGGGCTGCGTTTACAGATTTATTAAACTCCTTTGGGGTCAAGCAAAACATTACCGGACCGACTCATCGATTTAATCATACACTCGATTTAATTATATCACATGGAACCGATCCAACCGATATAGATATCATTCCACAAAGTGACGATGTCACTGACCATTACATGGTAACTTGCATATTACGTACCCCTGTAATATATCATGCTGCGCCGCGTTATCGATTAGGCAGAACAATCCTTCCATCCACCATAGATAATTTTTCAAACAGCTTATCGGATCAGTCTCAGCTGCTCAGTGAACCCAAACAAACAGATGAACTTGAGGAATTAACTAGCACTATGAGCACCATTCTCTCTGGATCATTGGATATTGTTGCGCCCATTAGATTAAAAAAGGTCAGAGAGAAAAGTAAAGCACCATGGTACAACAATACTACGCGTGTTCTAAAGAGAGAAACCCGTAATTTAGAGCGTAAATGGAAACAAACCAACTTAGAGGTCTTTAGAATCGCATGGAAAGACAGTATGTCACGTTATAAAAAGGCCCTAAAAGCGGCCAGGGCTGAGCATCTACGCAAACTAATAGAAAACAACCATAACAATCCTAAGTTCTTATTTAACACCGTGGCGAGACTAACAAATAAACAGATGTCTCCTGAACAAAATATTCCATTACAGTTTAGTAGTAATGATTTCATGAAGTTCTTCACTGAGAAAATAGAAAACATTAGAACCACAATTGTAAACGTTCAATCCTCAATCGCGCCTTATAATTCAGCCTCAATTATCACCCCGCAAGAACAATTACAGTGCTTTACAACTATAGAACAAAAAGAGTTAAATAAACTTTTTACTTCATCTAAAACAACAACATGTTTACTAGATCCTATACCAACTAAACTATTGAAAGAAGTGTTACCTGTAGTGGAAGAGCCTCTCCTCAATATTATTAACTCGTCTTTATCTTTAGGTTATGTTCCAAAAACATTTAAAATGGCAGTTATAAAACCTCTCATTAAGAAACCACAATTAGATCCGAATAATCTAGTAAATTATAGACCCATTTCAAATCTACCTTTTATGTCTAAAATACTAGAAAAAGTTGTGTCCGCTCAACTGGGCTCTTTCTTACAAGAAAATGACACCTATGAAAAGTTTCAGTCTGGGTTCAGGCCGCATCATAGCACTGAAACTGCGCTCGTTAAAATCACAAATGATTTACTTTTAGCTTCTGACCAAGGCTGTATCTCAATATTAGTTTTACTTGATTTTAGTGCTGCGTTCGATACTATAGATCATACAATACTCTTAGACTACAAAATTATACTGGTGTTCAAGGACAAGCATTAAGCTGGTTTAGATCGTATTTATCTGACCGCTACCATTTTGTTTATTTAAATGGAGAAAAATCTATCATAACTCCAGTAAACTATGGAGTGCCGCAGGGATCTGTGTTAGGCCCTCTATTATTCTCAATATATATGATGCCACTTGGAAATATTATAAGGAAACATGGAATTAGTTTCCATTGTTATGCTGATGACACTAAAATCTATATTTCATCACGGCCAGATGAAAACGCTAAATTATCCAAATTGACAGAGTGTGTTAAAGATATAAAAGATTGGATGACGCATAATTTTCTTTTATTAAATCCAGACAAGACAGAGGTACTACTTATCGGTTCAAAAAACCACCCACAAAACCTCTCACAATACAACTTTAACATAGTAGGATGTCCTGTTACTTCATCCTCTACAGTAAAAGACCTGGGTGTTATATTAGACTGCAACCTGTCTTTTGAAAATCATATTTCATATGTTACAAGAACAGCCTTTTTCCACCTTAGAAACATTGCTAAGCTACGTAATATGCTATCTGTTTCTGATGCAGAAAAGTAAGTTCATGCATTCATGACCTCGAGACTAGATTACTGTAATGCGTTATTAGCCGGTTGTCCTGCATCCTCAATAAACAAGCTACAGTTAGTCCAAAATGCCGCCGCTAGAGTTCTAACTAGATCAAGAAAATATGATCATATAACACCGATTTTATCATCCCTACATTGGTTACCTATAAAGTCCCGTATTAATTACAAGGTATTGCTACTGACTTATAAAGCCCTAAACGGCTTAGCTCCAGTCTATTTAACGGATCTTCTATCGCCATATAATCCATCGCGGTCTTTAAGGTCACTAAATTCAAGGCTTTTGGTCATACCTAGGATATCTAGGTCCACCAAAGGAGGGAGAGCATTTTCACATTTAGCACCAAAACTCTGGAATAGTCTTCCGGATACTGTTCGTTGCTCAGACTCGCTCTCCCAGTTTAAAACTAGATTAAAGACGCATCTCTTCAGCCAGGCATTCATATAATACTTTTAATCCTACAGTTAAATCCGACCTCTAGTTCATAAACGCCAGAGGAGAACTGGCCCCCGACTGAGCCCGGGTTCTCCCAAGGTTTTTTTTTTCTCCATTAGGTCACCTGATGGAGTTTTTCGGTTCCTTGCCACTGTTGCCTTTGGCTTGCTCAGTTGGGGATATTTGGGGATATTTAATTTAATTAATCAATCAACGATACTATTGATCAGCATTACCAAACGTAGACGTTCCACTAGAAACAAACATTGATGTATTGTTCTAATTTATTACTGTGAAGCTGCTTTGATACAACCTGTGTTGTGAAAAGCGCTATATAAATAAACTTGACTTGACTTGACTAGCAAAACAAATGTGCATACAGTACAGATATATCCTTAGCACAGAGGCAGACACACGTGACAACAGTAAACATTAAATCGAACGCAGTTCTAAAATAACAGATTCTCACCAGCTGGAAAGAATATTTACTTCTGGAACCAAATGCTGCACTATGAGAAGGGAACAATTGTTTGAGAAACCTGTTTGGAAACAGCCGTTAGTTATGCAATTACACACTTCACCTTTAATATCTACTTCATGTAATCTTTATTTTCATTTCTCTCTTCTGTGCCACATCACTGCATATGCTACTTCAATGCCCAGGTAACTTCATCCTTTTACGTAATGTAAAACATAACTATGCTCCGTCTCTGTCATCTGATGAGCCCGTGTCTGTGCAGGAGCTCTTCAGGTATGCAGCCACACAAACCCTCGTTTAATTACATCACTCTTTGCACTCAGGACAGTCAAATGAACTCACTGACATTTCCCATTGGACAGACATTGCTGGTTGAACTTTATCTTTCAGCATAATAAATGATTGCATTAGTCAGACTCATACGGGAGAGGTAAGAGGAGGGCAGACAGGTGGGATGTGCTTCTGCATTTCTTTGTGAGTGATTTGAAACTTTTATTTACAAGTCATCAGCAAACATTATTAGTGGTGTTTGCTAAGCCAAACGTCACAATTACAATTCCAAATACTCAATAAACGGAGCAATTCCAAGAGGGTCATCACACCATCGGTGCTCGGGCCCTAATACCTAAACATTTGTGCATTGTTTTCTACTCAATCAAACTTATCATTTTCATCTGATGGATGATAATAAAATAGGCGACCACTGTCAACACCCTACCACTGTGGCAGTGAGTTTTGCACAGTCAAACACCACTATATAAATGAAAATGTACATTTATGCATTTGGCAGACGTGAGTTATATTGCATTTAAGTTATACATTTGATCAGTTCACGCGTTCCCTGGGAATCGAACCCATGACCGTAGAATTGCTAGCACAACTGTTTGAGCTACAGGAATACTATAAAAAAAAAAAATGACTACGGAGCCCCTAAAGGGACATGGTGATGGAAAAAATATGAGATGGAAGAAAAATTAAATTTCAATGCTTTTGCGTTTGCTTGGGAGATAATGCAAAGGTTTTGCGAGCGAATGCAAAATTTCTCGGGGGAACGCGAGAGAACGAGTCAAGTCACCTTTATTTATATAGTGCTTTATACAATACAGATTGTTTCAAAGCAGCTTTACAGTGATAAACAGGGAAATAATTCAATCAAATGATTCCATGTCCCTTTAGAGGCCCTGTAAAATGCACATTATCTGATAAGCAATATGCAATGTAATAATGTTTGTTCTTCATTTTTAACCTTTGTTCTCATTCTTTTTCCCTTACTGTGGGAGTGTTTGATCATTAGTATTTGTAGAGCAGGAAGATGAGCTGATTGAGCTGTGCAGCGTTACATGAAAGCATGTCGTCAACAATAACCTGAACCCGCTGCAAGTCAACATGCCTCTCAGAAGCATCTGATTAAAATGCAAAGCATTTAATTACTTATGACAGGACGTGTTTACCATCACGTTATGGCATAAAAGAAGCCCCCCCCACACACACACACACACACATAACAGCTGATTTCATAATTCCACAAGTCGTTAACCAACGCAGAATTGTTAATTTTTCAGCGCACCCTGCTTTGAGGCACATTTTCATGTAATTTTCAACGTAGGCGAATGATTTGCTGCTTTGATAATTACCAAATAATTCACATTCCGGATAATTAGAGCAAACAACCCTGTGAGCAAGAGAATTCATTAACAATCTTCACCTCTGATGCTTCGTTTGAAAGGCTTATCACACATTCCATCTCTCTCATGGCACTCATTTGTAAGACACTTTGGATATCATCTGATTAGCTTTCTGAACGTTTCCTAGATTCTGTGGAGGGAGAAATCTTTGTTTTTCGTTAATCAGTTCATTACGGTTATTTACATTTCATTTCATGTGGCCCGTTCTGTTGAATGTGATTTAAGTAATGAATTAAACCAAACTTTACTGTAGATTTCCCATCAATCGGAATTCTGAACTGTACCCTGTGGCCTCCCTGTGTACACAGTGCTCGAACTGCCCAAGATTTTTGGCAATTATTATCAGTAAATACTTGCCATGAAGATTCATACAGTCTGGGTCAATGAACTGTGCTGTATTTGCTGGAAGCGCAATGGCGGACAGAAAAAGTTCCTGCCGCGAGAACCTCGAATGTATCCCAGAATCCCTTGTGCTAAAAAAAAAAAAAAAAAAAAAAAAGGATGAAAGGAAACAGGTCATGTAAATCAACATCATTGCAGAGAGTTGCACCATCAACCATTGCACACAATGTATCATAAAAACAAAAGGCAAAGTTAGAAATATTCTAGTCTGGCCAAGAACCGGCGGTTATTTCTTCATTCAAAAATTTAATTAATTTTTTTGTAAGGGGAAACATTACAGGATTATTCTCCATATAGTGGTCTTCAACGAGAACCAATGGGTTGAATGTCCAAATTGCAGTTTCAATGCAGCATCAAAAGACTACACAATCCTAGTCAAGGAATAAGGCCGGTGACACACTGGATGCGTGGCGTGAGCGTGGCGTTTCTGTTGCGTGTCAGCTGCGTGGCGGCTGCGTCGCGTTTTCCATGTCTTTGCACACCAGAAGCGTGTCTGACGCGGCGCTGCTGCTGCTAGGTGACATATTGGTGACATGGGGAGAGAGTTGTGGAAGGCCTATACTTCATGTTAAACATAAATATATAGCAGCAAAGACAACGTCGGCAGTGTTGACGGCAATATAGACTATAGAACATTTCGTTCTGTATTGACAGGTGCAGTATTTGAAAATCGATAATATTTTTTTAAATTGCATTTATATTTGCATTTATGTCAAACCCTAGACACTTTCAAACATCAAAAGGACATTTATTAATATGTATTCGTGTCAAAATGTCATATAAACATCTTTTCCTATTCAATTTTGCCTGGAAACGCTTCCAAGACGCTTGCGTGTCGCGTGAAAAATAGGCGTCGGTTCTATTTCTAGCAGGCACGCGTTTTCCGCGCGGCTCGAGCCGCGCCTGAGACGCGCGTGTCACGCACGCAGTGTGCAAGCTCTAACCTGTTAACATGGGAGCCGAAATAAAAACGGACACGCCACGCAGCTGAGACGCTTACCCCTCATTTACACTGCAAACGCCTGTGGTGCATTACGGCTGCGACAAGGTTTTATTCCATCCTCCACGCGGTGCCAACTCACACCGGGAGCATTTCAGAAGCGGAGCGAGTGGATGCGCGAGACCACGTGATTTGCCTGTCCGACGTGTTTTTTCTTGATTTTTGGATTTCTACCATACAGTCTATGGTTTCTACCAAGGATATTGGTGTGTAATACGTTTGGGAGTTTCACAGAGTGTTTATTTAGAATTTGACAATGTTTTCTTTTACTTTTATTTTGTATTTCCGGTGCGACTTGGACGCGCGTCCGTCAAAAATAGACTAGGCGCCTATATTTAGCGAAGCGGCGCAGAGAGACGCTTCTGGGAAGCTTCTGAAACGCGCCGCGTCTCGGCCGGTGTAAACACCAGCATTGACTAGAATGGGCGCGATCAGCTCCGGTAGCCGTGTCGCAGCCGTAATGCGCCGCAGACGTGTGCGGTGTAAATGAGGGGTTACGCCACGCATCCAGTGTGTCACCGGCCTAAGGGTCTTTTCTAGAAAATTGATTGGTCATTTTCTATAAAAAAGAAAGATTTATATACTTTTTAACCACAAATGCTCATATTGCAGTAGCTGCGATGCACCACACATTACGTAATCACGTTGGAAAGGTCAATTGCAACATAGGCGAAAGAACTGATCCAGTGTTTACAAAGCGAACATGCAAAGACTATAAGTCAAATGCCCTTTACAAAAAAAGGTAAAACAATGATATCGGACGATTTTCAAGTTGGAGGAGAAAATTAGATGGTACCGCAATACTTCTGCCTACGTCACGTGTGACCTTTCTAACGTGATTACGTAATGCGTGGCACAAACCAGATCTACTGCAAGATGAGCATTTGTGGTTAAAAAGTATACATTTTTATATATATTTTTTTTTTAGAAAATGACCATTCGTTTCACTTGATAAGACTCTTAATCCTCAACTGGGATTGTGTAGAGTCCTTTGAAGCTGCATTGAAACTGCAGTTTGGACCTTCAAACCATTGGTTACCGTTGAAGTCCATTATATGGAGAAAAATCCTGAAAATTTTTCCTCAAAATTTCTTAATTTCTTTTCGATTGAAGAAAGAAAGACATAAACATCTTGGATGACATGGGGGTAAGTAAATTATCAGGAAATTTTTATTCTGAAGTGAACTAATCATTTAAATTCTATTTTGGATATTCCTAATTAATGTGCATTCAAACGAGTTACCAATGTGAGTATATAGTATACATCAGTGAATTATGAAATATTTTATGCTTTAAACTTATAGCACATGCTGTAAATACTCAAGTGCAGTAAGATTTATTTCATAACGTCTAGGTTATGTATGTAACCCTGGTTCCCTGAGAAGGGGAACGAGATGCTGCGTCATGGAGTTGACGCTATGGGGAACGCCATCATCGTGACCGTGTCTGAAACCCATATACCAAACACACCAATTCACTGGCTGACTGCACTCATTGATGTCACAAGCAGAGCACCTGTGAGTATAAAAGTCATCAATTATTTTGTCTGAAGGAGACATGCAGGCAAGTCCTAGGACATGACGGAGCATCTTGTCCCTTCTCGGCGAACTGTCCTAACCTAGATGTTTTCTCTTTGATGTGGAAAGGCATTTCCCACAGCATGCTGAGGGAATGCCTGCCTCAATAAGCTGTGAATATGCACAAACATAGTGGGCAAAAGCCTAAATTGACTCTACGGATTACTTACTATAGCTGGAGTCCGAGCGCGTCAACCCCAAGGTTGCATCCAAAATGACTCAAAGACTACTTGGTCGTGCTATTCCCTAATGCTGGGGCCACACCACAAGATATTCGGGCCGGTTTCTCCCCTTCCCACAATCCTAAGTGAAGTCCGGATTATCTTGATGGTTCTAAAGATTATCTTATCAGTTTTTCCTGTGGTGTGAGGTGTGTTAAGAGTGACCGAACCTGCTCGGAAGAACGCCAGAGCCGTCCCGATCGTGAATCGTAAATATTCAACATGTTGAATCAGAAATCCCGATGTGTGGGGAGAACCCAGAGGACAAATCCGCACATACTCTGTTGATTTTCAGATGGAATGAAACGATACCCAATCAGAAAGCGAGCTGACTAAAGACGGAAGCATAACAACCACAGTCATGGCTCATTTAACCCTCTGATGGTTTATGGGGTATTTTGGGACCCCAAATGACTTTTACTCAAATTAAAAAAAATGTTCCCTTTGTCCAAATGGTATGAAACCTTCTACGGCTCTTAACACTGTCTAGATCTACAAAAAAAAAAATAAAGTGGAATGATATCTGTTTTTATGTTAGCGTGACAAAAATTGTGACACTCGTGGTCTTCGGGGTCTCTGGAGACCCCGCAATCAAAATAGACAAAATTCATCATCAAAATCAGAAACAACGCAGAACACATCGACAGAAATGGCACAAATAAAGTGGCACACTTCCACCAATGCAAAAAACATCCACAATGCTAAATTATATTGCTCACAACACGCGTGTACACACACACACACACACACACACATAGAGGAATACATTTTTGAGACTATAAAAACTGTTCTCTTATCATTTGTAAAATAAAATCATCCAAAATGCAGTACCACCACAAAAATAAATTGGTGACACTGACACATTGAAAATGTACACACACACACACACACACACACGCACGCACGCACGCACGCACGCACGCACGCACGCACGCACGCACACACACACACACACACATTTGTAAGGCTATAATTTGTCAAATAAAATCATCCAAAATGCAGATCCAACACAAATATAAAGTGGTGACACTGACACCGACAATGTGTACTCACACACACACACACACACACACACACACACACACACACACACACACACACACACACACACACACACACACACACACACACACACACACACACACAGGAACATTTGTAAGGCTATAATTTGTCAAATAAAATTATCCAAAATGCAGTACCACCACAAAAATAAATTGGTGACACTGACACATTGAAAATGTAAACACACACACACACACACACACACACACACACACACACACACACACACATTTGTAAGGCTATAATTTGTCAAATAAAATCATCCAAAATGCAGATCCAACACAAATATAAAGTGGTGACACTGACACCGACAATGTGTACTCACACACTCTCTCTCTCTCACACACACACACACACACACACACACACACACACACGCGCGCACACGCGCGCGCGCACACACACACACACACACACACATTTGTAAGGCTAAAATTTGTCAAATAAAATCATCCAAAATGCAGATCCAACACAAATATAAAGTGGTGCCACTGATACCGACAATGTGTACTCACACACTCTCTCTCTCACACACACACACACACACGCACGCGCGCACACACACACACACACACACACACACACACACACAGGAACATTTGTACGGCTATAATTTGTCAAATAAAATTATCCAAAATGCAGTACCACCACAAAAATAAAGTGGTGTGGTGACACTGGCACATCGACAATGTGTACTCACACACTCTCTCTCTCTCTTTATCTCTCAGACACACACACACACACACACACACACACACACACACACACAATTGTGTGTGTCTAGAATTAGATTAAAAATAAATGATTGAAATAAATGATAAAATCTTAAGACTCCAACATTTCTCTTTGTAACATTTTGTTCAGGTTTGGTTCTAATCATATTGTAACATTATTGAAAAACTGGGTTTTTTTGGTACAAAAAAATGCTAAACTTTGACAAAAATATTTTATTTTTGTTATAATTGTGATTTTATAATATTTAGATATGAATCCAACTGAATCCAACTTGTAAAAAGATATCTTTCAGGTAGTCTAATAGCAAATAGCATATACTGGAGCTCTATAGCCATCTAGTGGTTAAAATTATTATTTTTTATTTTAAAACTGCATTTTCCAAAAAATGGGCAAAAATTTTACATTAAACCATTTAAAATTATCCATGTTATCCCCATGAATGAAAGTTAGAAATCTGGGTCTTTTATAAAGTGAATTTTACATCAAATGCTGTTTTTTTGTAAAAAGGCTATTTAAATATTTATTTATTTATTTATTTATAGAAATTTAAAAAATATCATAAATTCTCCAAAAACTGCACAAATGTTGAGTAAAAACATTAACAAACAGAATAAAATTACATTTGTAAAAAAAAAAAACTATTATCTTGTTACAAAATTAAATGTTATTGTCTGGGGTCTCTAGAGACCCCAAAAACCCAGAGTGTAGACATAAATAAAGACCATCAGAGGGTTAAATGTAAAGTCCATGCTGCTGCCGTCTACACGACTTCACCCAAATCCTTTTCTTTTTTTCCCGGGAATGTTCTTTTAAAAGCATTCCAAACACTACCATAGCAATTTCTTCCTGCCTATCGTCCGCCATGTTTATTCTGAAGTCTGGCGATTTTCCATTTTCACAGTCGATACTCTGGTTGAAAATCTGTTTGTGTGTGGTGTGTTGTCTTCTTCACATCACGGCACACCACACACTATAGGAGATAAACTGTTAAAACTAGGATTTTTTTGTCCTCATGTTTGTGGTCTCTCACATTTTGAAAATCTTAGATTTTAAATATCTTTTGGTGTGGCCCCAGCATTAGCCAGTATCTCCCAATAGCAAAAGAAGATACCCAAGCTTCTATGCTTTATATCAAGGGAAATTCCAGCCAAATCAACCTTCCTCCCTCCCATGCGGGACAGGCGTTTGCCTTATAAGGCCCCAAGAGCAAAGCTCTAAGGGAAGATGGCCCAGCTGTGTCAGCACTTTGACAAATTCCTAAGGGAGTAGCCTACCAAAGCGAGTATATCAACTATGACCTTCGATATACCAAAAGTTCCAGGGGGAGAATGAAACCCTCAACTTCAAATAAAGTATGCAAAGTCGAGAGCAGCATAATTGCCAAAAGACTCTCGCTATCAAAAGTTGAGGGCCACTGTCCTGTAGAGTTTAACTCCAACTTGCCTCCACACACCTGCCTGGAGTTTGCCTAATAAGACCTTCAATAGCTGGTCCAGGTGTGTTTAATTGGGATTGGAGCTCTACAGGACAGGAGCAGGACTGGACACTCCTGCTATAGAGCAATTAGGGGAGAGCGTTCACATCCTGCTTGAGCAAAGGCATCTCTCCAGGATCCATTATAAAAAGACTCCATTCACTCGTACAGTATACATTTGTAACTAGCTTCATAATGGTCATTATAATGAACATATACAGTCATATACAAAAATGACATTACATATACAACGTTTCTGTATCAGGCCTCATCAGTAGCTCTCACAGAAGCCTTTTGTTTTTGATTTGCTTTCCTATTTTTGTTTAATGTTGCTCATTCAGTTCATGCCATTCATAATGATTAATCTAACTGTGCTCCAAACTCCTTTCCCACACATTTCACCGCCTCGTGGAGTTTCCTTTCACAAAACATTGTGAATGAAAATCACATATTGTGCAAAAAATGAGGATAAATGGCTGTGTACATACTGTACAGTGATATTTCTATAGTTTTTCTACTCTTGTAAGCAAATGGTATTTATAACAGCAGATGTCATGAATGTCAGCTCTGGACCGCTGCAGGCCTGGTTACCAAATATGTGTTTCTGTTGTGCCGCTTTTGGTCAGGTTCTACCTTTGTTCGCAAAAATAAAGACTTATTTATCAAAAAACCAGCGACAGATTGTCTTTGCATGATTTTTGACAAATATGTTTAAAATTATGTATCACACATGAGGAGAAGACGCCAGTCGTTGGCCTAGAAAAAGAAAACACGTGACCAAATGTCACATTGGGTTGATATGAAATTTGAGTTTTGCAAACTTTGCATGGTCTGAGGTGAAGTAACCATCTTTTTTGTTCAGGCACTGCATGTGAATAGATGAGAATAGAGGAAGGTAGTGCAGGTTAACAGTATAGTGGTTCAGTAAGGGATGTGAGTCATAACTTGATTCCAGAAAGAATTAATCTTCCGAATTTCAACTCTTGTTCTGATATTAAAATTAGATCATTAATGCAACATAATTCCTATGAAAATGACCTTGGGTCATGGGTCATGAATAGACATGGGCTATTTTGCCTGTCGGCTATCTTAACAAAACAAAACAAAAAAACAGAGCACAATTTCCCCAACAGATTTCTTTTTCATCCTGTTGTTTGTTCACATGATAATGCAAACTTACATGTGTCTCTGTAATACCGTACTAGATGCATTAGGTGACTTTGCTATATTGTGCTGTACATTTCCCCTCACAAATCACAAAAGAAATCTGAGAACTGGAATTTCTAATTCTCAAATAATATGCTAAATACAGGGGCCCCAAAAAGTATTTGGACACTTAAGTTATACCTATAAATGTCTGAATGTCATTTAAAAATAGTAAACAAAGTGGTATCGGCAAATTTTTTTTACCACAGGTAATCACAGATTGAGCCAATCACATGGATAGATAGATATATGTAACCCCTCCACCCACTCTGTGCGGGCCTCGAACCTTGGTTTCCGGCGTGAGAGTCAGGCGCTCTAACAAGGAGGCTAAAGGCTGCAGCCAATTGAGCTATAGCGCCAATTGAGATCAGAGGAGTGAGGTTTACTCGCACATCAACTACTATGGCCTCCGTTACATACATATATATACATACAGTATATGTATTTATACAGTATCTCACAAAAGTGAGTACACCTCTCACATTTATATATTTTCATGGGACAACACTGAAGAAATTTTGCTGTAAAGTAGTGAGTGTACAGCTTGTATAACAATTTAAATTTTCTGTCCCCTCAAGATAACTCAACACACACCATTAATTTCTAAACCGCTGGCAACAAAAACGAGCGCACCCCTAAGTGAAAATGTCCAAATTGGGCCCAAAGTGTCAATATTTTGTGTGGCTACCATTATTTTCCAGCACTGCCTTAACCGTCTTGGGCATGGAGTTCACCAGAGCTTCACAGGTTGCCACTGGAGTCCTCTTCCACTCCGTGACGATTTAGCAAAGCAGTGGTCGTCTTGGAGGTGTGTTTGGGGTCATTATCATGTTGGAATACTGCCCTGCGGCCCAGTTTTAGAAGGGAGGGGATCATGCTCTGTCACAGTACATTGTAAGGGGTTTTACAGTCAAAGACCCAGAACCAGATATGATGAATGAAGACCCGGAGTCTTTTCCCAGAGATTTACTGAAGATAGTTTGCAGTTTCATCAGCAGAAGTCAGCTTCAAGACTCAAATGGAGTTCGTAGGCCGCCCCGCTTACAGTTACAAAGATCACAGCAGTTATACCCTTCACCAAGGTCTAAGCTACGTCCTTGCTTCAGGTTGAATGATTCTCATTGTCTGAGAATTTTCCACACATATACAGATAGATTGAAGCATCGATTATGCAGCTGACACTCGGACCCTGAAGTTAGGCACGTCGTGACCTTCAATGTCTCTGGGTTGCTGGGTGCCAGCCTGTCCCAAACAACAACTCAGTCAATCTCCAATAATGCCAGTGGTTCCTTAACCTGCAACCGAAAAGACTAACAGACACTGACACACAGCTTTTCCAAGGTCGGATTTGGCCAGGCTCTAACTATAAACAGGAGAGTCGTCTCAAAACATCAAGATAATGCGTTCTTTCTCTCAAGGAGAGGACACTTTAGTGTAATGCAGTATAGTAAAGCTTTAACAAAGAAATGGTCCCTTAAACTAGACTTCAATGACCCCTGTGACCATAGTTGTTAGAGTACCCTATAAAAACAGATGAATGTATTGACACATGTTGAAGACATTTCTTAACAAAACAAAACATAACATCTTTCCATATTTCATTTCTGGAAGCCGGGCTAAATGAGCAAGCACTGACATTAGAGAATGCGTGAAAAGAACATTTCAGTAATCACACTGGTAACTTCTATAACAAAGTAAAATCTCACAAGCATAGAGAAGTCATTTAACTCATGTGATATTTAGAAGGAAAAATATTGATTAACACCTTAATTATACATTGAAGCAGCAGTTTATTCCAAAATCCACACCCTTCAACATGTTGGCATTCATGGTTCTCTCAATGAAGCGCAGCTCCCCAGTACCAGCAGCACTCATGCAGCCCCAGACCACGACACTCCCACCATCATGCTTGACTGTTGGCAAGACACACTTGTCTTTGTACTTCTCACCTGGTTTCTTGTGCATCATCTTTAGAAGAGGCTTCCTTGTGGGACCACAGCCATGCAGACCAATTTGATGCAGTGTGCGGCGTATGGTCTGACCACTGACAGGCTGACCCCCCACCCCTTCAACCTCTGCAGCAATGCAAAGCCAACCTCTGGATATGATGCTGAGCATGTGCACTCAACTTCTTTGGTCGACCATATATATATATATATATATATATATATATATATATATATATATATATATATATATAATTTTATTTATTGTTATAAATTCAATGTTAATCAATAAAATGTTTACGTAATATAAATGTATACATTTTATATACCATGCAGCAATATATCAAAAGTGATGTAATGATATATGCCTGTGGAATGTGTGGGTTTCATACAATTTTATACAGCAAGTAAATCTCTTTTAGAGTTTGCGAGCAAAGGAACTGGATGCTGTCAATGACATGAAAGGAGAAACTGCCCTGCCAACATTTTAATTTTATGCTTTTTGCTCACTCTGAGCCACTGAATGTTCCTGTGGAATTTATATTTCCGAACACTGTGATTAACTTATAACCCTTTCTCTCTCTTTACATTCTGAAGGACAAAGTAATGCAACCCTGTGCTAATGGGTAGCATCATAATTTTGAAAGGGCAGGAAGTCACAACATAATCACAGGATACTGAAGTTTACGGTTCAAACGTACCGGCGGCAGTCTGGTTAAACTTGTCTTGCATCTTTCATAAAACCATTAATCTCACTGACAGGTAACTCTACCTTTTGATATGCCCACAAGTTTTCAAAGTGTCTATAAAGTCCTAACTGATATGTTGTGGTTCATCCATCAACATCAATTGATTGATTGTTTGAACATAATCTTCATCATTAAGCAAATGGTGTCTTTTGGAAGACAAACAATACGCTAATTTCCACTGCCGTTCAAAAGCTTTTAAAGATATCACTTTATGTTCACCAAGGCTTCTTTTTCAGTAAATGCAGTAATATTGTGAAATATTACAATATGCTATAGGCTACATAAAAAGTAGACTGAAAGTATATGTTCTTATTTTTAGTTTAAAAGAAGTATGCTAATAGCACACTTGAATAAACTTTTTAATGTAAGGTTAGTCTATATGCTGGTCATTTTCAGCTGGACAAAAACTACTGGATCTTATCCACAATATTTTGGCCAAATTCAACATTACTGTATCCTTCACAGATAAGGCAATCTCATAATGCACTACGACAAGCTCTGTGAACAATTCCACTTAAAATGATATATGAAGCAAAATAATCTACTACTTTAATACACTTTTAATATACTAAAGTGAATTTGATTCCAAAAGTATTGATAACTTCAGTGCTGCCACATGCAGGAATGGGATTGTCTCATGAATTTAGCATGCATGTCCAATTTATCTGCATGAAAACTATTTTTAAACCCAAATACAGATATAATTGCTATTCTGCAGCATGTATTACAGCAAATGCCAGGTTTGCCCTTTTGAGCCTGGACAAAATTACCATCGCAGCCATTATCTGAGGGTGCAGCGGCAACAAAACCACGAGGCCCTTCAAACAGAAAGGCCACGTTATATTGAACTGGTGATGAACTGGCCCTCTGCATATTGAAATAAACAGAAGTGCTGATGCTTGTTTTCCTATATTACACAGTTAATTCTGTCAATCAAAAATGTTCAAACCTCCGTATTAGCTACTTTTAAATACACATAATGCTAGCATTAGAATACTGTAAGTATAAAATACCTGGATGTAATCAACTCAATGAGAGAATATAATTTGTTAGTATACTAATATATTACACCAAAGTTTTTCTCAATCCTGCTCCTGAAGATCACTTGCACTGCACATTTTATTTGTCTCTAACCTATAGGGAAACACTTTTTCTCTCTCTTGTTTTGTTGTTGCATGGCCTGTGCAGAGTTTGCCATGTATGATTTTGTCATATTTTGTGTATGAGGATTGTCACTACAATATATTGGTATACTGGTCAGGACAGATCAACATTCTTGGTACTTAGATGAAGAAGTGAAGACAAGGTCCCAACAGATTTATTGTAGTTCTTCCCTCAATGAATTGTTTGTGTGAACATAATCATGCATTCATCATTATGCAAATGATATATTGGATTCTTTTATAAAATACTAATTTCTATTGAACATATGCTACTGTTCAAAAGTTTGGGGTTGGTAAACATTTTTAAAATGCTTTATAAAGAAATCTCTTATGCTCAACAAGGCTTCTTTTATTTGATCAAAAATATAGTAATATTGTGAAATACTATTACAATTTAAAATAATTGTTTCCATTTCAATATATTATAAAATGTCATTTATTCCTGTGATGCAAAGCTGAATTTTCAGCATCATTACTCCAGTCTTCAGTGTCAAATGATCCTTCAGAAATCATTCTAATATGCTGATTTGTCGCTCTAGAGACATTTATTATTATTATTATATCAATATTGAAAACAGTTGTGCTGCTTAATATATATGTGGAAACCATGATTTTAAAAAAAAATTCAGGATTCTTTGATGAATAGAAAGTTCAAAAGAACACCGTTTATTTGAAATATAAATCTTTTGTAACATTAGACATGGATTTAATCGCACTTTTGATGAATTAATGAATCCTTCCTGAATAAAAGTATTAATTTCGTCCAAAAAAATATCCTATGAATGGTAGTGTATATTTAAGTACATTAATTTGGCAAGATATGCAGAGAAACCACAAGTCAAAGAATAATTTTACTGGAATACATTAGTTCATGCAGAAAAGACTGTGGTGCCTTTCAAGCTTTTCTCTATAGTTGAGAATTTACATGAAACCTTATTGTCAGGGATTGGCTGGTTAAAAAGGGTCAGTTAGCCTTAAGGTCACCAGTAGATGCCTTTACGACAGCATTCCGCTCTACATCAAATGGACTTTTCCCCTATCAGCAACCTTTAATGTCATCAATTGCTTGTGGGCACTGTCACTTAGTGTTCAACCATAAATCTAAACTTAACCATTAACTGCAAACTTTAAAAGGTGACAGGTCACTTTAAAGTGACTTGAAAACAGGGACAGTCACTTTATGGAGCAACCTGGGGTTAAAGTGTTAGTTCACCCAAAAATTCTGTCAGTAATTACTCACCCTCATGTTGTTCCAACACCCCATAAGACTTTCTGAGAGCTGAGAGCTGTCTCACTCCTCCATGGGATCGAAACTTGCCGGCCCAGAAAGTTTGTAAAGACAATGTTTAAAATAGTCCAAGTGACTACAGTGGCTCAAGTTTATCAAGCGATGAGAATAGTTTTTGTGCGAAAAAAACACAAAAATAATGACTTTATTCAATTATTTATTTTCTTCTGTGTGGGCCTCTGACGCGAGTTCACATAGTGTAACAGCGCAGCGCAACGTCAGAACGTAGGCTCACTATTGGCCAGCATCACACACATGACCAGCGTCGGCCGATAGTGAGCCGACGTTCGGACGTACAACCCAGAGGCGCTGCGCTGTTACACTACGTGAACTCACAGAGGCCCACACAGAAGAAAATGAATAGTTGAATAAAGTCGCACAAAAATGTGAGTAAGGTGAGGCTTGAGGGTGAGTAATGTGGTAGATTTTTCTCTATTTCACACCTTACCTACCTAGTAAGCCTACCTGGGTCTCGTCTACAGTCGACGTCCCCTAACGTCTACAGTCGACGTTTAATCTATCAATATGATTGGTTCAATTGGTGAAAGCAATTTTTTTTTACCCCCTGTTACTGGCATAAGCAAAAGACATGCAAGAGTGTAATAGAAACAGTTTTGTATAATACTGTATACCGCTATAGGCTACTGATACCCTTCAGACTATGAGAGCAGAGTGAGTGAGGAGCGTTTCTGACTTCAGAGGTCCAGGGGCCGTACTGCAGTCACTCTCATGCCTGACATGCCACTGAGACTATGATTACAGGCAACATCTGTCACATTTATCTCGGACATACAGTTATCTACCTAAAATGCAGCTGACCTGTCACAAATCTAACCGAGTTTAGTCAAAAATACCCCCATCTACGACGTCAGAAGGCTGCTATCATAGATTTGTCATGTGAAATATTACAATTCGGCTTCAGGCAGTACCCTTGGTCAGGCTGAAAAACAAAAACAAAAAAAAACCTTATGCTATTTCTAGTGAAATCTATTCTCACAATATTTCACACTATCTCACACAAGGTTTAATGGTTTTTATTTTTAAGGATTATTATAGTGTATACCTAAAGCTAAAACCATAAAAAAAGTTTTTGTTACTTTTAATAAAGGTACAATATGTAAGATTTTGTAATAAAATATTCAAAAAACACTTTCACAGTGTGATATATTTCATGCAGTTGTGTACTTACATTATCCCAAAAGTTCCCAAGCATTTGCAAATCCAGAGAAATTCCAGTTTTTAATAAAGGCTCGTCCATGGTCATTGTCGCCTATTAATGACGTAATATCCGCGCTATCCTCGGTTTCTGCTTGTAGAAACCATAGCAACATTACATTGATTCCTCATTAGCGGCCGTTTCAATGGTCCGCTAACCGCTAATGTGGATCTGTGCATGCATATCTATGATAAAATACCTCGCACACCGCTGTTGTGTCGTTCAGTCATCATGGTAGGGGCGGCTGACCAATAGAGGACGCCGCCCCCCCATGAGCCAGACCACAGTTTAAGAGCCACAAGCAATAAATAAATAATACATACATAAATTATGTATACAAATTGGCAATATTTGTTTGTTTGAGATATTAAATGCACCCAATATATGTGAAAAATATGACAGAAATTCAAAATGTCTGCTTTTTCTACACTCCCGTCTCCGTCTCATCAGCTCTGGGGCGCTGGAGAAATGGCACAGGGAATTGCTGATTTAAGTTATAAATGTTTGACATAAACTGTAGCCAATCAGCGAGCTCAAATCTAGTCAGCTATGGGCGATTCTTTTAGCGCCCCAAGAAGCGTGCCCACCTCTATCCGACAGCAGGCTAGCGATAAAGGGAAGCAGTGCGTGCGAGGATCCTCTCGGAGCTCTGGAACACTAGAAAGGCTTGGCTATAGCTGGATGCGTTCATGCTAATGCCTTATTTTCGGTGCTTACTTTTTAAAACAACGGGTACAAATCCAGCATGGACAGTCACCGGAGTGAGGGATATGAACCACCTGTCTGAGAAAGTTACTAAACAGTTTGAGTTTCAAATGCAAATGGAAAGTTTGTGCAATTTGTTTGTTTTTGTGTAAGAATGCCTCAACCTTTTAATATTGGCACTAAATAATTACTGACTTTTTCACAGATGAAAGAACATGAAACATGGAAGAACCATACTGATAGGAATGGTTGATGACAGGATTTTGTATTTGTTTCTTACACCAATGATTCTCTCCACATGTATCCTCAGGTGAGCGATGCGTCTTGTTTCCTCTACATCCTTCGCTTCCAGCTGCTGTTGTCCCTTTGTAAATGCTGGAACTTTTACTTCAGCACACATCAATCCCACACTCTCTTTATGTCGAACCCTCCAATCCGCCAATACCAAGTCACCTGGCAGTAATCTGTCCAGAAATCCACAGTTCTCAGTAACTCGTTTGTCACTGGTGCGCCCACCCCATCCTTTGGAGATGAAAGAAATGACTCCTTGTGGAGTAATGCTTATTAGGTATTTCAGAGTGTGACTGTGCTTGTAACTTGAAAATGTCTGTGCCCTTGCCTGAAGATTTGAGGGTCGGTCAGTAAAAACGTCCACAATGGCAGCAACGCGATTTCCACATGCCTCCACAAACTTGTGTGGCATACTGACTCGCAGACTCTCTCTTTCTGGCCAGCGGAGACAAGCGGGAATACAAAACACTCATAGTTTCCTTAAAGGCAGCACTAACAGTTTCTCTGTGCACAGTGAATAGATGGGCAATGCGTTGAATTGGCAGATCCAACCTGAGACGCATAAAGGTGAGAAGAACCATCTGAAAAGGTGTCCATTTTTTTCCCCTGGAGGCAGAAGTGGCATGATGTGGCACAACAAAACCTGAAAAATGGCATAACTCGGAAGAGCAGTGTAATATTTTACTTTAACATTGTCATCTTTAAAGAACTTTATCAAGTTCTGGCTTCAGCTGTCTGTTTTCTTTAGTAGGCGACTATTCCTGTACTCCATGGTCATGAGGATTCTATACTGGGTCATCATCCTGTCGTGTCCGCTCCCTCTCCTCCGTTTTCTGCAGTCTCACCTCCACTTCCTCATTGAAAATCTGTTAAAGAGTGATTTTTTTTTATAGAACTTTCAAATAAAAAGAGAAATCCTCAAGAAATTTAACACATTTTGCAAGAGCAGGGGGGTGTTAAAAGTCTCGTGGGGTACAACACTCTAAAAAGTTTGAGAACCACTGGGTTAAGGAATAGAACAAAATCAACATCAAAGCACAATACACATACCAAGGGCAGAAAGTAATATACAGAGGTCACTTACAAAGTTAGATTAAAGATACAAACAAAGAGGGATTCAAACAAACCACATATATAATAAGGTAGAATTTACCGACTGTGAGCTGAAGAGTAATATTCAGAGAAAAAAAAATGTTAAGAGGTTTTTGAATGAGAGAAGAGTGGATGCTTGACGGATGTCTTGAGGAAGAGCCACAACAAGACCTGATGGCTCCTACGGTTATTGAAACTGACTGAGTATGGCACAGCCCCACCTAAGATATTTTTCACCAGCCGCCACTGCATCGTGGTTCACGATTATAGATTGGCGAGTACATAGATCAACTTAGGCAAGCAGGCTTTGGGAAAAACGGAGAAATAAAACAAGGATCAATATCGGCGTGGCATTTTCAGGATGGGAAGAATTAGCGACAAACTTGGACTTGATCTGTCCACAGAGACTCTGCACTTGCATGTGTTTTAATAGACAGGTAAGCAAATATATGTTATTTATTGTACACTACAGTTATATTGCACTTTGTTTGTACTTCAGTAACGGTCAGGTACGGATGCCCTTTCCATAGGTGGATCTCGAACACGAGATCATGAAAGAGAACGCTTTTTATCAAGTCTGGTGACCAAGTCTATGGCAGTGAAATTAAGCATGTGTTGCACAAAAATATTTAGCCATTACTTTGAAATACTGTGGGTTTGTTCAAATGTACTTTTAGTACGATTGTTTTAAACGTGTAAAACTGCACAGTATTAACCCACCAAATAATTTGACAAATAGTCACATAGTAGTAACAGGCTAATATAGCATTACATTTCACGTAGGCCTACCTAGCAGCTAATTCATTACGATGACATAACATAGTGTGATCAAATGTACAGGTAATACAAAAACTAATTTATTAGCTTATATATAATTTATATGATTCGTGAATTCTATACATATCTGGATGTTGAAAACGACATCTCCCATCATTCCACTCTCCTTCATAGCGTCATCAAACTTATTGATTTGAAAATGCGACCTCTGGCGGCGAAAAAAAATCATATTGTAGCTTTAAATAAATAATAAGTTAGGCAATTTCGGAGAGGCTAGCATTAGCAAGCTAGCTTTGAAAGCATGAGACCCCACCCTCCCATCAGAGAGTCTCCAAGCCACGCCTCCTTCAAAGCACATGAACATTACAATAATATTGAACATAAAAAAACTTACAGAGCTCTGGTTATAACACCTGACTGCTTCAGTTAATTTAGGCGTTGATATAGTTCCCAAAGAAACGCACAATTACAATGACATGAACAACTCTGAGAAGAACCTCACGGGTTGCCGTCTCTTAATTACGGTAATTAGCCTACAACATGGCGAACGCAGCATGCTCTTTGTTTTGGTTCAGGATGAACTGTAAAAGGCAGCTGCTGATGACGTGTGATGTCTGCGCAATGGAAATACATTATGTTGACAGGCAGGTCGAAATCAAAATATTTATAATAGTAAAATAGTATTTCAGTGATACTAAAATAGCACTCAAATTGGTGAAATGGCCCATGTGAACTTCTTTGAACAAAAGGTCAGATTTTACAAAACGCTCTTTGAAATGAATGTCATGCTGATAATATAATTTGTAATGAACGAATGTATATTCCATTAGAGAAGAACACAAAATAGAAGCATTTTCACTAGAAACATTTGGATATATTTAAAGACTATTTCAATATTTTTTTTTGTTTATTTGTGAGTTACCCATCAATGAAAACTATTATTAGATACTCTGAATCATCTCTGAATCATCTCTGAATTTTTATTAAAGTAATCTGAATCAAAATAATAATATATGGTTAACAAGAAAAAATTTTGTTCTGCAAACTGACAATTTGCTCTGTTAAAGATTCTGACCCTGTATGAGAAAGAGCAACATAACCAACAATGAAAAAGTTTCCATGGCAACCAGAGGAAAAAAAGAATCATACAATCACATAAAATCATACATTCACAAGTGTGTGTGTGTGTGTGTTTACCTGTGTGAAATCTGAGGCAAAACAGGCTAAATTGTATTTCATTGGACTATAAATATAGCCTAATATATATTCCAATCAACCAATCAGATTTGAGGGATAAGTTAATAGTTAATGTGAAGTTTAGGCTTACAACAAGGTTTAGGGGCTTCTACACCATTCTTATTCCTAAAAGCAGAGGGAAATGATAGATGAATAATATGTATGGCTAGAGTTAGGTTTATGGGTATATATATATGTGTGTGTGTGTGTGTGTGTGTGTGTGTGTGTGTGTGTGTGTGTGTGTGTGTGTGTACTATATATCACGTTTACACAGACAAGAATTGGCAGTTGCAATGTGACTCTACCCACAATCCCTTGCAAACTGAAAATATGGCTATAAAAAGAAATGCCAAAATAGTAACATTTGTAATTTTAGCTAAATGTCTTGAGTTTCTGCAGCTTTCATTGAGAGGTTGCATGTGTAAATGTTTGTTTGCTGCTGCTTTGTGTGTGTGTGAATTAGATGGGTGTAAGAAGAAAGTGTGTATGTGTGTGTGTGTGTGTGTGTGTGATGAGCCACAGTGCACAGTTTCATTATAGGGCAGATGGCAGCACTCAAGTCGGAAGTGACTGACATAATGGCTCGACCAGGCCGACAGGCCGTGTGTGTGTGTGTTTGCATTTATTCACACAGAGATTGAAAATTTCCCCTGCACTTGCCCATGCACAACAGAATCCCTTCAGATTAAAAAAAAATATATACTACATTTATAGCTAGTCAACATGAAGTGGTGCTTTTAATGGTTATTTTGAATGTTAGTAGAAGATGAGTAAGACATTATCCGGTGGTCTCACGCTTTTATTTTGATTAAAAAAATATTTGATAATATTTTTATACTATTATTTTTTCTGTTTTGCGTTGCATGCATTAACAATGCACATCACATAGCTTATTTATTCTAAATGAAGTTTAGTTTGTAATAAATACGGGCTTGTTTATTAAAGTAATCAGAATCTCTGATGTCAGTCTGTGGTCAGTCTGAAGCGTGTCTCTCCTCCTGCGGTGCAAATTCATATTCGTCTGTTTATGCTGCCTGTATAAATGAAGATCCTGTCAGAATGACACACTGCAAAACAATATTAGGGCTTATGAAAAAACATCTAGCTTGCAATGTATGCATGGCGTTGACACCAGAAACCTTCATTCAAATGCATTATGACTGGTTCTGAAGACTAGATTCAGTTTGTCATGCTGCATCGAGAGATTTATTTAGTAGGAAAAGCATCTCACCAACAAGATTTTAAATTTTTTTTTTTTAAATATGACCTAGGTTTAACCTCTTATTAAATGAAAACATGTTTTTGTACATTGTGTGGGCGTTGATAAAATAAAGTTGTAAACTCAAATATACAAGCTGCACTCAGATATAAAATTGGCAGATAAAACTTCATAATGCAGTGTGCATAATTATTATTCATTTTCTATAATTTGTTCTAGAGCTTTTAGTATCCTGCGGTGAAAAGTTTTAGCTTAGTGTGGAAATTAACACTACAGTATGTTTGTAATCTGTTATACAAAGGTTGTCTGTGTGTGTGTGTGTGTGTGTGTGTGTGTGTGTGTGTGTGTGTGTGTGTGTGTGTGTGTGTGTGTGTGTGTGTGTGTGTGGTTCATGGTGTGTTCTTCTCTTCTGCTGCTTGACCATGTAATGCAGGAAACCTTTAAGACTAATCTTTGAAGGTCCACAGATAAAGGCATTCTTGCTTGCCATATAGCTGTTTTTTTTTTAAATAAAACTTTGATCAACATATCTTCATGTTGCGAATTCAGAATTGATCTTTGACACTGAAACATTGATTTTATTTATTACTTCAACTCATTGAAAAAGCTGCAACATGCATGAAATGTCATGATTTTTGGGGAGTGATTGACCTGTAAATTGGGATTTGTTGTGCTAAGTGTCTCAAACTTTGATGTAGCATTTTTGTCCACTTCAATTTCAAATAGTTTAGAAATCTGAAAAGTTTAGAAAACAGTATACATTCATGTCAACAAGTACTGTAAAAAAAGTTGCAGCCTTAATTTTTTTAAGTACAATCAACTTGGATGTTAAAGTTATTTCAACTTAAATTACATTCAACTGACTTTAAAAATGAGTTGAATCTTGTATAACATAAAAAAACCCGTATTTTGATGAGTTAAAGCAATGTAAAACATATGTTGTCTTAACTTATTGATCATATATATAAATATATATTTTACAGTGAACACGACCAGGGTGAGTTTAAACAATAAAAAAAAACATAAATGCATTTGTGCATTGATTTATTGTGTTAATCATATTTGGTTGCTCAAAATCAAATTAAATTGCTAACACACAAAGAAAAGCATACTGCATATCTGAACAGAACGTTTCATCATAAATCAAATTATAAACCAGACCTGACCTTTTACTGTCTTGCCTCAAAATAGTTTTTTATCCTGCAAATGCTGTATAGTTATTTGTTCTCCACTTTATCTACTCACAGCTTATACTGTGTTGGCCATGCCATGTATATTATAGTGATTTCACCCGTTTAGCTAATAATTTTGGTTAAACTTGGCGTTAATTTATAATCCTCTCCGGTCTCCCATATTTAAAATAATGATGATTTCTGCTTTAATTATAAATGTTTTAACAGTTAATCTGAAGATGTACACATATTACTGTGCAAATATGATTCCTTTCCATATATGTGAGTGCAGTGGGGTTGTAAAACCCTCCCATTGAGGGAGGCAGAGCCTCGGGAGGGATGGATGACAGAATGACAGCAGTGCGCGCGGAATAAATGCTCGCGCACCGGAGCGGCAGGAGCGCAGAGCTTCTCTCGCGCTGCGTGTTTATACAGCGGCTCGCGTAGACATGCCACGCGTCTTCTGAGTGGGACATCAAGAAGGAAAAGTCTGAACCTTCCATCGGACTATTGAAAAGGTGATAACCGCACTGTGTGAGGTGATTTGTATAGCTTTTGAAAGTGGAAAGGTAAGTTGCGTTGCTTTATTTATATTTTTTACTCTCGAAAGTATATTTTATGATTAATTCGACATGTTTTGCGAAATGCATACTGTATACACGATGATGCTTTGTGAAATGGGCATGTGGAGTTGCTGTAGCTCATGATGCAACTGGTGTGTCCTGTTGAACATGCATGCATGGCTGCAGGTCAGTGCTTTTGAAAACTCCTGCATATTAACGCACATTTATTATCATTTGGTTTTAAAAAAGGTCTATAGGCTGTAACTGATTGAGTGTCTTTGTGCATGTGAAGTTCTGCCTGCTTTTGAGAACTGTCAGTGTGTTTCTATCTTTATATAAGATATAAAGAAAAGGTTTGAAGCATGCACTTTATGTGGCAGTTATTTACCCTTTTTTCTGCTTTATAGCAGAAATATCTGTGCATGAGATTTATTTAAACATAACTGTGTTTACTGATTTTCATGACTTAATTTTTTTTCATAAAATGACCACAATATGTGTGCAAATCATCTGTATTTGATCATTTTTTTTAAAAAACGAAAGCTTTTTTTGTAACGTATGTCTTGGTAAATGATGCTATTATTAGGATACTATCACAAGATAGTGTAGATGAGCTCTGACAGTTAAATTGCTTTCATTAATAAAACCAAATGTAGTCACCTTGATTCAGTCATATTAAATAGAATGTTGTCTTGAATAAAACCAGTTAAGTTACCACATTTTTCACAGCGTAGCCAACAAAATGTCAATATGTCTATTCTAATTGAGGAATGTAATATGTTCTTTTAAGATCTTAGACATGTATAGTGCATGCTTTTCTCAGTGGGAAATGTCATTGTAATCTATAACAAATGCATTTTTTGCTATTTTATCATCCACAAAAAGTTAGTAGAACATGCTGTGAAGCTGCTTTGCATTGAAGGTTGTTAGTTAGCTAGTTGTTTTTCCCTATTCTTTATTACAAAGCAGTCTCTGCAATTGTAATGTCTCTTTCCACGACTCTAAATCTGAATTAGTAATGTCTCATTTTGAGAGAATTGGTCAATAGTTGTTCTCACGAGGCCATGTATGTTTCATGCTGCCAAGAAAGGCCAGATGCAGGAGGACTGTAGATTATAAGTGTTTCTTACACAAACGTTTAATTGAGACTGAGCATGATGCTCATGAAGGAAATGCTACTGGCTTGTCAACAGAAAGGAAAGAGTGAATTGAAGTTCACAGCTTGTACACTGTGAAATGAGTCACCACTCTATCATTGAAATTATAAAAAAAAAAAAAAAGATTGTGACGAATTGACCTGAATTGCTTTTTCTTAGAAATAATGACTTTCATTCAAAGTAAAGCAATAGTTCATTCCAAAAAATACAATTCTGTCATTATTTACTCCCCCTCATGTCGTTCCAAACCCAAATTATGCTATTATATTTCTGTAGAACAGAAACTGAATTTGGAGGAATCTTCACAACTTATGCTCTATATTTAAATTGTTCTGAAGCTGTACAATAGTTTTGTATGAGAACTAGACTGAAATTTTATTGAATAATGTTCATTATTTGCTGAAGTTCCCCTTCAGTGAGCTGAAAACTCAAGGTCCTGATCACTGAGTCAGATTTGTGATTGAATCATTCAGTCTGATTTGTGAACCAGATCAAGAGTTCATTGACAAAATTCAAAATTCATTCACAAATCGGACCGATCAAAGCATGTAGAGCAGGGGTACCCAATCCTGCTCCAGCCGATCGAATGTCCTGCACAGTTCATCTCCAACCCTAATCAAACACACCTGAAGCAACCAATTAAGGTCGTCAGGATCACTTGAAAATTAAAGGCAGATGTGTTTGATTAGGGTTGGAGATGAACTGTGCAGGACAGTCCATCGGCAGGAACAGGATTGGGCACCCCTGATGTAGAGATGAGTTGAATGGACTACTTTCATGTAATTTTTTTTGGTTGCTTTTTGTTCCATGGAAATATGAAAGAGTACAAGCTTTTTGTTTAACTATTCATTTAAACCAGTTCTTACAATACTTATTATATCCAGACATAGTTGGATCTAATTGAGAGTCTGAATATTTTCTTAAATGTCACAGGATGCCATCAGTACCATGAAAATGTGAATTTTACTGGCCTATATTGTTTTGCATCTCCGCATGTCTTCGCCTGCCTTGGCTGACACATTTGACATGTTGCTCTCCTTTGTCACATTCAACTCAATTGCAGATCAGCGCTGACGCACAGGAAGACACAATGCAGGAATCTGAGCCCAGCGTGTGTCAGCTGCAGCCCAACATCATCTCAGTGCGCCTCTTCAAAAGAAAGATCGGTGGGCTGGGCTTTCTGGTCAAACAACGTGTGTGCAAGCCGCCCGTCATCATCTCCGACATCATTCGGGGTGGCGCGGCAGAGGAATGTGGGCTGGTCCAAGTCGGCGACATTGTCCTGGCCGTGAACAACAAGCCTTTGGTGGACCTGAGCTACGAACGTGCGCTCGAGACCCTGAAGAACGTGTCAACCGAAAGCCACGCCATCCTGATCCTCCGCGGACCCGAGGGCTTCACCACTCACCTGGAGACCACGCTGAGCGGCGACGGTAAACCCAGAACGGTTCGCGTCACCAGGCCCGTCAACCCCCCTCAGAGCAGGCCGTGCGAACGATGCTCGCCCCTCACGCCCAACGTGCCTAAAGAGCTCAGGGCGATAGAGAACCTGTCCTCTGCCTACACTCCCGGGAAAGAACCGTGGGAGAACAAACCCCTGATTCCCCTGCTGGCCCAGGAAACTCTGATCAGAGAAGGAGGCCATTCAGCCCTCCTCCTCAATGGGGTGGAGGAGAACAATGACCTGTTGAAGGAGATTGAGCCAGTGCTGAAGCTCATCAAGAACAGCAAAAAAGAGATAAATGGAGAAGGTCAGAGAGTCGTAGACAGGAAGGATGTCGAGGTGCAGGTGGGGAGGTGAGTAATGTCACAAAATTATGTTATGACCTCTTTTACCATAGTGAATGATCTGTAAACAAATAAAAAAAATAAAATTAAAATAATGTAGTAAATTTGCACCTAGTACAGCATTGCACTTGCAATGTGAAGCGCTCTGGTACTACGAAGCATGAGTTAAGATAAAATTCAAAACCAAGTTAAAACGGCAGGGTTGCTTTAGCAAGTGTGTTTTTATCTCACATTAACGATATTGGTTAAAGCCACACTAGGTAGGAATTCCGTTTAGGTCAAACAACGACCCCTAGAGTCGCTGTGGACTACTTGTATTTAACGTTACTGTCGTAAATACCACTCACGCAGAGCAGTCTCTTCACTCACGGCCTGATACCCTCCCCCCTGTATACCGGTCCCTGTTCAGTCAGATGGAAGCTGTAACGAGTTGCAATAAGGTGTGTCCCCTTTAAGAGCTGCGCGCGCCCTGTTTAACTGACTCGGCACAGTCTGTATTGTATGTGCGCCTCAAACACCCCGTAAGTGGGTTGTTTCTGTTTGATGCTCATTCTTGTCCTATTTTTGTCTATTAAGTAATGCTGTGGACGGTAAAACGTGTGACAGACAGTTACACGAGTTCGATTGGGGAATAAACACAACGCGTTTCAAATCGTCGGACATTGAACATCGAGCTATAGCCTCCGAAGATGTCTAAGTTACTAATCGATCAACAAGAACGCCAGGTGCTTTTTAGCTCACATCAATGACTGAAAGCTTGTCCGAGTGATATACAATATAAGCAATATACTTACAAGTCCAACAGCATGTGAGGACGTGTTGGGGGAAGTGAGGTAGCCTATGCCGTAAAGCAGTCGAATTTTGTAGTTCTTTTGGTGCGCGGGTGTTACTACCCGAACCCCGAAGTTTAAAAGTACGATTAAAAACGATACAGACCCCGTCAGGCTATGGCAGACATGTCATTCAACCTATTGTAAGTCGATGTACCATCACAAGAGTCTTGGAAATATATTATGAAGGTTGAAAAGTTACCTAGTGCTGCTTTAAGGCCCGTTCAAACCAAGATTTATGATTATAACGATAACCATAAGGATTTAGTTCTAAAAATCATTCTGAATATAAAAGAATAGTTCACACCACAACTGTAATGATAATGGCACAGAGAATTAAAATCATTTGAATCACTTTCAGAACTTATGAATGATAAAACATTGACAGCCAATCAGAATCCACCCTGCTTTAATGCGACTGACGACACAACTGCAGCATGCACTTACAATCAGTGTTGGGAGTAACGCATTTTATAAAACGTTTAGGTCCAGTCCATGATTCTGATTGGTCAATAGCTGTGTTTTATTCACGATAAAACACGGCTATGACCGCTTCACCCAACGGTTCTATGTATCAGTACACAACCCCTAGCAACCACTCTTAGCAGCGTAAACATGTTCTCATTGATATTGTTCGTTGAAGCTTATAGAGCTGTAGAGTATTGTGGAAGATCGAGTAAGCGAGATGTAGCATTTACCTTCAGGTCAGTCCTATATTTGTAATAAAAATCCGTTTTAATGGCCGCAGCAATATCTTGTCCTTTTAACAGTTAAGGGGTTTTCCGTGCCCAGACATGCTAATCATTTGTCATTTGTGTCTTGCTTCTCTGTGTTCACAAGTTCAGTCCTTTCAATATAAAAGTCTTCTCTACACTCAAAGACTGCTGCCATCTAATGGTGAAATATTGTAACTTCTGTACAAGTTTTTTTCCCCAGCAGAAGACAGGCTTTTAGTGATTTTACTTAACGAAAGTTGCATCGATACATATTTTTTGGCTTTAATATTATTATTGTGTGGTAACCGTTTTATAAAAGCGATAAGGTAATCGAAGCTAGTGCTGTATTGTGAACAAGTCACGGCTGAAGGTGTTACGTAATCAGATTACTTTTTAAGTAACCAGTAAAGTTATGCATTACTTTTATATTTACAACAAAATGTCTTAGTTACTTTTTCAAATAAGTGACGCAAGTTACTTTGTTTTCCCATTTATTGAGTGACGTCTCCTGTCCCCATGTTGAGAGAAATCGTGAGGAAGTGCAGAGTAAACATGATTATACTAATGTGAGCATGCTCATTTACTCATCTCACTTGCTCAAAAACAGATTCAGTATTCCTCAAAATGAATAAAAACATTGGAATGCAAACTCGGAAGATTATGTAAACCTGCAATAATTAAATGCGTTAAAATATTACTCAAACTCAAATATTAACTTTATTAGTTTCTCCTTCTCCTTCTCCACCCACACTAGGAGGCGTACTGGGCGACCTCACATTCACTAGGGTACAAAATATATGGAAATCTCTAAACTTTTCAATATATGTGCAAATATAAGTTATGCTTGCATTCTACATTTTGAATTAAAGTTCTGAAGTGGCATTTAAGAAGCAAAGATGAGCCTACAAACCATGCGCTACCACTTGAAGCTTTTAGAACAAGATATTTCTGGGAACAACTGAACATGAGTAATAAGAACACTACAGCTAATTACATTAGCGCTATTGACTCAAGAAAAGTGTTCTCTCAAAGCATTATTGGTTTAATGTTGTCAACACAGATCGAAAAGACATCCTGCTCTTAGAATTAATTTGACTATTTAATTTAAGCCATACTTGCATATGTATTACAAGTCTTTGCTACAAAAAAAATCTGCTAAACATTGCCAACATTATTGTGTATTGTCTAAAATCAAATGTATTGAGACTGTGTGAACCTCAATCTATTTCCTCTATTTTCATTACATGGCAATATGGTTTACAAATAGCTAGCCAGATTTTATTTGATGCTTCATGCTTAAACTGTAATTTTTGGGAAAGTTCAGTTTTTTTTAATGCATTTTTTTTTCACGAGTGCATTTTGTTTATTTGGTGAGCCAAAAGTGAGTGAATCTGTACAGTGTATTTATTCCATTCAGTCTTTGAAATTACTCTTGCATTAAATGTTCATATTACACTTAAGTGAACAGGAAGTACTAACAGGCAGTGTGATAAGCTTGCAGCAACATTAATAACAGAATGGAATGGATAGACATAAATATTATTTTCATTTTGTGATCACACCCCAGTTTTCAAAGTACACCACTTGGTTTGAATGAATTATACCTAAATTATTTGTTTCACTCTAGTGATGTTGTCATATTGTTTAACCGAATAAGAGTTATTGTCAGAAATGTGAAGATCTATGAACGTCTACTCTGTAAATGCTTCATTACACAAAACTGATTAGATTTAGTCTTTGTGATTCATGAATAGCAGCTGTCCCCGTTGAGGGTGCAAAAAAGTTGAAGTGTGTAAAAATAATGACTGTTTCCAAATGGGTTTCCCAAACATTCTCCTCCCTTCTGCCATTGGTTAGTTAAACAATAGTCCCGCCCCAAAATCTCGCCATTGGTTTAATCATTGTTGCTGTTGTCGGGCAAGTCTGGATGCTCAAACAAACAAAGCAATTATTAGAAATGGCCTTAGTGTTTTATCGTTTGAAAAAGTGCACACTTCACCAGATTTCTTTTCTATATTACTAAACAAATTATAATTGTGCTTGGAATTTCAATCTGACTGGTGGAAGGCAGCATTTCATCCAAAACCAATTATGCTTCTCTTGTGTTGAATCATAGACTGTAAGTGTTGAATGTGTTACTATAATTCCCATCATGCAATGCAAAGTCAGCTAGAAAATATGTTCTGTTGTGTTTGTTGTTTACATTTTTAAATGTGCATTATACATCTGATAGCATGGTTTATTAAACACTAGCTAAATCTGATTATGAAATAACATGAGTATCAATGGAATTGAGGCAATTTACCATTTCATTTGAAGAATTAAGTGCACATTGGTAGCCTTGAAAAAGGAATGTTTTAATGGAATTCAAGTTAAGCTTTATGGATGGCATCTGAGGCATGCTGTTGGTTAACAAGCGTAATACACTTAACAATAGACACAAATAAATAAATAAAATGACCGAATGTGTTTTGAGTACATACATCTAGACTTGTTTCCTTCTGGCTGATGTTTGAGGTGTGACCTGAACTGTGTGTGACTTTCAGAGACCTTGGTGTGGGAAATGGACAGAACGCCCAGCTGGCGTCGGATAACGACAGAGTGTTTGATGACCTCTGGAGAAAGGACAACATGCCGATGGTGCTTAACAACCCTTACTCAGAGAGTGACAAGGTAAAATACAGTCTAAATGGCTTCACATTTGGCTTTGAAGGACTGCGAGTGAGTCAGTAATCTATCAGTATTTGTTTTTCTGTTTTAAAGGTGCAAGTTCAGAAATATTGAAGCTGTACTTATACTGTAAATATGGCCTGATCTGCTTGACAGCTGGCAGATAGTCAATGTCTTATTCTTAAATACAGGACATAAGTTCCACATACATCGTTTTATTTGCTAATTCTTGAGATGAACTGTACTTTACTGTAAAATGTACTTGAGGATTTAAAGCTGAGGTTCTTAACTCATGGATCACAATAGGTCTATTTTCTTGGGTCATGGACAGCAGTAAAAATCAATGCTTATTACTACTAATAAAATGCAACTAACCATATAGGTATGCATATATGAAAATCGAAATGCAAGAGCCATTTAGAAAGTATAGTGTAACACACACATATAACATGTGTTCTGAAGAATCTGTCATTTAACTTCAAGCATGTTTTCAAAAGAACCTTGTAGAAAAAACTATATTGGTTTCTTGAGGGATTCCTTGCTGAACTAATGCACCTTTGCTGCCAACAACTTTTATTCGGGAGATTTTCAAACTTTAACCTATATTTAAAAAATACAATGTTTACCAAAACCAAAAATACAAATCACACCCAAGACTGAAATTATCTACAACATAAGATTTAAATTCAGTCAAGAAGCATGTCAAGAAGTTCAAGCTGAATTAACTGCAGAAGTACTTCAAGTACTTCAAGTAGGGTTGCTTGCAAGTAACCATAAGAAAGCCTGTCTCTGGTCTAGCGTCTGTCACATGGTCTTCTCTGTACCTGCCAGCAGTGCTGGTGTAGCATGTGTTTCTACAGCCCTGGTTGTGGGGGTAGCAGTGCTTACATTTCGCATCAGCACATGACTCTCTCATCTGGCCTCTTGTGACGCATTATCCCTCTGAAAGAAACCGGATGGATGAGGCGATCCAAGAAAGCAAAGGAATGAATGGATGCAGCTGTGTGGTCCAAGACGGAGTTGCTCTCTTTCTCTCTTTTGTGTATTACAGTGTCTGGTGGATGATTAATCATCAGTGAGTAAGATGAGGAAGGGGGGGGGGGGGGTGAGAGTACAAGAGAAATGGAAAGACAAGAACATGGGACATAGTTAGCATGTGATTGTTGTGCACGATGCTTGACACTATTTGTGACAAAAAGATGCAATGACTGTTGAGATGATAAATTAACCCTTAGAGCATGTCCTACTAGGCACAAAGTTCCTCCACACTAAGTACAAAACTGCTGCAGCCAATCATACATCTAATGAATAATATTGAATATAGTAGGGCTATGTAGTGCAATCTGTGTGATCAACAAAATGTCAAGATTTACACAAGATGTCAGATTTACATCAAAGAAATGGCCTTTATCGCTTGTTGCTGCGTTTCTTTGCATCTGGTTTGGACTGTAAGAAGCTGAAGTTTTAAAGTGATGGATCTGCACAGGTGGCATCTCGTGTTCCTGATGAGGAAATACTTTTTTGTGTGTGTGTGCGTACAGCAGGGGTGCTTAATCATGTTCCTGGAGCTCTACCTACTTGCAGAGTTAAGATCCAACCCTGAACCAACACATCTGCCTGTAATTATCAAGAGCTCCTGAAGATATTAATTAGGTGTTCGATCAGGGTTGGTGGAGCTGAACTTTGCAGGAAGGTAGATCTCCAGGAACTTTTGAAGTAGACCAGACAATTACAACCAAGTCTACTTAAAAAGGTGGTCTGGGGTATTTTTGCAGATTTCTTTTTTTTTTTTTTTTAGAACAGATCGCATTAAATTAATTCTGTCAACTATGATTTGCATATTCATTTTTTGTACTAAAATTTATTTCTTATGAGAACCTTCACAAAATCAAACCAACAGTCAAAAAGTCAAAAGTCCTACCGTTGAGAAGTAATGTATCATCCAGCCACTTTTAGCATACTTTTCTTAGGTAACAATTTACAATAAGGTCCCAATTTTTAAAGGGCCAACTGAAGTGCCTTGAAACACGCAGCATTATTCAATCAGTTGACGTAATTGACGACAGGGCGGGACATATCGAACAGCTCCTCCCCCTTTTAATAATAGCCAATAGCCAATAGATTTTCGTTTATATCACAGCTTGGCCGTTGATCTCGGTAAAGCCGCAGTTTCCTCCTAATCTCTGGGTGGCAGCCGGGCGATACGCTTTAGATTCTAGAGAGCATTTGATTGGACAGAAAATCTGATGAGACGCTAAAGTGCAGAATCAAATCATTTATCAATATTTGCGGGAGTGAGAGACTAAGTTTTGAATGCTTATATTTTCTAAATGCAAATTTTGTCATTGTTTTAGAGCACACTAGCTTATAGATAACTGTAAGGCTTACATATTCATACGAAAAGCCAAAAGAACTTAATTTTGATTGCATGGGGACTTTAACATTAGTAAATGCATTAGCTAACATTTACTAACAGTTCTACCAGAAAGACTCAGGAGGCAAAATGACGTAACAAAGCATACATTTATTAACAGCCCAGCAAGCAAGTATTGTGATATAAAGTTCTTTGGCGTAGGCCCTGTCCATAGCTCGCGATCCGAGGGTACGGATTCTGCATTTTTCCTGCCTGAAGACAAAGGCAGGGGCGCAGCCGACCCCCTGGAAGGTTTGGGAAGGGACCATCCTGGTGGTGGTGGGGAAGATGGAGGTGAATGAAAGCGTCAGCATCTGCCAACTCAGACATGTGCAAGTACCGAATTTTTATACTGCGAGTATTAGAACATGATTGGTTAGATGAGAAAGTAATAAGTGACGTAACAATTGAGTCTTTCTGGCAGAACTTACGCTAAAGCTTCCATTTTTTTAATCAACATTTGTTAGTTTTGTTAACTGATCATTGTTCATTGTTCTCCCCAGACCCCACATTAAAATGAATGGGGAAATTATCAAATGTATACTTTTGAATGGAAGTTTTTTTTTTTTGCATTTGTATCAGTTATTTGAGTAACCTGAAACCCAATACTTGCGTTTAAATGTGTAATTCGGCAATTTCTCTAAATTAAACAGACAAGGCCACAAAGGATCCATCTGTTTTATCCTTATTTGGAAGCCGACACAGCTGTAGCGTTTCTTTACAAAGTGACATCGCCATCTACTGGCCTGACATGCATAAAATGTAGCCTTTTTTTAGTCCGTTTCGAGGATCAGTGTAAATGGGGATCGTTTTGACTGTTATCGTCTGTATGCAAAAAACGCAAAGTAAAAACTTTTTAATAATGAAGTGGCAACACTATAACCAGGGCTGCCAACTCTCACGCATTGAGCGTGAGACTCACGCAATTGACACTTTTCACACGCTCTCACGCCACACATCCATTTTCTCACGCACAGAAAAATTGCGGAGCAAAGAGGTACTTTTAATATTAAACTAATTCTCAGCTCTTATTCCGTCGATTTTTATTACGAAATTCAGACAAAAATACGTTTGGCGCTTGTAAATGTGACGTGACAGATCGCTGAGCGCCTCAGTTCAAGTGCACGTGAACCGATCATCTGTTACTTTTTTATTTAAAGATGCAGTACAACTTACCGAAAATATACATAATATCGACCAATTAGTGTTTTTCATTAAAAAAGGATGTTTTACATTTACCTCAGCTAACTGAATAGAAAAAATAGCTAGATAGCTAGATATAACAAAAACTGCATTATATTTAATTTAATTTGTTCTTTTTAACCTTTAATAATACCAGCAGATTAGGCCCTCTATGTTTACAGCATTAGGTGAGATTATTTTTTTAAAATAAATTTTAAAATAAACATGTATCCAAATTAATCAATATTGAATCAAAATCGGAATCAAATCACAAGAATGAATTGAAATCTTGAAATTTTTGTCAAGCAATAATAAAAACTGTGTCCTACCAGTCATTGTACAATGTAAACATTGTAACATGTTGTCACTAAACTTCCTAAAATTCTATTTAGTTACCAAATGTTTTGACAATCACAATTACATACCCCCCCCCCCCAAAAAAAAAAACTCACTCCAAGCTAAACTCAAAAGTTGGCAGCCCTGATAACACATCCACAATGTGGAACGCTCGTACACACAACACACAACTCAAACTCCAACTCCCCACCCTCAGAATCAATGGGCGACTTACAAAAAAAAAAAGCTTTGTTACATAATTTGTCAAAATCAGTTACAAAGCAAAAAACCAACCACCCCAACTCCCTCCAAACCCACAAGATCACTCATAAGAAATGAAAGGGTGAGATGACAAGTTGATGTTCTGTTACATAATTTGTCCAAAATAAAAATCATAAATGAAAGGAGTGACACCACAACACATCCACGATGGAGAACAAATGCAAACATGCACACATGTACACACATATAACACACATAACATGAGAGTAAAAACATTAATAAAAAAAAAACATTTGTTACAAAATTACAAATTACATTACCCCTAACATCCTGAGTGTACACCCAATTACCTGGTACACATTGAACGATTTTCGGCTGTCTGAGACGAAAGATGACCAATCGTGGTGATTTCTGTGGCACAGTGAGAGAGATTCGAAGACGGCTGTTCTAATGGTCTTGCAACCAAAGATAGCCTGTGATAATCTTTGTCTACAGTTTCAGAAATTTTAGCATCATCAACGCAACATGGCGCTAAAACTTAAAATGATATTACCTCAAGCTTCATTTGGAAAATTGGCATGCCAAGTCGTTCTCGTTTCTCTAGGAATGACGACCTCTTTTTTTAGCTCACGTAAACCACAATTTCCAAAGTGTGATTCATCTTGCTCTATTTGTTTACCACTAGTGCATACTGAAGTTTTGTTCTTGTACACTAGCGTCGTAGCCTACGATTCCATGGGTGTCATCATCATCGTACAGTCTAGATGCATGTCATACCCAAGTTTATTAGATCCATGTCGTGCAGTGTTATTTGTAATGATCTTATAGGATTGCCGAAATCACACAGTCTGTAGCAGGCATAAACGAACTGCGCATAAGGGTTAAGTGTGTGTGTGTTATTCAGTCACATTGACTTTAAATGGCTAGCCAGATATGGCATTATCTGCAAAGGCTAAGGGTCGATAACACATTCGCTTGTACCTTCCAATCTTCACTTCACTTTGACAGTTTGAGACCTTGGCTACTCTGACCTGATAATAACATGACCTGTTATAACAGAAGTGAATGCTGACATTTTGCACTTTTAGCATATTCACACTGACACACAATGGTGAGTAATGAATTTGCTTGAGCATGCCCAGAATATTTTTGACACACTGTTAGATATAAAGATATGTGAGCATTCTCTTTAGGTTGCTTTAGACAATTTTAAACTTGTTTTACATTTCAATATCGAGCTGTAAAGAAGTGTCTGTAATCTGGAAAGTTAACCTTGCTGACACTCGACGGAATGCATGTTTCGTTGCTTTGGTTATAGCAAACGCACTAAAGCAACACAGGTGCGATATTTTGAAATGTTTGAGATGATAATAACCTTTCAGTCTGTCTGATGTGGTTGAGGTTTTTTAGAAATGTGCTGAGTTTTCCAAGGCTAACAGCAGTGCCCTGCATAATTTAAGCACTAATAAGGCTCGCTCGCTCAGTGGAAGTGGTGTGAAGCAGTTGGACAGATGAGCTGCTAACATCATAAAACAATGATGTTGCCGCCTTTGAAGCTCTGCGATAAAAATGAGCAATATTATTTTATCATCTACGTTTTTTGTTTATTCCATGCCTTCATAAGTTAAATTTTAAAACTGATAGTTCCTCTCCTGGATGCTTATGTCAATACAGCATTTCACCAGTTAAAAAAAATATGTGATTTATTCATTGCTATGATACTAAATGCATATTTAGCTATTGTATATCACTTCACAGCCCCCATAAAATAACCTTCTGTTATTATTTACCATGCCAGGGGCTGTATTTTCTAGCAAATGCATGTTTTAAGAAAATTGTTAAAAATTGATACAATTGTTTTAGGTGTTTTCTAACACTATTAAGTTTTACTTTTATATTTTTGCATTTAAAAGATGTTTTTTTTTTCAAAGTTGCTTGCAAAAATGATAGAAATTTGTCTTTATTACTAATTTTATGTTTTTTTTTTTATTTTTGTTTTTTTTATGTATGACTAATTTAGAAAATGCTATAATGTAGACAACCTTTAGTACAACTCTCATACTTGTATGAATATGTGAATACTGTATATTAATCAATATTTGCATATTTAGGATTGGTGATGCAAAATCTCCTTATAAAATACATGTAAAAATAAGTGTCAATTCTTTGCATTATTGATGCAATTTAAGCATCAATAAAACATCAATTAAGCTATTTCAGCCCTCTTTTATGAATATTTGCGATATTAATCAATATTGCATATTTAGGATTGGTGATGCAAAGAATTGACACTTATTTTTACATGTATTTTATAAGGAGATTTTGCATTATTGATGTAATTTAAGCATCATAAAACATCAATTAAGCTATTTCAGCCCTCTTTTATGAATATTGCAATATTAATCAATATTTGCATATTTATGATTGGTGATTCAAATCATTTTGACATGACAGTGCATTTTATTGTGCATGTATTTTAGTAGGAGATGTTACATTTATTGATGCCATTTATTATACTTCCCAAAATTGGTCAGTGGCTATTGAAGATATGTTCATACAGTACAATCTATCTCCATGAAAGTGAAGACGGACAGATAGATAGACGGACAGATGGATAAGAAATATTGGATGGATGGATGGAAAGACGTATATAAAGCTAATATTAGGTAGGCCTATTATTTATACAGACAATTTCCATGACATCCAAAGAAACACAATCTTTTCATCTGATTAGTCATTCCACAATGTTTTATTTATTAGAAGCTTGTGAAATTAGTTTGTCAAATCAGCTCATGTTACTCTTTTACACAAGAAAGCTTTGTGTGCAGCTTGTGTTAATACAGCTGAATTACGAGAAGGATGAGACGTAGACAAAGCAGTTTCCCCTGCAGTGTCTGTTATCAAGCGAAGTTGCAGCAGTGAAGGTGTGCTCTGCTGGTCTGTGAATGTTGCGCGTGTGTATCGAGTGCTTGTATCTGAAGTGCTCCTGTGTGGGTAAGTGGTCTCCAAGTGTCGTGATGTAGCCGATTATTCCACCTCGCTCGAACGCGCGCGCGTGTGTGTGTGTCAGTCGTTGCTCTGGGCGACGCTGTCATGTACACAGAATCCTCAGTTGAAGTTTCCTTTTTTAATTTTACACCATTTCTTTTACACTGCCTTCCTGCCACGGTGTACGTTTGTATATATGTAAGGGTGTATCATATCCGCTTTTGTCCTCATGTTTCACTTGTGACAAGATTGTTCTCCTCATCCGTTTCACTTCAGATGTCTCACATGCGCAAAATTGAGTGTGGTGTTTTCCGTGCCAGCCAAGTGTAGCGTGGTGGCTTTGAAATAATAATCGTGTATGTTGTGTAGCCAGAGATACATTTGTCTTCTGAGGAGAATCAAATCGATTGAGTAGAAGGACGCCCACTATTCTTCCAGGGGACAGTGAACATAATGGGCCAAGGCTGATATTGAAGTTTGCATTCATATCATCAGAAACCACCACAATTATGCGAGTGACGTGGAGTCAAAATCATCGGCCTGTGAACTGGGTCCTCATAAGGAATATAATGGCTGCTAGATTGATTTCCATTGGATTAAAGATGTCATCAACTGATACATTTGTACATGAAGCAAATTACAGTCATCTTTTGAATGGAAAGTCAATGAGAGTATTTTATTCTCTCTGAAAATCAAAGCTCAATTAAACTTTCCTTAATAATGCTGATTATCCCTTTGACACTTTGAGTATAATTTCTTTCCTTAACCTGCCGGTTGTTAAAATAGCTTAAGAATAAATAACTTTGCAAAGAAAGTTAATTGGTGTCAATATCATTTGTTTTCACGCAGATTCCTAGTTTCCTAGACTCTGATTAATGTCAAACATAAAAACGATCTTTTCGGGACCTAAAAGGCCGGTTTTGCTTAGTGACCTGATAAGGATGGTTACATATCTGTGTTGATAGCCAAACCATTATTTTAAAGAAATATATTTTTTGTTCAATATGTATTATCATTATTATGCTTTTTTCTATGACTGATTTAGAAAATGCTATGTTTGATCTCCTTTTAGCGCAACTCTCATGCTTATATGAATATGTCAGTATATTAATCAATACTTGCATATTTGTGATTAGTGATGCAAATAATTTTGACAAATAAAACATTGTTTTATTTGAATGTATTTTAGTAGATGTTACATTAAAATTGTTAAATGTCAGTGTTGATAACCTAAATGTTCGTTTGAATTATTCTTGGAGAGTGTTGTGGGAATTGTTCCTGTAATAAGTGTAAAGGGAGTCATTTTGGATAATAGTGTTTTGCTAATAAACAAGTTGCTAATAAGGTGTAATGTTTGTTCCTCCACAGCCGCAAACCCATGGAAGTGTTTCCCCCACTAAGACTGTACAGAATGGAAGTCCCTCCAAATGTCCCAGATTCATGAAAGTGAAGAATTGGGAAACTGGAGGTTTATACAATGATACTCTACATCACAGCTCCAGCACGGTATGTTTGATGTTGACCTCAATGCTTTACGAGGAAGGCCTTGTACCTGTATATGATCTATTTGCCATTTAATTGAGCATATGAAGAAATCTCTTTTCAGACATCCCACCTCTCTTGGAAGTTCTAGGAGTCTCCCACATATTGATAGTGGCTGATGCCCGCAATTATATACAATATCCCTGAAATCGAGTTAGCTTTTTCTCTTTTTCTACCTAGTTTTAAGATTTGTTTTGGTGATCCGCTCACAAGTTGTCAGCCAAGACGCATTGCTGTTTACATCAGGTACTAACATGCGTTTCAAATGCGTCTCCTTTGATTACTTGTGTTTGGATTTCATCGAGACTCCTTTGGCTGTACACAACACAGCATTACACAGGGTTATAGTTTTTTGATTATATAATTTATAGTAATTTAAATTAACTGTACGTAATCAGTAACATTGCAAAAATACAATTTAAATAAGGAGCGTTTCAGGTATTTATGAGATAATCACACATAGATACATACAAATCCAATACTGGTTGCAAAATATATACCACGAATTGCAAGTAATAATATAATAGGAAAGCACATTCAGGTGCGCTCAACAGCGTATAATTTAAGGTAACAGAGATTGTTTTGGCTTTATAGCGGTTCTTTAATAAAGTTATTTTCCAGCTAAAGTTAGTTTTGATTGATTCGCTTCCGTCGCAACGATCATTTGTTATTAAATTAGGGGCTGCTAAGACGACACCATTCTCTCTACACAGACTTTAAACGCGAACCTGTGAGAAACGCTGATGGCGTTCACATGCGCATTATGAATTGGTTCTATATGTTATGTGACAGGATAACATTGTATTCACTCTTTACGAGTTACTTGATATAAACAGGCAACTTCCAGTCCGCTGAGTCTGCTGATGGTGACTGATGGAAAGTAGCGCATGTGCAAGCGACGTGGCCTTTTCTAACAAAAACTATATATTTGATTAGGAAAAATATGAAATGGATCGATAGGTACACCATGGTTCTAGCTACAATTGTTATTTTTCTGTAGTTTTTTCAGTCTCTGTAACCAGAAAAGGACCTTAATACATTTTCTGTGATCAAAATCATTAGGCCCATTGCTTATTCCGGTGTTTCCAAAGTGATATTATTACAACAAGAAAGAAATATCAGGAGTGGTTCAGTGTGAGAGGTTCATGCAGCGTTTACATTGTGTTGGAATTACCGTAATTACATGTCGTAAATGACAACTCTGAGATTTAAGACACAGACACAAGAAGGAACTGTTTCTATGGCAACACTCATAACACTAAAATGGATCCAAGTGTGGCTTTGTTAGTAATGAGTGAAAAATACTTTAGCACTACCTTAATTCACCTCTTGTGAAATATTTAAATGCCAGAGGTTCAAAATCAAACAGAGGTTGTCAACAAAGTAGCTTTAGCTGCTACCGTCTTGGTTGTTTTTACATGATGTCACAACACTAGTGTGAAAACTCAGATTATTTATAAAAATGAATTCAACAAAAATATAAGCCATTTTTAAAGTCGGAAACTCATAATTATGGTAATTCGGACATGACACGGAACTAGAGCTGACTTTTGCTATTTGCATTTGCTTGCAATTTAGCTGCTCCTATTCACCTTTTTAATGGGACGCTCAACTTCCGGTTCGCAGCTTGATGCGTTTAGGTAGGCGTTATTGGACCGCTCTGAAACGAAGGTTGTAATCTGTTTTACTTAATTTTAATGTCCATAATGGCAACAAGCAATGGCAACATTTGTTCGCGGTGGCAGCACGGGCAAGACTATTTAACGAAGACCGAAAACAACGTAATTTTGTCTGTCCCTCATCCTACGAAGTTGACACGCGCCACCTCCTGGATTGATGATATGACACAATGGCCATCAGTCACATATGTTGACATATTCAATTATCTTGTTTTTTCTGAGGGTGTCGACGGCAAGGAACTTAGAAATTATAAAAGCACGGAAGCATACAATTACTTGGTAATAAAATTGGACGAATTCTTTGCCATAAGCAAGTCACATTCTTAAAAGCGGAGGTAGAGCTGAGTCAGACTATAAATAAACCCAATCACATTGCATGGGTTATGTTACAGAATAGCGGAGTAGTGGAAACAGCTGGATGCTCCTGCGTAGCTGGCCCTGGTAGGTCTTGTAGCCATGCCACTGCTGTGTTGTGGAAGGTGGGTATTTATAAATAGAGCAACACTGCTAGCCTGGTTTAACATACAGCAAATACGTTTAAAGAGATCTGGAGATTTGTTTAGAATTAAAAATGTGAAGTATTGTGATTAAATGTACAAATTTGACTACATGCAGTCTGAGAATTAATATTCTGCTTCACTGATCAGGTCACCATGCAAATTCACTAAAGCTGCACATACGCAGAATTTTATCAATCTTTGCATAAGGGTGATAGGCAAGGTTTTTGACAACACCTTGTATACTTGGTCTCCTAATTGCACGTTCAACATGTATCCTTACATTTGCAATCCTGCGACTGCACGTGACTTTCTTCTGTCAGCTGTGTTTTGTTGGCGAAGTGAGGAATAATCAAGTTGACTTGTCTTTCACACAATAAGTCTCTTATCAAAAAATCCCTATCCACCATCACTTCATCACCCAGTTTAAAGTTTTCAAGAATGCCAGAGTCAGTGATAAATTTTTCGCTACAGCGGCCCCCATATGCTGCTGATATGAACATTACTAGACCACAAGGTGCAATATAGCTACTAAGGATTTAATAGTGTTGCAAGCATAGTAGTGGCTGTACGATTCAGACCTTGAGTCAAGGTTCCTTGGTTTTTTGGATTTCACTTTCACTGCAGTCTAAGGCTACGTTCACACTGCAGGCTGAAACGACACAATTCTGAAATTTTTTTTTTGCACCTATGCGACCTGTATCTGATCTTTTCATGACAGTCTGAACGACACAGATCTGGGGCCTCATGTATCAATCTTGCGTACGCACAAAACTTTGCGTACGCCAGCTTTCACGCTCACGGTCGGATGTACTAACAGTGAAATTAACGCGAGAATGTGCGTTCCTCCACGCCAATTTCATGTCTGGCGTACGTACATTTCTCATTGTTTTTGTCCGTTGGCGACTCTTACAGGCAATAAAGTGAAGTTGCAAACATTACACAACGAATTGTTCTACAAGTCTATCGCACCACCAACCGTGGGAAGCATTACTATTAATTTGCTATTTATAAAATAATTGTCATATATTGTCACACAAGCCTTATGGGAATATTCTTCTATAAATTTTGCAATTAAGTAAGAACATATAAAAGCATATGCAAACTGATACAACCCTTAGTCTATGGCAATGACAGCTTTGGTTTAATGTCCACCTTTATATCAGACCATTTCTTTTTAAGGTCATTTAGGGTAGACTTTGTACAGTTGAGACATGTGTAGGCTACAGTTGAGACACGTCAACTGTACCCCCGATAGAGTTCTATTAGGAAACACTGTTTAGTTGTTCAGTGTTATGATAACAGTTTAAACGCCGTAATAGGACCAGCATAGGACACAAATGAAAATAAAATGTGATATTTGTGATATTTAAACTGTGTATTATTAATAAATATTGCTACATATCTTGTTCCTGCTTTATACATTTTAGCCAGTGCTAATTTAAATAAAATGAATGAGTAGCCTATAAATGGATGAATAAACAAAAATGTTGCCCAATTGTTATTTTCTTTATTTGTCTTTATTTGTAATATTTTCAATGAATGGTTAGTTACCTTCACATCATTATAAATTGGTGTCTCAACTTTTCAGTGTCTATTTTTGTATGAAAAATCAAAACGCAAAAAAGTTTCTCAACTGTACTCAGTCTACTCTACAGTGTGACTTTCAGATCCCACCGCATTGACGACATCAGCCAAACTCTCCCACTCATATTTTTTTCATTTTGTTATTAATTCTGGAGGACAAACTTCAAAATAAAACTTTTTTTTTTCCGTTTCTACCTCCGATAGTAGCACCTCCAATTCACTTTCTGTAAAGTTTCGTTTCTTGTCACCATTTTCTTACTGTTTCTTTTGCCAAAGTGGACTCATTACCATATTTAAATTAATTTAATTAAGGGAGGAGACTGGGTGGGGCGTTGTGCTCGTGCATGTGCGCTCAAATTTACGTTAACTGGGATGTACAAAGAGAATATGCGTGGGATCCTTCGTACGCAGAGATTCATACATCTGGGTTTTTTTGTGCGTACGCACATTTACAGCTTTGTCCGTACGCAATGTTTTAGTATGAATTCAACGCAAGTCTTTGTACATGAGGCCCCTGATCTTTTCAAATGCGACCCAGGCCACTTGGGTATGTGGTCCAAATCCGATATGTATCCGATCTTTTGAAATGCGACTTCAGTCTGAACGGCCAGGTCGCATGTATCCGACCCGCACGTCATTGATACGACAAACGTCATAATTCTGCGTTGAAGTTTAGCTACTTCCGCAAACAACAAGTGACGTCGTTGACCGTTGAGTACTCTTCTGCGCATGCGGGTCACTTCTGGGTCATTTCACGTTCACACAGGAGATCACAAAAGGTCGCATTTAATTGGAGATGTGAACGGCCTTGCAAAAAAACCTTAAAAAAACTTAATGCTTGAGCATTAAGCCCTGCAGTGTGAACGCAGCCTAAGATATAGGTAACATTGTGATAATATTGCTTAAATGCCTCTGGTGTTGTGGCCACTGATCTATATAATGTCATTCTATATAGATCAGTGGTTGTGGCCCTTATTGTTTCTTTGGGGAGCCATGGTATCAGATCCTTCAAGACCTTGCCATGGTGTCAATCCAAAAAGAAATGATCCTGCTCACTTGACTCACTGATATACAAAATCGAATGGCTAGGTCTTCTATCAAAAGTTTTAATTTCAGCTTCATTAGTGTGAGCAAGATTTGCTGTTCAACTTCAGCCTGGTATGCCACATTCGCATGGGGATGCAGAACAGCTACAAGGGTATGAAATGTGTGGAGTGGGAGCCCGGTGTACAGATTTGAGTCAGAGTCGTTCATCAGAGTAGGATGCTTGAAAGTATCACACTGTGTTGACTGGTTTACATAAGTTACATTGTGTTGTCTCTTGATATAACAATGCTCCTCGTCCTCGAAGATGAAGTCTTCCCACTGTGTTCCAACAGAGGCAAAGTTTTTAGATGTACAGCCATGGTCATCAACATTTGATTGCATGGGGCTGGGGGCAGATGCAAGACTCTCTTCTTCGTCCATTACAGTGTGCTCTTGGTAAACACCAGCTCCTGTAAAAACAGACAAACCATTATAACCATATCTATAATTAGCTTTGGTCATTATATTTTCTATTTCGAAAAGAGTGAGTTTTTTTTTTTTTTTTATTGTATACAATAAAAAAAAGTTAGTCAATAATAAATTAATATATTTTAGAATAAAATCATGCAGAATTTTAGTTTAGCACTAATACACTTTTAAATGGCACGTACAAAGGACCAAATGCTGAGGTTTTTCCTGCATACCGTAATGAGCTTATAAACAATTACTGATATGTATTATTTTGTTAAACATTGCGAGCGTGAAGTTGACTCATTTAAAAGATTCGTCATACTGAATCAAAACACTATAACACATGAGTGTGGGAGTCAGAATGGTTCATTTAAAGAGCCAATGCTAAAGAGTAATTTGTTAAATGAACACACTTATGCTACACTGCTGAAGGAAACGCTGGTTTCTTAAAGACGTTTAAGCACACATCATGAGAACTTGGTACTGAAAACACTGTGTCCGTATCATAAGCCACATTTCGATTAATTGTGCGGACCCGCACGTTAGCCTTGTAAATAATGTTAATGAATATTCTCACCTTCCTCCGGACAAGCTCGTCAGGAGGGGTTCAATCTTCAGCTGGCTTGCCGCCACTGGCATGTCACATGACCTGTCAGTGGCTGGCTGGCAGTTGGCAGTCTGATTCTGGCATGTCACGTGACCTTGTCAGTGGCTGGCTGGCAGTCTGCCTTGGCAAGTTTCAGAAACCATTTATTTTTGGCAGTTTTTGTGATTTGTGTTCCACCTTCTCTAGCTCATTTAATATGTATCTGTTGATATGATTATGTTCTTTTGTATGATTGATGGTTTGGGGCCGGTTATCCCAATTAAAGCAGTCAAATGGCCGTGATCACGACTGGTTGCTTACTGACGCTTTGCTGGACACTCAGTCTAGCCAGCCGCGGTTGAACTGCGAGTATAACGCGTTGTCTGTCACTCTCACTGCAAGGAAATAAATTGTTTTCTTTTTATGAATATAATCTCATGCATTTATTGTTTTGTATGATTGATGTTTTGGGGCCGGTTATCCCAATTAAAGAAGTCAAATGGCCGTGATCACGACTGGTTGCTTACTGACGCTTTGCTGGATGCTCAATCTAGCCAGTCGCGGTTGAACTGCGAGTATAACGCGTTGTCTGTCACTCTCATTGCAAGGACATACATTTTATTTTTATGAATGTCATCTCATGCATTTATTCTTTTGTATGATTGTTGTTTTAGAGAATTTTATCCCAATTAAAGCAGTCAAATGGCCAGCCAGCTGAAGATTGAACCCCCACTCAGTTCGTCGTCTACTCTTCTTCGTTAATGGACGATCATATCCAAGTAAAAGTTCAGGATATGGATTTTCCATTGTTGGTTGTCTGTCCACAAAGTGGAATGGGCATACATGGATGTTATGGGGTGGTAATTTCAAATGAAGTGCTGCGAGCCATTGTCTTTTGCCCTCGTCGTCGGATGGCATCCTGTGCAATTTAAATGGTTTTGGGCATTTACATTCCGCTCTTGTTGTTGGCTTGTGGTCGTAACAAGTTATTTTAGCTTTCTGTAGCTGTTGTGACAGCCTTTAACGGCACAAATTATACCAAAGCCTCCACTATTTGCCATCACCAGTAACGTCGTCTAGCTGACAGTTACTAAACGGAAGTTGAGAGCATCTTATCGGAAGTCACTCGCCGCTATGGCGCTCCCCACGGAGAAGTGAGGAAAAAGGTGAATAGAATCCATATGTTGTGAACAAACTGAGGTTTAAAATTAGCTTTTGCCTTCCACTGTACACATAAGTCTGTACGACAACATGTTTGCAGAACTCTCAACATCTCTCTAAATCTGAATCATCCGTCCAAGAGGGGGTTATGAAGTTCTGCGCACTTTCATGAGAGGATGGCTTTGCATGCTAATTGATGCTAATTAGAGATGGTATAATTTATAATATATCACATTCTGAAGGATTTTTGGGTTGAATCTCCAACTCTACAGAATGTGACAGCTGCAAGACTGCATTCACAGTCCCTTATGGTGGGTGAATGCGAAGAAACTAATGAAAGGCTTATTTTATTTTTAACATTCTTATGATAAGCGCCATCAGTGCTTGTTTGGTTAGTCACACATGTGTCCCAGTACATGCCACATGATATGATAAATGGGTAAGTTATACTGCGCTGGGGCAAGTAATGGTCATCGTACCCTGAGTTAGTTTAGAGACAGCATAAGGGTAGGAGAAAAATTTAATTAATAGAAGAAATTGAAACATTCAGTATGGTTGTTGGAGGATGATGTAGGATGATACAGCAGAAAACTGTAAATTTTACATACTATTGCAGTTTTTCTGCTTCAAAATTTCATGTGTAATTCAATGGGCCCTATTTTAATGATCTAAGCGTATGGTCTAAAGCAAGTGCAATTAGGTCGTGTCTGAATCCACTTTTGCTAGTTTAACGCTTTTGCTAGCACACCCAGCGCATGGTCTAAAAGGGTTGTCCCTATTCTCTTAATGAGTAATGGGTGTGTTTTGGGCGTAACTTGCAATAAACGCTATTTATATGGCACAATTTGCAAACGGAAAAACTAAATGCGTCTCCTGAGAGCAAACGAATCTGCTAAAGCGCACAAGCAGACCATCTACGGGACAAGCCGGATTCCACCATATCTTCATTTTACACAATATTAATCTTTTACATTGTAATCCTTTTATTTTTAATATTTGCCATGTTTGTGTGCTGCTGCGCATCCCTGTGTGTGTAATAAGCAGAGTGTACACGCGGTGTTGACCCGCCTATAGGCGCACATTACTAACACGCTCTTTAAATAACAAAAAAAATTATATTACGGTCTATTTCAGTTGCCTCAAAATAGCAATGCGCCAACAATTTGCCTGAACAAATCGTTTTCAAACCAGCAGCCCATGGGTGAACAGATAGGCGCAAATGCGTTTGGTATTTAAACAACGTGGCGCAGGACGTGAAAATGATAACTGCGTCGGGCTGAAACTAGCAAAAAACACTAGCGTCGAGCCTAGCGCCTCATTGCGCCGGTTGTATGATGGGGCCCAATGTGTTACTTGACATTTCTTTAGTTAATGTTCTAGCAATTTCTGAGTAAAATTTGTTTCTACACCATTTTTTTTTTTTGAGGGGTCCTATTATGCTTCTCACTTTTTCAACCTAAGTTAGTCTGTAATGTTGCTGTTTGAGCATAAAAAAGATCTGCAAGGTTACAAAGCTCAAAGTCCACTCCAAAGGGAGATATTTTATTTAACAGAATTCACTTTCCAAGAACTACAACAAACGGCTCGTTTGGACAACATTGCGTTTTTTTCAGGATCTTGTGAATCACAACGTTATTCATTTAAATAATCTCCACCCAAGGTAATCGCAAAAAAAAGTTGGTGAGACCTGATTGAGCTGCGGTGTCTTATTTGTTGTTGTGTTTTCCATTAACAGTTTTATGTAGTTGCTATGATGTAAACAAAGGGGCAAAGCTTTGCCTCTGCTTGCCTGCTAGCTAACGTTACAGCATTGATGTAGTGTTCACTGTATCTTTTGTAAGCTCTTGCAAGACTGTTCACCGCCCCTTAGGAAAATTGTCCATGATTTTGTGATCGATTACTGTTTGTTTTACCAGAGTTCTCTGACCATTATGATTAAATGGTGATAGCAGTGTAATCCATAAGAAAATTACAAAAAAAATCAGTTCTGCACAATCCGTTCTTTTCGTTAACATTGTCGGGGTCTGAATTAGGCTCGAATTGGTTTGAAATTGATGCCATCCTTAATTATTTACACCAGAGCAGAACTCGCTATTATGGAGGGGTGGGACTTTCCCGAACACACGCTTAGCGGTGCCAATCATAACACACTGGGCCAGCTAAACAATCACAGCACATTTCGGAAGGAGGGGCTTCATCGAAACAGGAACTAAACGGCACGTTTGAGCCAGACTTGGAAGAGAGGCGCTGTAATAATGAAAAATATGTGAAAAATAATGTTTTTTGAACAATGAAGCATGAAACATATTCTAATACAACCCACAAACAAAATCAAGACTTTGTAAAAGGGCATCATGGAACCCCTTTAATGAACCTTCTATTGTGGTTAGTGAACCATTTTACATAATGTTTCATTTCAGCGCTGTACAGTATTTCAATAATATTAGGAATAGGAATATTAGGCATCTTATAGTACATTAATAGAAAAATAATAACTCACCCTTTGTGGTTTGCTTTATGCACATTAATTATTATTTGGTAGACACCATGCATTTTTGGTTGGACTGCTAATTTTTGTTTATGACGTGAGCTCATACAGTAATCACGAGGGTGATACCACGTTGGCCACCTAGTGAACTGACTTGCTTTAAACTTTGGTTTATTTTGGGCTGGCTACTCTGAAACTGTTGAACGTTATGGGTCAATGGTTTAAATGCTTCACCAGACTGAAAGGGCAGTTTGGGACATAAAAACAAGTCAGTCCTTAATTAAACAGCTCTAGCTTTGGACAGGCTTGTTGTTATTTTTCAGCTCTGTCTTTCCACCCCTAATCCAGTGAACATATTAGCAGCTACAGAAAGTGACAGTGCACTTCAAACCTAATCTGATTATAGTGACCATATGAGTATTTTCCTCAAGGCAATGAGCGACTTCCGTTTGTCTCTTTGCTTCTTCTTATCAAGCTCTGATGAAGCCTGCAACTTATCACTTAGCAATATGTTTTTCATACATTTTCAATTAATAGGCTCATGAAACGCACATAAAAGAAATGCTGTAGCTCTGTGTGTTTGTTTCACATGCGCAATATTTCATTAGAATATGATATTCACTACCTTTAAAAGGGCCCTATTGCATGTTTGCTACGTTTTGCAGCATGTGAGTGACACATAACATTTGCCTTTTTCATTTCTGTAACCATTTTAACAAGTTGCAATGTGTAAGAAGCAACATGGAAAAACGTGCCCCTACCGACATTTTTGCAAAAATCCAAAAATGTACCTATTTTCACTACCAGATTATCAATTAAGACTGATTTTGTATATTAGAATCATGAAACTCTAGCTGGTGCAGGCTGATAGGTCCTTAAGCAATCACATCATTACCACACTCTGCTGTCCCTGCAGCCAATGAGTAGCTTGCTCAACATTTAAATAGTCTAGTTCATTGTTTGCTATAAACTAATCCTGCTGCATGCTATCTGAGTTCCTCTGAACCCCTCCACCTCCCCCAGCTCCACCTGCCTAGATCTGCTATGGAATTTGTGTCTATTTATGCAGCAGCAGCATATCTTTCATGCTCACAGCAGCTTGTCTGTGTATCTATGGTAAAAAAGTCTATACTTGCTCAGCAGCATAGCAGATCTAGTCAACCAAGACCAAATTTATTGCCATATTCATTAACATGTTAAAACTATTGAGAGTTGTCGTAACTGAAATATATTCATGTATGCATTTTTTAAATAAAGGCAGCAACCTAAAAAAACAAGCTGTGTATGTAGCTAAATAATACCATTTGGATGTAAATTTGCTGCTTATGTAACTTAAATTTCATGACATTTTATTTATAGTGGCAATTAAAGGAAGTACTTGATGTGCTCACCCAGAAATCACCTTATTTTCTGTATAGAGCTGCATTTCTGTTACACTGCAGAAAAGGCGTCTCAACTTTTGCCTGCTGTTGCAGTTAAACTCCCATGGACACAATATGTGTGAGACAGGCACAATACAAACTGTAGCACATTTCTGTGAGTGATGTAGCATGTTTGAATTTGCACACTCAGTTTTCTTACTGTACTAGTTGCTTTTTCTTAGCAGGTTCCGATCTGCACCGAGCGTGTTTGTATAGGCTCTATTATGACGCCAAACCAGCACAGTCGCAAACCAGGTGAAGTCCGAAGAAAAGACGAACTGCTACCACTTGCAACAGATTTCATTGACCAGTACTTTACATCAATCAAAAGGTAGGAGAACAACTTAAATGTAATACATACAAATATGTGAACATCCTTACACACACTTATTTCAAGATATACTATCCAAAAACAAATCTCTAATATACATCTTGTTTTAGGGATTTTTAGATTTTTTTTATGCAACATAACTTTCCTTGTTAATTGTAGTAATTTTCTTATAAATGCACCTTTAATTGTTTGGGTTTTTTTCTGAACAGATGCGGCTCAAAGGCTCATGTTGACCGGCTAGAAGAGGTCAAAAAAGAGATTGAAACTTCTGGAACATATCAGTTGAAAGACACCGAGCTAATATATGGGGCCAAACACGCATGGAGAAATGCAGCTCGCTGTGTGGGACGGATCCAGTGGTCCAAATTACAGGTATTGAGCTAGTTTTTAATTCTCGTCCTAGAACCCTGGATGGTTCTCGAACAACATTACTATCAAACAACCATTGACCAAACCCAGTCCCTAGTCTTAACCTGAAAATTGTCATTTCTTTTCCAGAAGCATGCCATACTTAAGCAAATTACATTAAATTTCCATTATACAAACATTAAATGTAAATCTAACTATGTTTAATGTCTATTTCCAGATTAGTCTAATATCAAATGTATTTCCAGAAATGCAATATACCATTCCCTTCATCTCATCTAGAGCTATAACAATGTGATACCTATTGAAATGCAGTGATAATAGAAAAAAGATTGTGTCCTAAAAAGCAAGTTTCTCTTTGCTGAGGTGTTTGACGCTCGAGACTGCACAACCGCTCACGGAATGTTTAATTACATCTGCAACCACATCAAATATGCCACCAACAAAGGAAACCTCAGGTTAGTGTGGTCGTTTTTCACCAGCTCCTTTCTCTTCCTGTCTTTTTTCTGCGTCTCCTTTTCTTTGCGACTTGCCTCCTTCCCTGTCAAAGTGTGTGTTCCCATTCTCTCTTTGTCACCTTGTTCCACAGCCCTCAGTACAGCACCTGCCACAGCATTGCCGAGCGCTGGCACCGCTGCCACGTTACAAAGCTAATCATACACGACACTTACTATCTGTTCTGTTTAATTAGCGTCAGTCTAACAGAATGATTAGAGCCTGAGAGAGTGAGAGAGAGGGGTGAGGAAAAGGGAAAATTAAAACAAGAAGAGAGGAAACGCTGTTATACATTCAAAAGCCCCCACGCTTGCTTCTTACATCATCAAGACCTGCCAGAATAAACGTCAGAGGTCTCCTACACTCTTTTTCTGCACATAAACAAATCAAGGCGCAAGAAAAGCTTCTCTGCGCTTTTGCAAACAGGCTGGTGACCCAAATTTCCTCCAGAGTCGTATTTCGTGAGTGACGGAACTTGTTATTTAGATTAGTTGGACTGACACTTTGCGCTCTTAGCATACTGTTGAAGTCAGTAAACAAGGAAAGGCACCTCAACACTGTTGGAGCCCCAAAGTGACGTCAATGCCATGCCATGTATTTTCAGCAGTGAAGCACGTTTCTTTTTGCTTATGAAACATATTGGGTAGTTTGATTTCAAAAGCACTTAAAATGATAAACTCTATAATTCTACTATATAATTACTATTATCAGGATGGTAATGCTAAATAATTAGCTTTACCCTGCTGAAAAAAAAAAACACTGTGAAGATTAGCAAACCAGCCAATGTTGTTTTTCAGCAGGGTAAAGCTGATTTATTCATTATCCTGCTAATATAGCTAACTAAATAGTACAGTTAAATGTTTTGGTCTTAGTCTTTAGGATGGTCTTCCAGCCTGACAAAGCTTTTTTTTTGCTGGGTTGTCAGCTAGTTTCCTAAACTCTGTTAGCTAGGAAACTAGCTTGCAAACCAGATTTTTGTTTTTCAGTTGGTCTTTCAGTTCAGTATTTATTAGCATTCCTGTTTATCTCAATGGCAGCATTTTGATGGATTTTTTTTTTAAATGTCCATCCTAACAAAATGAATTATCAATCTATTTTCCAGAAGAGAATTACTGTAAAATTCTTCATTGTGAAGTGCATTAGTATGACCTCAAAGCTAACAGCAGTATAAAGCTATTTAAAGTTGGTACATTCAATGTTGTCCGCATACATGCAGTATACTCATGTAAAGCTATATTTACTATATAGCAAATCTCGTCTGCATGATTTGTTTCTACTGTAACAAAATTATTATTGCACGCCTTTTTATATAAAGTTGGATATATATAAGCATATCCAGCTTTACCAACATGAAACTGCTCTGGTTCTACTCGCCTAAACCTCACTCCCATCTGGGTCACGGCACCAATTAAACCCCTCAGGTTCAACTCGCCCTGCTTCGAGCAGGATTCAAACCAGCGTTTCTGGCATGGGAGGCAGGCACGCTAACAAGGACACTTAAGACTGCATCCTCTTAGTGTCTGTCGCTAGTGCGCCTCTTGAGATCAGGGGAGTGAGGTTTACCCACACAGCTCTTACTAGCTTGCCTCCGTTACACACATAAATACAAACATTACAAATTTACCCTCATATATACAGTACATAGGCACATTGTAAACAATATTAATGCTCTGCTTTAATCAGTTAAATGCAACTATAAGACATGAAGACATTAAGATGTTATAAACTTTGACATATCTGTAAAAAAAGTTTAATGGAGTCTGTAAAACGGCCTGAATTAGAGAATTAGAGCTGTAAATCCACCAGAGGGATCTCAGCTTTACCCCAATGCTCTCTTGTCTCTGATGTGTAGATCGGCGATTACCATCTTCCCCCAGAGGACAGACGTGAATCATGACTTCCGGGTGTGGAACAACCAGTTGATCCGGTACGCAGGCTACAAGCAGCCTGATGGATCAATTCTTGGAGATCCAGCTTCCGTGGAGCTTACAGAGGTGAGATGGGAAGCTATTCTGCAGTAGCTTTGATTGTCACAGGCATCACAAAAGCATCCTACTGACAAATTGATTGAAGCATGTTACCAGTACAAACAATAATAACTGATTCATACAAGACTTTTTTTGTGGCATCATGGGTATTTCTTATCATTATTGGGATTTATTACATTTATTATTTATTTATTATTTATTATTAATTGTGTTTGAGTTGTTTTAGGGCAGTGCCATATGTATTTCGGAACATAGCTGTTTTCTAGCTGAGCTAAATAAATTATCAGCTGGTGCAATATGGTCAGTTAACAGTTTTAAACTTGGATTTTACAGCAGGAATTTGTTTTGTTACTCTGTTAGATGGTCCTATAGAAGTTCTATTCTTATTTGTTTGACTTGCAGATCTGTATACAGCAAGGATGGAAAGCTCCAAAAAGCCGGTTTGATGTTTTGCCCCTTCTTCTCCAAGCCAATGGGAATGATCCTGAGCTTTTTGAGATTCCTGATGATCTTGTACTTGAGGTTCCCATCTTACATCCAAAGTAAGAAGAACCAATCATATTGTAGAGTTTTTTTTTTTTGGGGGGGGGGGGGCAGTCTGTTTGATGATCATCAAACACATGTAGGAACATTGTTGTGTAGGAACATGTTTGAATCACTTCAGTGCTTAAATTCTTTGCATCTAAAATGTCCATCAACCCAGAATATGGTAATGCGTCATACAGTACATACCAAAGGGAAATCACAAATCAGAGAGGCTGTAATGTGCAGAGCTTCAGGATGCATAGCAACAGAGACCTCAAGCTGGGAGAGTGCCTCTTATGCACGTACATTCAGGAACGTGGGCTAATTTGGCATAAAACTTGCCCTTTTTCCAGATCCTGCCTCAGTTTGATAGTTTAATGCTGTCAGTTTGACACTGATGTGTGTCAGAGGTGATCGGATACTTGGGTCCTGAGATCTCATAAGTCATGCAGATGAAGTTAAACTTGTCATCAAACACTTAAAAATAAAAGTTCTTTATTGGCATTTATGGTTCAATGAAGAACATTTAACATCCATGGAACCTTTTCATTGTGGAAAAAGGTTCTTAATAGAATTTTGCAATTAAATTGAATGAAAATTATGAACAATATCAATAAAATAAGTAATTACAAGTCAGCTACATGTTCTAGTGACTAAGTAAAACAAAACGTTCTCTTCTGCCCACTTGCAAATGTGAAATAAACCACTAGACTTTTCTAGCACAAGTTAAAATGACCATGTCAACAACACATATTGTGATTGGGCCATTCTTTAGGAGTAAACCTTGAATTATGTGTTGAAGTTCGGTTAAAATATGCTTGTTTTATACCCGCAGTGTTCCTGTGATTTAAAATGTGTGGGAGGTTTTTATATGCGAGCAATTTTGACATTATAAAGTCAAATGCTCACAAATCAAACCTTCTGAGGAAATCTGAAGCACTGCTAGAAATACTACCATTACGAGACAGTTAGAACTTTTCAGCACTCAACGTTCGCATTGATACAATGCCCATTGTTGACAGTTTTCCCCAAAATGCTCAAAGGAATTGACCAGCCAAACAAACATATCTAAATGGAGGAGATGCATTTGCATATGGTTTTGTTTGCGGGAACATTGCTGGTATTATGCTGTGACAATAATGGACTCGATCACTGCAATATTTAACGCAATAATTGTGTGAATACTTCTGGGTAGATCAGCCATTCTGCTTTTATAACAGACAGGTGAAATTTGCCTTTTAGCACAACACCTGAGACACCTGCAGGTGCTGGTTTAGAGATAATGACAGTTTTGGCGGTGCTTACTATGTTTTTGCATTTGCTTACAGAGAAATTATGCTAAACTCTAAGTGGTATACTCTCCAAGCTTAATGGTGTACATCTGCATATGCCAAGATATTCTGCTGACTGCATTATCTTATGCAAATAAACCCCAAGAACCTTTTGCTGCATGTAACTTTTCTCTCTGTGCTGGGTTTAATATTGTCCACCCTCCTGTCTGTGTCCGTCTAGGTTTGAATGGTTTAAGGAGCTGAATCTAAAGTGGTACGGCCTTCCTGCCGTGTCAAGCATGCTGTTAGAGGTCGGAGGACTGGAGTTCACCGCCTGCCCCTTCAGCGGCTGGTACATGGGGACCGAGATCGGTGTCCGAGACTTCTGCGACAGCTCTCGATACAACATACTTGAGGTACCCTAACCAGACAGCCATAAAGCACCTCTGCACCACTGAGAATCTCTCAGAAAATCACACTTTCGAACCCAAACTGCATTACATTCGTTTATTAACATTAGTTCATAATCATATGAATTAGATATTGTACCCCAGCAGGAAATTAGGAAAGACATGTTTGTGTTTTATCATTCATTATAATGGATTCATTTAATTATATGGTATATTACACATTGTTTATCCTTTTTTGAATTGCTCTTAAGCAGATTTTAATTAACAAACATGCTGCTTTCATTCATAAAGTTTTAATGCTCATTCAGTTTTATAATCTCTCCTCCACATTTCCATTGTATTATGAAATAAATTCTAAAAGACAATGAGCCAATACCATACCAACTGTTTACCACATATAAAAATAAATATAAAAAAAAGAACATCTTTAATCATTCACTCAATTTCATGTGAATGATTAAAATCACCTGAAAATCAATGATTTTATATTTGTCTCCAAAACTAATTTATAAAAATGTAGATCATGAGAAATACATACTCATATCAAGTGTGTCCAAAGTTTTGACTGGAAATTTATTTTTAGAGAGTCTTGCTGGTCTTGCTTGCCAGATCTTTCAGATCTATAGAGGCAGATCACGAGTGGCAGTTCTATTAACCTCGGTTCAGATCCAGAGAGAATACAGTATGAATAGTCTCCCTGTACAGTATGATTAATTTCCTCCATTTCAGGAAGTAGCTACAATGATGGGGCTGGACACGAGGAAGACTTCATCCCTGTGGAAGGACCAGGCACTGGTGGAGATCAACATCGCAGTCCTTTATAGCTTCCAGGTAGGATGAACACACATGGACGGATGAATCTCATGAAAACATGTCAGAATCATATTTAAAATCGTGAAGAAAATACAGCCTATTTTAGGATCATTTAGAGTTTGGACAATGTGGCTCTTTCTTGATGTACTAAAACAACTAAAAAATTAAATAGACATCTTTTTAAATTTTAAATTTTAAATGTCAAAAATACACAACAAAATTACTATGAAAAATTAAAATAGAAAAATTAAAAATGGTTATATTAATATAACTAGTATCTCAGTATTTCAGTGATACTAAATTAACACACACACACACACACACACACACACACACACACACACACACATATATATTCACCTATACATATATATCTACAGTATATCGTTTAAAAAATAAATAAAATCAGTATAATTTAAAAGCAGTGCAGGAAATACTACCGCAATTTAAATGTTTTACTTTGTAAAAACATGTCATATAAAAGTCACAACGTTTAAAAAGCCCCTAAAAATAGACTTCATCGTCTTTATACAAAATATAATTTCTAACACATTTTTTTTCTTTTGATTTTGTTGTCAAACACAACCCAGACATGTTTTTGACAAGCTGTGTGAGGTTCACCCACATATAATCTTACACTCATTCTTATTTTCAGTCACGTTTACTTATATTTGCCTGTATCACATTTTTTCAGTCTATCTCTTTACACAGCTTCCCCAAGAGGCTAAAAGCAAATCCCTGCATTCGCATTTATACAGCATTCATAGAGACTCGTGCGAGCAGACAAAACATTAACCGGCTTTCACAAATCAAAAGGCTGAATCCCTTCTGTTCTATTTATTGGAGTTAAGCACCTTGGACATTTAACTGAAAGCTCCTGTGACTGAAGGAGCATGTTTATTGATATTTATTACACACCCCCTGCAGTTTGTTTACCCACAAGTCCTTATTCCTTGCTAAAAAGGCTTTTACTGTACGGTTTAAACACTGATAAACTAATTAGATGTTAGTAAGTAACCGTGTTCGGTTTCTTATCTTTCGTAATTGCGGATGGAGTCAAAACAATGACAGATAACAATTAAATCTACTTGGAAAACTAGAATTGCTGCAGTACAAGCCAATCTGAGGATTTAATAGCCGGTTGTATTGACTTGCGTCAACATGCTGCATTAAGCATTACAAGCTATCTAAAACACATTTGAAAATAATCATGTCCACGAATGCACAAAATTATGGGCATTATTACTGTTCGTACTGCATCATTTTGGGATTGGGCAATACTATGGACATGATTTCTTTTGTCAAGCATTGGCATTTTATTGCATTTTACTTCATGATTCTATTACTGAACATCTGATAATTGTATATTATAGTAAAAGACAAAATACTTTTAAAAACAGGCGCTTTAGAATACAAAGTAAACCCAAAAACTAACATGTGCCTCTTTTATTTTTCACTATTTTTCATTTAAGAATCAGTTTTTACATTGTTGGTCAGCATTATGTTTTGTTTTTGCATGATATTAGATTACCAGCTTAAACAGAAATACCATACTGGATGATTCAAGTCAAGTCACCTTTATTTACATAGCACTTCATACAATACAGATTGTTTCAAAGCAGCTTTGCATTGATAGACATGAAAATAATGATCAATAATATGAACAAGAGTTGAATTCTGCTGTAAAGCAGCTCTAAAAAGACAATAGTGCCATTATTCAGCTGAAGTCATTGCACAAGCTTCACAAACTGAATATAATCTTAGTTTTAGCCTTTTCAGAGCAGTTTTTTTTTCCCCAGCCAGGATGCAAGCAGCCTCACTCTTTCCAATTTTTCCTTTTATAGATGTCAAAGGTTACCATAGTAGACCATCACTCGGCCACTGAGTCCTTCATGAAGCACATGGAGAATGAGTACAGAGTGAGGGGAGGCTGCCCGGGTGACTGGGTTTGGATAGTGCCACCCATGTCAGGCAGCATTACACCTGTTTTCCATCAGGAAATGCTCAACTATCGCCTAACGCCTTCCTTTGAGTACCAGGTAAGTCTTTTGTCCAGTTGAAGTCATAGCAATATTTTGATTGATTGTTTGTAAAATCATACTTAACATAAGCATTAAATTGCCCCCTATTTCAGATATTACCTTTCATGTAGTGAGTAATATAGATATTTGTGAATGTAAAATGTCTGCAAAAGAAAGAACCGATTCCGAACTGTCTGATACAAGTCATCAGTAATTCTAGTCTTACTTCGTGCTCGAACCTACGTAGATTTGTAACATATTTGCATAATGCCAGCCTATGGTTTTCATTGGCTGCCCGTGAATGACGTCTGCTTTGACCCTCAAACACTGTAGTTGTAGCTGAGGCCTGGAAGAGGTAGATTTGTGTTGTCGACATGTCAGGAAGACTGCATGCACTGACTCGGGCTCGAACTGATATGGTAAAACCGACGTTTAAATCAAAAGTTTATGATTCTTACACATTCTGTTCATCAAGATAATCTTCACAAATGAACACATCTTTTGGAATTTTGAAGCCTAATGCAATCAGCAGATGTAAAAGCTAATGTTATGCTATAAACTACACTACTGTCACATGACTTCAACGTAACCACCACTAAGCTTCCGACAAATCTTTCAATCTTTGTTTAAATTCGACATCTTGGAAAGTTTGAGTTAGAATAGTTTGCGAGTATAAACACAATAAGGCTGTAATAGTGGACAAGTGAGTAGATGAGTTTACCTGTTCGGCGTGATGACGTTTAATGTCTCGCCAACCTCTGTCCCATTTAGCCACTTGTTTGCAAGATACATGAAAGCTTAAAAAAAAAAAATCATGAGTGGGGTATTACTGATGTATTTTATGTCGTGGAATAGACGTGAAAATATCTTGTTTGTGTGAACCACAGACCTTATTCAGCCATTTAACCAAAAACCCATTAAAAATAACCCATTGATGATTGAAACCAGACATTGAAAAATACAAACTTGTTTCTTTTCTTGTATTACAATCACTTGTGTGTGTCTCTCTCTCTCTCTCTCATTCAATTCAATTCATTTCTTAAATTCAATTCTCTCTCTCTCTCTCTCTCTCTCTCTCTCTCTCTCTCTCTCTCTCTCTCTCTCTCTCTCTCTCTCTCTCTCTCTCTCTCTCTCTCTCTCTCTCTCTCTCTCTCTCTCTCTCTCTCTGTCCAGTCTGACCCATGGAACACTCACGTGTGGAAAGGAGTGAATGGAACACCCACAAAGAAAAGAGCGATTGGATTCAAGAAACTTGCCAAGTGAGTGGGTGAAGAGCTCAAGACCTACGCACAGTTTGTTTTTGTCTTGAGCGCAAAGTGTATGTTGAGTTAAACTCGTATGATGCTTCCGAGGTCAGCCATCTGCAGCGCTCCAAACCTTTGCCAACCTTTTGTTGTATGTTTTACCCATTGCTTGGGAACCTCAGCAAGTGTTTGTGTTGATGGCTTTTTAAGAGTGCTTTCCAGTGTATTTTCCTCACAATAATGCTGAAATGGCTCAGAATTGTGAGAGTTTAACTCACTGAATCACACTCAGGTGTAATCAGGTTTCCTTCAGCGTCTCTTTAACGTTCAGCCTCTGTGCTATTACAGTAATTGCCCACAGGATATAAGTAGCTACGTTTATGTGATTGTGTGGTCTCGGAAATAAGGGGAAAGGGTCTGTCAGTGTGTTAAACTCTCGCTAAGAGATAATATTCAGGAATTGCGATGCACATTGTCACAATTCATCCTTGCTGACATTATAACCCGTAACCCAGGAAAAAGACACGAAATATTCAGAAATATTATCGATTTGACTACACTGACACTATCGAATGAGAACAAAACTAACTCTAACCCTAACTGAATTGAGCTTGAGGATGACACTAAGCTTATAATTTTTATCCTTATAAACACGGACACTGTTTTAAACTGAATTGAAGCAACACTGAACTTACTCAAGCTGAATAACGGCGCTATTGTCTTCTGTAGAGCTGATGATAGCTGGAATAAACTTGTTTAATAATTTATTAACTTTACAAAGTTATTGAACTGAACTGAATCAACCCTGACTTGAGTTGAATAATGACACTATTCTCTTTTTAGAACTGTTTTACATCAGAATTAGAATTTCTGTTATTTACTTGTTTACTATTGTGAAGCTGCTTTGAAATAATGTATTTTGCATAAAGCGCTATATACAGCAATGACATATTGAAATTGACATATCTGCGACTGACATGTTTGTGTGCGACTTGCAGGGCTGTGAAATTCTCCGCCAAACTCATGGGGCAGGCCATGGCCAAGAGAGTCAAAGCCACCATCTTGTTCGCCACAGAAACTGGGAAATCGCAGGACTATGCAAAAACGCTCTGTGAGATTTTCAAGCACGCGTTTGATGCCAAGGTAAGAATGACGGGCTTATAATAGATTGACATCTGTGCGTGATTCTTAAAACCCTTCCCATTTATTTATTTACTTAGTTTAAAAATTGTTCAGCGCCTTGGTTAAAGGCGCTATATAAATATAAATAAGTGGTACATTGAAAAGAAAAGGCTGAAGGAAGAAGGTACGTTTATTGATCAAGGGTGAGTACGTACGAAGGTGCTACAGTGAGAACAGAGGCTATGGCAGGTTTGGGCAAGCAAGCAGAGTCCTGACCGGGGGTTAGGGGCTAGGATACGCAGTGGGATGGCCTAGGGTGAAAAGATGAGTTTTAAGGGAGGAGCGAAAACTGCGTAGTGTAGGGGACTGTTTATGGAGTGGGAGTTTATTCCAACGAAGGGGAGCCAGGAGGCTCATCCAAAATCAATGCCTCCAGTGGATTTGCACGTGAACATTGATCTAAACAAAATCACAAAGAATATTGACGCAAGACATGTATATCCGCATATCCCCTTAGTTTCACCACCAAAATCTCTCTTCCGATTCGAGGCTACACATTGCAGAGTGAGAGAGCCATTTTCACACCAAAGCGTGCTATGCGAGAGCTTACGCAAATGTCTTTTGCTCACAATTTCTTTTGCTCCAGTGCCATGAAACGTCAAGAATCATTGCACCCAGGCATTGATCTGTAGGTAAAGTTAAGATCACGTTACACTCCAAGCTATGTGACATCTAAAACAAGCGTATTGAGTCCAAGTGTTTAGCCTTGGGATAGCATTTAAATGCAAAGTTATTTTTATAATCTAGCAGAATAATCAATCTTGTTCATGTGCGCTTGTTATTACGTGATTTACATGCAGATGACGCAGACATACGGCTCCTCTCTCTTTCTGCATGTCCTGAAGGCGTTTGCCCTGCCACACGCACTGATGCGTCGACTCTGTTAATTGTATCATGGCGCATTAGCTGCTCGTTAGGCGCCGTACGAACTGTTCATTACCGCTACACCCCTTTTGGCGGTACGTCAGGATCAAGAGATAACGTGCCTCCCATTCTTGATGCACATTGTGTGATTTTTCACACTCGAAAACTTTGCTTAAAATCTCTCCGAACGCTGATCTAATAGCCAAACTTTTGCTCCTGGCTCACAAATGAGACAGAAAAACCAATCACATCAAAATGGTCATGTCTAGTGGAGGAAGCACTCACAAAGAGTACTAGTAACTAGATTACATGATTGCTGACAACCCTGACTCTCCCCAATGTAATTTCAGTAGCACTTTTTAATTGTTAGCTCATGTTAAATAATGCAGTTAAAAACAAAAGTGTGACCTTTGTAAAGTGTTACTGTAATGTCTTCTCTCCTCTCTCTTAGAAAAGTAGCATAAAACACAACAATAGTACTTATATAACTATTTAGATGGATGATGTTTACTGAGGTCATGATATCATGTACACTACCAGTCAAAAGTTTTGGATCGGTAAGATTTGTAATGTTTTTAAAATAAGTCTCTTCTGCTCACCAAGGCTGCATTTATTTTATAAAAAAAAAACAAAAACAAAAAAAAACAGTAATATTGTGAAATATTATTCCGATGTAAAAAGTGCTATTTTCTACGTGAATATATAGCAGAGTGTAATTTATTCCTGTGATCAAAGCTGAATTTTCAGCATCATTACTCCAGTCTTCAGTGTCACATGATCCTTCAGATATCATTCTAATATGATTTGATGCTCAAGAAACATTTCTCACTATTATCAATGTTGAAAACAGTTATTTACATTTTTATACAGGATTCTTTGAATAGGAAGCTTTTGTAACATTAAACACTACCGTTCAAAAGTTTGGGGTCAGTAAGAATTTTTATTTGATTTTTTTTTTGTGGGAAATAAATAAAATAAATCAATACTTCATCAAGGATGAATTAAATTGATCAAAAGTGACAGTAAAGTCGTTTATAATGTTACAAAAGATTAGATTTCAAATAAATACTGTTCATTTGAACTATCTATTCATCAGAGAATCCTGCATTTTCTTTTTTTTTCAGCATTGATACTCTGAAGACTGGAGTAATGATGCTGAAAATTCAGCTTTGATCACAGGAATAAATTACATTTTAAATGATATTAAAATAGAAAACAGTTATTTTAAATTGTCATTATATTTAACAATAATACTGTGTTTTGTATTTTTAATCAATTAAGTGCAGCCTTGGTGAGCAGAAGAGACGTCTTTAAAAAACATAAAAAATCTTACCAACCCAAAACTTTTGACTGGTAGTGTACATATAGCAGCATTGTGTGATGTCTATAATGCGGTGTTATATGATCCTGTAGGTGACGTCCATGGATGAATACGACACAGTCGACTTGGAACACGAGACCCTTGTGTTAGTGGTGACAAGCACGTTCGGCAATGGAGACCCTCCTGAAAATGGAGAGGTGAGTTATTAAAGCACAAGTTTGCTTTAATGCGCTAGTGTTTCACTGAGCACATCAATCATTTTCTTCTGCTTTGAATCAAATTGTCAACACTTCACAACACAACAGAATGTGCTCATCATGATGATAAAGGACTTCACACATACACTGTACAATGGAGAACCTGCAGTATGCTGGCAGGTCCTGGTTGAATTTGTGATTGTGAACATGCGTGGGAAGGGCCCGTAACTTCTCTCCTGTTTCTCTTTCTCCCCTTTTCCGTGCTACAGAAATTTGGTGCGGCTCTGATGGAGATGAGACATCCCACCACCAGCGTAGAGGACAGAAAGTGAGTGTGTGTGTGTGTGTGTGTGCGCGAGTGGAGACTCAAGCGAGTGATTTTCTTCTCATCCTCCCACCAATCTGCTTTCCCATAATTAATATTTTTTCAGTGTTTCAGTTCACACACCATTCACATAAATGCACAAAGGAATCTCTCTCTTTCTCTCTCTCTCTCTCTCTCAGGACGTACAAAGTGCGTTTTAACAGCGTTTCTTCATATTCTGATACCCGCAAATCCTCCAGCGACGAACCTGAAACCAAAGCCAACTTTGAGAGCACTGGACCACTTGCTAATGTCAGGTACTGTGGTGCCTGTATATGAATTTGTGTAGATTTGATGTGTATACTTTAGAAAAACTTTTAGGCCTGGTTTCACAGACAGGGTTTAGATTAAGCCAGGATTAGGCCTTAGTTAAATGATGACATTTACTTAAATGCTTATAGCTTTTATAAATGTGCCTTAGAAAAAAAAACATTTCTGCTTTGCATCTTGAGACAAAACAATGGCACTGACATATTTTAAGATTTGTTTAGGCTTTTTAGGATGTTATATGAATTATGCAATGCAATGAAAAACATATTTTTGCATTAAAAAGCCCAATTAAGCACTATTACATTCTCATAACTGAAATGTAAGAAACAATTCTATATTTTTAAATTGTATTTAAGTATTTATTGATCATGAGATTATTTATTGTACTGTACATTTGCATTGTATTTATTGTACAGTACATTTGCATTCAAAAACTCATGCTTGTATTTATTGTACTTTCATTCTTTAATTGATTTATTTTACACAAATGATTACGTTATTAAGGGAAAATGTTCTGAAAATGAAAATAAAAAATCTTAATGGTCCTTAAATAGGCCTACATTTCATAAAATTAATATACTTATTTTCCTATAGTTTCTTTTTTATTTCTCTCTTGGGAAATATGCTTCATTGTGGGTTTTTTTAATGCAAAACATATTTTGTTAAATATTTTTTTATTTAAATGTTTGCATTGTGGTATATTTATCTAACTCATATCTAACATATATATCCTTTTTAGGATACATATGTTAGATTTAAATAAATAAATATATATATATATATTTTTTGTGCCTATATATATCTATCTCCAACTTTGTGGTGACATTATCCTATTATGTAAGTGTGTGCGTTTCTTCTGGTGTCTGTAACTTAAAAATCCAAGAGTTTCTTCAAAACTAAAATACAAAAAGCATAAAAGAAATTTAGTTTTGAAAAGAAATTCCATCCTAAAGCAATCAAAAGAAATTTCACACTTTTTACTTGTCTTTGCATGTGTGTGCACATGCTTGCGTAACATAACATCCACTCTAGCCTTGAATTTTCATAGTTTCAGGATCAAAGCTCACAGCCTTTGGCCTGATGTCCACAACCATCCCACTCTTATAATACACTTGGTTTTGTATATATGGCGTATCTTTTTGTGTGTGTGTGTGTTATTGTTGTTTGTGTTCTTGTGCTTCAAGTGTTTTCAACACTCCGTTTCACCCATACAGATTCTCTGTGTTTGGCCTTGGCTCTCGGGCATACCCACACTTCTGTGCGTTTGCCCACGCAGTGGACACGCTGTTCGAAGAGCTTGGTGGGGAACGAATTATGCGCATGGGAGAGGGAGACGAACTCTGCGGCCAAGAGGAATCCTTCAGAACATGGGCCAAGAAGGTCTTCAAGGTATTGCCCTAAGCAAACTGTGGGCTGCAGTCACTACCTTAAATGTACCGTTTGTTTTTGTTTATCATTGCTTTTGACAAAAAAATTAACTACACTGAAGAATGTGATACATTTGCAGTTACTTACAACAGCTTTGTGTGAGGAACAACCCAAAATGTATGACATTCTGCACAAGTAGTATAGACTACTTTTATGGGGCTTTTTTGGGGCTTAACAATCAATGATTGTTTATTTGAAGAGAAAATAAATAAATAATAAATTTTTAATATACATTTTTGTAACAAAAGTAAATAATGGCAAAAATGTTGGGGACAGTTATTCTTTCAAAGATCTATTTAGTCGTCCAGTTGATTCAGTCATATTCATTTTTTACTTAACCATATAAAAGCTACTGTATCATATTTAATACGCAAATTTCTAAGGCCTCTGAATGATTAACATGATCAGCTTTTATTAATAACCTGTTTACTTGCATACCTTCTGCCCTCTGATTGATAGATTCTTTTTCAAGTCAAGTCACCTTCATTTCTATAGCGCTTTTATACAATACAGATTATTTCAAAGCAAGTGAACAGGAAAATTATGCATTTGCCTGATGTTCAGCTGAAGTTGATTCAGTTCTGTTGTAAAGATCATCAATTATTAGTTCTCTTTTCATCTATTAAGCAGTTCTGCAAAAATAAAAGCTCAGTTCATAGAACAGCTTTAATATTGTTGAATATTAAGTTTTAGAATTAACTTTTAGTTAGAAAGACCTTTTAGTATAAACTATAAAGTATTCATTCTACTTTTTGGCCGTATAATATCCGCAACTGCTCTAAATTGAATATTTTTGCTTGGTTTGGGCTTCTGAATAAAATTGAGTTTTTTTTTTCCTTGAAAGCGAACTCCATATTCTCCTATATCATACTATATGAACCATAAATAAAATGATGTATCAAATATGATACTCCACAAAAACACACACATGCAAACTTTGTTTTATGGAACTTGAAATGGACCTTTTCCATTTTTTTTACTTTTTTATTATTTGTATTATTTCATATATCTGGCTTTACAGGGTTAAATAAAAAACATTTAATTTAGATTATTTTTTATGTTATTATTATTTTGACATTTTTAAGCCTAAAAAAAGATTTACCGTGTATATTTCTTGCACTGCACTTGTACATATGCTTTATGTTCATTATACATCATAAAAAGTTGCCAAGAATCAGTTTTGATCCTTTTTAATCCTTTTTGTCCCAGGCGGCTTGTGACGTTTTCTGTGTCGGCGACGACGTTAATATCGAGAAAGCGAACGATTCATTGAATTGTAACGATCGCAGCTGGAAGAAAAGCAAGTTCCGGATGACATACACGGTGGAGGCACCGATGCTAACGCAAGGTACGTTACTGCTCTGGTACCTTCCATTTATTAAGGGATGACTCATTTCAGAAAGCCAATAAGCTTTTATCAAATTAAATGATACTTAAAGTCTTCCCCTGTGAATGGCAAAGCTCTTTTTATTTGCCTCAAAATTTATGACGCATGCCAACTGACTCTAGAAGGGACTGCCATTTTAGTGGCTCATTAGCTTGATACGGATTATCTCAGCGCCGTGTTAGCATTACCCAGAGGATTGTAAACACTTCCTTATTCAATTGATTAAAGTGTAAACAATGCATTTAAGGCTTCCATCTGATTTCCTTTGTCACCTACTTTTTTTACTATTGCATCTAAAGTCCTCTAAATGATCTTTAAACGGGCGGCTCGGCTCCTTCATGAGTTTTATAGCAAATCAAGTTGTTGGGCCGCTAAATGATTTTGATTTTTGATTTCACGCAGCAAGTTTTTAACTGTTGATTGGTTTTTGTATCCACTCTCAGCACTTTACAGCATCCATAAGAAGAAAGTTTACGGGGCCAAATTTCTGCTGAGACAGAACCTACAAAGTGCCAGATCGAAGTATGTTTTTGCTAATATTCTGTCCATTTTTTTTATTTCTCAGAATTACATTGTCATGAAAGTCTTTCACATTACCCTTGACTGAGTTTTGCCTTAAATTGGTTGCCAATCCTTCCTCGGTAATTGTTGCCATCTGCATTTTCTGAGAAGCTTTTGCTCTTTTCAATTATATAAATCTATTGAGGAGGATTGGTGTATTTGGATAGGTTTAAACTGAGTTTTTCAAAATAATATTATTAAATGCTATTGCTACATTGTTGCAATTGTTTTTTGAACCCTAAAAAAAGTTAAGAAAATCAATAAGAAAAAACACATTTCCTTCTAGGCCTTGATATTTCCTTGAAAGCCTTGAGTTGTTAATGTTACTGTAAAATGTAAAAAAAATGGCAGATAAAATGCTTTGCAATTTCACTTCATTTCAGCCTATTCTTGCAAAAGCTTCGCGAATTGCTTTGTGTATGAATATATCTTTTCTAATCTCTTAAATAATGACTACAACTGTTTCGTATTACAATGTTTTCTCACTTCCTGTCTATCAGCCGATCGACTATATTTGTGCGTCTTGATGCCAACAACCACGAGAACCTGAAATACTTGCCTGGTGACCATTTAGGCGTTTACCCCGGAAACAACGAAGATCTAGTTACAACTCTTATCGAAAAACTGGAAGATGCACCACCTGTCAATCAAATAGTGAAAGTGGAGTTCTTAGAGGAAAGAAACACAGCATTGGGTAACTATGAAATGCATGCAAATGTTTTTTCTTGTCATAATAAAAACATGCAAATATCTGACACTAAACCAAAATGTAAAGAAATCATATTGAATTTCTAGAATAACAGTCTAGCTTCAAAGCATTTTAACTTACCAAAATAACTTGTCTTTCAAACTTCTGCTTTGGTATCTAATGGAAAATGACAGAATCTACATAAAAAAAAAATGATCTGAAATGACCATATAAGTCCAAATAAGTCTGCCAGCCCCCCCAATCAAACATTTTTTCCCTTTGAACACAGAGGAAAGGCTTTCTCAATATGCCATTGTCTGCCGAACAGTGTGTTCTTCAGGTGTTCTGGTGTTCATGATGACTCAAGGATCAGGGTAACTTGGTCCATAGTGCTGATCATGTCACACTTACTGTAGAGTGAGCTAGCTTTCAATCATATCACTTACAATAACACTAATATCCATCAGGATACCATACTTAAAACAGATCCTGTAGTATATTCTGAGGGTCTATAAATTTATACAATTCACTCCTTGAAATGTATGCGCTGCTGATATCATTTACAATACATTTGCGTTCACAAACTCATCCTTAACCTGACAATGTGTAAAGTGTGCATGCATGTAAATGTATCTTTTTAAATAGTTAAAAATGACAAAGTGTTTTTGCTTTAACTTTACTGGCGTTATGATGGCCTATTCAATTAATACATTGAACAATACATTTTATGTAAATGAAATTCTCTTGCATTGTTAGGGGTATATAATAAGCTGAGCCTTGGTAGTTATCAGTGCAGTGTGCGTGTAAACATTTGCATACTGAATTGCAGTTGTCAGAAATTATGAATCAATTGTAAAACATAATTTAGATACCACATGACAACTTAATATCTACATATAATGTTAAAGAATGAATGCAGGATTTATTTGCTTTGTATTCTTTATAATCTGTGACAGAGATCTTTAGAATAGATAGACAATCTTGGGATTAACTTGCGCGCAGGGAAAGATTTTGATGCTGGCACGCTATTCTTTGATTCCGTTGCAAATCTGACTGAATCAAAACCATTTTTGATGCCAAATGATGTGCTTTCAATCACATATCTATTAGGGTTTCATCTCTTGTGCTAGAGGCGCTGTCCCATTTCCCCACTTGAGCCGTTTCATTCTGTTTGTTCTCTTTTGTTGAAGTTTTTCCTCATCATAAGGTTATTTATCTTGTCTCTGTGCATGAAATGTAAACGTATGATTATTTTACAGTTGTCTTGCATTGAAACTACACACCTGGGCCAAAAAAAATGAGACAAGCCAAAAATGGTCTCAACCATTTTAATCAAATATCACTGGGCAGGAATTGCACAAATAACTGTAGATAAAGTAACTTTAACTGTGGCACAGAATAGCCTTCCCCAACTTATTGACAGCTTTTTACAGGAAGAAGAGTCACTGTTTTTCCACTCAATGTTAATGGCTTCAAACAGTTCATGAGTAGTTAAAAATGCCTCACAGTTAATATGAGTTTAATGTGAGACCAAAGATTCACTATAGGGTGTAGATCTGGACTCTGACCAGCCAAAACATGATCCTGGTGGACTTTTTCTCAAGCCACTTCTTGGTGGTCTCTGCAGTTGACTTATTGAAAACAAACCAACATTTTATCATTCTTCTTTAGTTAAGCAACTCATGTTTCATTGTGATTCATCACTCAACACACAACTTCCCATATTAATTCTGTCTTTGATGTCAATGGCTTTTTAAGTAATGCATTTGCTTAAATTTTGCTAATTTCCTGACTAATAATTTGTGGTTAAGACAATTAAAAACTTAGTGTTTAGCCATTTTGGGCTTGGCCAATTTTTTTTTTATTTTTTTTTTGTTGCCCTATGTATTTGCTTTTCATCTTCATACTGTCCCTATTAATAGGGCTTTGAAGTACAGTAATATGCATAAACAGAGCAAATGTTTTTTTTGTTTAAGAAATATCACTCTGGATGCTTAAGGCACAATAACATGGAAATGAAAGATGCCCCTTTTTTTTAAGGTGTTAAAGAGATACTGTGTGTTTTTGGTGGTACTGACCTATCATATAGGACCTTATTATCTGTGTCTTTTAAATGGTTAGCTCAAGTGAGATTTCTCACTATTCCTTGTTGAGAAATATGTCAGGATGACTGATAACTGGCCAGTGACCTTTACAGAGGGAATATGAGGTTGCTGCAACTCTTTCTTCTTGATCTGACAGTCATTACAGATGTGGTCTCATTGAAGCCTGCATTGTGCACAAAATAGTTATTTTATCAGAAGTAGGTGCGTTGGACACATTATCAGGGTACAGTTCACTTACAAATGAAAACTCTGTCATCATTTACTCATCCACATGTCCTTCTAACCCCATATGCCGTTCTTTCTTACAAATGGAAAAGGCTTTAGGTCTCAAATGATAAAAGCACCATGAAAGAAGTCCAAATGACCTGTACGCTATATTCAAAGTCCTCTGAAGACATATAATAGTTTAATAATTTGCATTTGTGAATATCTGAATGTCACATTAAGTTAGTCGTCAGTGAGACCACAGAAGGCGCCAAGGTTTTCAGCAAATAAAGACTTATATTAAAGGTTTGTGTGAGGAAAGCACTACAATTTGAGTCAAATACAGTGCACACGTCATACTTTTATTACGTCATTTTTGGAGCTTGATATCAATGCATTTTGCCTTCATATTTTTACTGTATGGAGAAAGTCAGGTTTGGATCAACATGGGAGTGCATGGGTAAATAATGACAGAATATTCATTTTTGGGTGAACTATCCGTTTAAGTATTGCAGTGTTCAGTGTGAAGTATCTGCTGCTAGTCTAAACCATTGCCACTGAACCACTGCCTAAATCAGGATTAAATAATAATAAAAAAAAACTTCATATCTGCATTCTTAACCAATCTGAACCTCTTCATCTTCTGCAGGTGTGATAAGCAACTGGACGGATGAGAGTCGTATTCCACCCTGTACCATCTATCAGGCTTTCAAATACTTCCTGGACATAACCACCCCTCCTAGTCCTCAACTATTGCAACAGTTTGCTCCTCTAGTGACTAATGAGAAACAGAGAAAGAGACTAGAGGTGCTCAGCAAGGTAAGAAAACTGCATGCCTTCACACATGCTTGTGCGCTTCTCTAATTATCATGCAAGACATTTATTTGCATCAATACTAAAGCTCAGTAATGATCTAAAACCCATTTTCATACATCTTTTCCATATTAGACAAAAGGCGTCACGTCTCCACATGTGTCCCTGCCTTTTCCGCCTCAAATCGGCAGTAATTTTCTCAGTTTGATAACTTATTACCTCTGAAAATCAACCCCCTCCTCCCCACTTCCTTTTTTCCTTGCTCTCTCACACATGCCTCTCAGTGCCAACCTCGAAAACAAGGAAATATTTCTCTTTCATTGCTTCCCACTGAAACAATTTTTCGATATGTTGCTAAAAATGGCTGCTTAGTTAGTGAGTCATCCATTCTGGTTCAAATGAGTGAACCAGAGGAGAAAGACAAAAGGGTTCACGTCAATGAGGATGGCAACTCCTCGCAGTGTCTCTCTGCTTGATTAAAATAAACATACAATTTACATCTGTATATTTTAATCATTTATTTGGAATACGCTAGTCAAGGTTTGGGGTCGGTAAGATTTATGAATGTTTTTGAGAAAGTCTCTTATACTCACCAATCAAAAATACAGTAAAAATATGGAATATTGTGAAATATTATAAGGAATTAAATGAACTGTTTTTCTATTTTAATATATTTTAAAATGTAATTTACTAATGTGATGGCAAAGCTTTTCAGCATCATTACTCCAGTCAATAAGACAATAACGGTAGAGTTGTATGAACTAAGTTTTTGGTCCCTTTTTTTGTAGCTTGACAGCTCTAGTAAAAAAAGTACTTTTATTGTATAGAAAAGAACATTAATGAATCATTTATGTTCAAAATATCACAAACTGTAGATTAGGAGTAATATGTTGTTGAATACATTGTGTCAGAACTCTCTCTTTAAAAAGAGAGGTCTGAAAAAGCCCTTTCTGGCTCTGTTTTACACTCACATGACTAACACTTTTAGGCAAATTACAGCGTTGACATTTTTTTTTTACTCGCTTCTTGCTGTCAGTTCACAGCTTGCAGAATGTTTTGAACGTCTGCCATTCACTGCCACTCATCCAGAGCTCATGTGCCAAACCAGAGCTACTGAGAACATCATGCTGATGTCATGTGCTTCATTCGGTGTCTCCTCAGGGTTTGCAGGAGTATGAGGAGTGGAAGTGGTCCAATAACCCCACCATAGTGGAGGTGTTGGAGGAGTTCCCGTCCCTCCAGATCCCCTCCACCCTTCTCTTGACCCAGCTACCCCTCCTACAGCCACGGTACTACTCCATCAGCTCCTCTCCAGACCTCCATCCAGGAGAGATCCACCTCACCGTGGCAGTGGTGTCCTATCGGCCCAAAGGTAAACAAAAAAGGGGGGAAAAGCTTTTTCATAGACCAGGAAACTTAATTGAGTGCCTAATTGTGTTCCAGCTTCAGCTTCATATCAGCACTGTAAAAATGCTACAGTAAAAACCTGTTAATTGGTTAGCTGTAAGTTACCTTGCCATATATGGTGAAAATATGTAATGCAATCAGTGTTGTTGGTAATGCATTACAAGTAACAGGAATTACATTATCAGATTACTTTTTCAAGAAACAAGTTAAGTAACACATTACTTTTTTCAAATAAATAATGCAAGTTACTTTGTTTTCACATTTATTGACCTACACCTCTCCTGTCCCCATGTTGAGAGAAATCAGGAGTAAGTGCAGAGGCGTTGTGTGAACATGATGGTTATTGTAGATCTAGACTAAATGTGAACAGGCATTTATCTCTCACTGGCACAAAAACAGATTCAGTATTTCTCAAAATGAATAAAAACGGTGAAATGCAAACTCAGAATTTTACGCAAACCTGCAATAAATAAATGTTAAATGAAACTTTATGCATTTAATCTCACTTGATTAACCTGTCTTTGTTGCTGACTTTCAATGATCCTATTCAACCAGACTGATAAGCAAAAGTGACTTGGATAAACATCACATTTTTTTATTGCTAAATTAATGGTGGTATCAGTGATTTCAGGCCCAAAAATATTTTAATCACATTCATCTAATCTTTCCTAACGATCCGCTAGCTGCCCGCCCCATAAGCATGCCGTCAAAAAACGCGTCTCTGTAGGCAGCCTAGGCTCTGAGATCTGCACACAAAAACAAATGGTTTAGCCAAACAATCAAAACCAAAACAAATAGTGTTCCAACCAATCACCGACAGGGGGAGGGTGTTGTGAGGTTTTGAGCCAGCTTTTTCTTCAGCTCTGACTTCGCCTGCAGCCGTGCATGAGCACAAAACCTCACAAAACCCTCCCCCTGTCGGTGATTGGTTGGAACACTATTTGTTTTGGTTTTGAGTGGTTGGCTAAACCATTTGTTTTTGTGAGCAGATCTCAGAGCCTAGGCTGCCTACAGAGACGTTAGGAAAGATTAGATGAATGTGATAAAAATATTTTTGGGCCTGAAATCACTGATACCACCTTTAAGAGTGTTGTTGTTCTTCTCCTGCATCCTATTCTTATGCAATCCAGAATGGCAGCACTGCTGAAAGGTTTGTTTTGAGCTGCGCCCTCTACTGTTCAGGCGTGAATTTGCATTTCCTTCAGCCTGAGCTTATTCATTTCACCTTTAGTGTAAAAGGGCCTTTACATTAATGTGACCACCATCAAACAAACCAAATGTGGGACGATTACCAAGTTTGTGTGGGACATGTTACCAACACTAAAACGTAATCTGAAACCGTTATATAATGTCTATCTAACTTAATAAAAACATTTGCATTCTGCTTTTCAGCTGAAAAAAATACTTTGTTCTTTAATCCCTCCCAGAAAACACCATTACATCACAATAAATGTCTTTATTTTACGTGTCATTTAAATTCAACATCACTGAGGCCAAAGGCAGCAGGCATCACGCAGATAACTATTTTTTGAAACAGTTCTGACCAAGTCCAACTAAAATCCAACAGAATAAACAATGAACTAATAAAATATAAAACAACATGAAATTAGTTCATTGACAGTCTTATAATCAAAAACTTAAATATTTTTTAGAAAGGATGTGAATTAAAACAACCACGGCAGGCAACAAGTTGATAAAATCTGTTAAATAAAAAATTTAATTTACCAAATTATCCATTTGTTTTCTGACAGGGAACACATGGAGCGAATCACCGCTCCACATTTTGATTGACAGATGTTACAACCTACTAGTGACCGTGTTTACTCCTTTCTTTTCAACCATTGGATAGGATTAAAAAAAAAGCGGCTGTTGTTGTACTTCTGTTAAATATAGGTGAAAAACTACGCCGCAAAAAGAATAAATAAAATGCTTTCTTAAAAAGGCAAAAGAACGCATGCACGTTTTCTTAATATGATAATTAAAAACCAACAGAATGATGAAAATGTGGGACATTTTCTCAATATGCGACGTGCGGCACAAGGGGTGAAAATGATGTGCGGTACAACGCAAAGCGGGACGGGTGGTGGTCACCCTACTTTACATTTTTAATATAAAAAAACAAGCGGCTCAGCCCATCCCAGGTGAGGAGAAGGTAACACAAAAGTAATGTAATGTGTTTCTTTGCATAAAAAGTAACACGATTAGTTACTTTTTTAGGGATTAGCACAATATTGTAATGCATTATTTTTAAACAGAAATTTCTCTAGCACTGAATGCAATATGTTTTATTTATAAATATATTTAAATATTTTAAATATATCAAGCAAAAACTGAATTACTAGATAATTTAGAGTAAAAAAAATGCTCAGTTAAGTATCTCTTAAACATATTTTACTAAATTGTTATGGTTTAATTTCTCTTAAGAAATGATATTATTCTGCAAGCACTTTAGAATCCATTTTAGAATTTTTATTAACTAAAGCAAATTTTAAAAAGCTATGCAGTAGGTTTTTAAATTGTTCTTTTATAGTTGTTTTTTAACTTGTTACTGACCATGAAAATAGCCAAGGAAGCTGGCATGGTGTTAAAACACTAACCAACCAACCAGCTGTTATTTAATTCATGTTTATTGCATTATTTTAGTGTCTCGTGTGTTGCACTGACTGATGGTGTTTTTGTCTTTGATCGCATGACACTCTGAACATTTATACATATTTTCTATGAATCTGATCTGATGAATCTGTTTTACCACCTGTATTATGGTGATTAAACACAGTTGCAGTTTTTATCCGTTTATAACAGGATATTTTTAGAGTGAGATGTAAAATTACTTCTAAAAAATGACTTCGGAAAATTTTTTAATAAAAAAACAGTTGATGTACAGTGTATATATACTCAACATTAGCTATTGTCTACATTCCATCAAATTCTATATATATTCCATCCATATATTTTGGATGAATATGATGAGAAATGTTTGAGTTCATATTCAGATAGGCCTATCTTGAGATTGCAGATTTTGTTATCTTGGCCGATCTGAACACAGCAAGGATTAGCAAACTCATATTAAATTGCATAATAAATATTAAAAAAATGTTTTTTAGTTTGTTTTTTATATATCCATATAGAGATGTAATAAGTGATTCGAGCAGTCTTTCAGAGACCCTCTCTTTGATGAAAGCTAATGGTCACCAGAAACACATTTGAGATGCATGTTTGTACCAGGTGTCAACAGTAATGTATCTCAGCTGATCACTTTAACACCAGATGTTCTAAGCATGTGTAAACAGGACCTGATGTGTTAAACGTTTCCAGTGCTTCTTCGTCACTCATTTCAAACAACAGCCTCTCACTTTCAATAGTTACAATGACATATGGCCTGAAAACTCACATTTCCCCAACAGCGGTATCATATGAATAATTGGGTGCTTAATAAGAGAGACTATGAACTTAATTAGCAATTTGACTGAAGTGCCTAATGAATTGTGAATAATCTGTAATGTCAGAAGAGAAACCAGGCTGATTGTCTGCGGTATTAGACTGTTCATCTAATAACTGCTCGTTTATTTTAAAGATAGGGACTACATCAAAATTAAAAGATCAAATTAATTCTAGATCTGCTCATTTGCTGGTAAGCCTTTTTTTTTTTTTAATACGCGCAAAAGAGAAACGGTGATCTAATCTCTTTCCCACATTTTTAATGCATTGTAAACATGTAATTATGTGCATAATGGCGTAATTGGTGGTTAAAATATAGCAATTTCACTCCATTTGAAGCAAGTGATGTCAGCCCTGTGCAGTCCTGAATTGCCAGGCGCTAGATCAGTGTCGGAAGGTGTCAGGTTAAAGGATTATGCGTTTTATTCCGGATAGATGGAGAGGGTCCCGTACACCATGGAGTGTGTTCCTCCTGGCTCAACAGCTTGGAAGAAGGTGATACAGTGCCGTGCTTTGTCAGAGGGTAAAGCGTTTATACACTTCTCAAATATGTCCACTGAGGGTAGTTTTCGTGTGGATTTGATGGAATCAAAGGATGTATTCTGTGTTTCAGGGCTCCAACGTTCCGTATGCCAAAAGACAGCCAGGTTCCGTGTATTCTGATTGGCCCAGGCACTGGAATTGCTCCATTCAGAAGCTTCTGGCAGCAGAGACTGTATGATGTTGAAAATAAGGGTAGGCTTTTGTTTGCTTCGAAGTCTAAATTGTGCTTCTAAATGTACAGATCTGATAAAGAAAAGCATCTTTTGTTTGAATGATTTGTTAATTTGTTATTTAATACATTTTAACATTTATAGGTGTTCTAATCTTTGTAGAACATTTATTTATTTTTTGTCATTTTGTTTTCATTGCTTGAATACAAACTAAAAAAAAATATATATATATATATATATACACATACATACACATATATATATATATATATATATATATATATATATATATATATGTATATGTGTGTGTGTGTATGTGTATATACATGCATACATACATACATGCATACATACATACACACACATATATATATATATATATATGTGTGTGTGTATGTATATATATACAGTTAATTTTTATTTTAGGATTCATTGATAATTTGCATGCAATTAATGTAATTATGTATGATTAATATACTTTGCCATTTGTCATTGAGTTAACTTAATTTTGGCATGTTTAAATTCACCAGGAATCAAGGCATGTCCCATGATCTTGGTTTTCGGTTGTCGGCAGTCACAGATTGACCACATTTACAAGGAAGAGACCATCCAGGCGAAGAACAAGGAAGTGTTTAAAGAGCTTTTCACCGCATACTCCAGAGAGCCTGGGAGACCAAAGGTTAGAATATGATGCCTTGGCAAATATCACTGAGGATATTTCAAATCCATTTATACTCCAGCATTAGTGAAGGTTTACCTAGATTGCCCATGTGAATCATGGAGATTAATGTGAAAATGGACCTTTTTGAAGAAAAAAAAAAGTCTCAGATCTTTCCTTTTTTTTTTTTTTTATTCAGTGAGCAAAGCAAAGGCTTTCTGACTGAACAAATAACAGTGGAACAAATTACTCGCCCTCATGTCGTTCCAAACCCATAAGACTTTCGTTCATCTTCGCAAAACAAATGAAGATATTTTTGATGAAATCTTGAGAGATTTCCTTCTCTCCATTGACAGCTACACAACGACCACTTTGATGCCTCAAAAAGTTCATAAAGTCCAAATTTTCTGAAGAGACTCGATCACTTTATATGATGAACAGATTTAATTTAGTCTTTTATTTACATATAAACATTCATCAACTCACACATCAGTTGTGGTAAACAAGCATGTTCGCTTGACATGCAAGAACCAATGAGGTTCATTCTCATGTTACGCATCACGTTTGAGCTTCAGCAAGAACCAATGAGGTTCATTCTCATGTTACGCATCACGTTTGAGCTTCAGCAAGAACCAATGAGGTTAATTCTCGTGTTACGCATGTCAAGCAGATTAGGTTGAGCTTCTGTTTATGTTCGCTGATCAATATATAATAATATGATAATCTGTTCATCAAAAAAAGCGAGTCTCTTCAAATTTTTTTGAACCAACTCGCTCAATTCATATGGATTAGTTTTACAATCTCTGAAGCATCAGTGGTCGTTGCGTAGCTGTCAATGGAGGGACAGAAAGCTCTCAGATTTTATCAAAAAGATCTTCATTTGTGTTTCGAAGATGAACGAAAGTCTTACGGGTTTGGAACGACATGAGGGTGAGTAATTAAAGGGGTGGTTCAGGATTTTGGACATCGGACCTCATTTCCAAGTTAGCCTGGGTGATAAATTTATCATTTATCATGTTTTCAACATTTTTCATCCAGTCCTTCCAGTTGCATAGTTCGCCGGTGCTAGGCTAGCGCGAGTCAACGGTAACTGATCAAACTACTCTTGCATCTCAATGATCGCATTACATTTACAGGAACTAGTTTCTCAGCAGCGGCGGAGTTTTACTTTGCTCCGGTTAGTACTGCGCCGAAAAATAAACACAGAACAGAAGCGGACTACAGTCGGGACGTCTAGCTAGCTAGTAGTAGTCTCGGTTGCCTAGGTAACTTAATATCACTCCGCCGCTGTTGTAGACTGTGCTAATAAACACAGGGAACAAAGTATAACTATTGCAATGCGATGAAAGGGTAGTTTGTCTGTTGAGAGAATAATGTTACAAATCATTTACATCGATAGTCTGGAGTTATCATTTATTTGCTTTTGGTGTACTGTGGAGTGGGTAAAACTGTTTTAATGGCAGGCTAGCAGTTACCGTTGACTCGCGCTAGCCTAGCACCGGCGAACTATGCAACTGGGAGGATCGGGTGAAATTTTTTGAAAACTGTCTCCACTGATAAATAACACCCAGGCTAACTTGGAAATTAGGTCCGATGTCCAAAATCCTGAACCACCACATTTTTGGGTGAACTAGCCCTTTAATGTCGACTAGTCTGTGCAACCCCTGGTTCATAGATGTCTTTTTAGTCCCTTACCTCTTACTTTATATTCTTTTCTCAGAAATATGTCCAGGATGTGCTTCGCGAGCAGCTGTCTGAAACAGTGTACAAGTATCTGAGAGAAGAAGGAGGACATATCTACGTCTGCGGGGACGTCACCATGGCTGGAGACGTACTGAAAACAGTCCAGCAGATCTTCAAACTGCACGGAAACATGACCCTGGAGGACGCCGGCTTCTATATCAGCAAACTAAGGGTTAGAGCACACTTATCTTCACACTATTGTTAATGGTGCTATTCAGCCATTTATTTAAAACGGACCTTTTGTTTGCAAAGGTAAATCAAGTACAAGGTCATTTGAGAAGTTCCAGGTACTTTTTCAAACTGTTTTCTCCTCTGTCTTGTTGAAGGATGAGAATCGATACCACGAGGACATTTTCGGCGTGACCCTGCGCACTTACGAGGTCACCAACCGTCTAAGGTCGGAGTCTATTGCTTTCATCGAAGAGAGCAAGAAAGACACAGATGAGTAAGTCCTGTTTGCTTATTCTCCATCCGTCCTCGTCTCTCCTTGAGTTGCCTTTGGGGTTATCCATGCTTGTAGGAGGACCTTGTGTTGTGTAGATTACTGTAGATACTGCCTCTGGACCAGCATCACTGAATGCCAGCGGTAACCATAGAGACGGAGGCTGAGAAGAGGCTGCAGAGTAACAGGATTAGTGAGAAGAGAGTGGCTGTGCTATTCTCTGTTTGTGCTCTTACAGATAAGAGCTTGTTCATCGCGCACTTGCCCTGAGAGCGGAGGGAGGGAGAAGTGCTTTAACCGTAGCGCCCTTAACTGGCCTTTTCACTGCATGGCCACCGTAGTTCCTGTGAGAGGTGTCGCTTATTTTGATGTTTTATGATGAAAGTCCTTGAGTTGGAGGACGAGAGGTACCTTACAATCTCTCGCCATGTGTCATCTGGTGCTCTGTTGGACAGTGCGCAAAAGTGGATAAATTAAAATATCACGGCATATTTAAATATGATCATGAAACGTTGCAATTAATGCATCCAAATATTAAATGTGAACGTGATTTAATGAAGCATGAAAGGTGTTTATTATTCAAATTACTTTCATCAAATGCAGATTAATTAATCAAATTAATCACAATTACAGGCCAAATTTTCTTATGTAAAATGAAAAAAAGAAGAAAGTTTCTTCTGCATTTATTTGATCAAATACAGTAAAAACAGTAATGTTGTGAAATATTATTAAAATTTAAAATAACATTTTTCTATTTGAATATATTTTAAAATACAATTTATTCCTGTGATGTAAAGCTGAATTACTCATGTACTCATAGTGTCACATGATCCTTTAGAAATCATTCTAATATGCTGATTTTATGCTCAAGAAACATTTATTATCAATGTTAAATTTTTTTTTATTATTATTTGTAAGTCACTTTTGATCATTTCAGTGCATCTTTGCTGAATAAAAGTATGTATCTCTTTCTATCAATGAAAAAAAAAAAAAAAATCTAAGTGACCACAAATTTTTGAAGGGTAGTGTATATCATGAATTTCATACTCAGTAATGCACTCAATAACTAAAAATACAGTGAATTGTGAGCATATATAAGTTGTGGAATACATTTGTTTATGCAAATATTTAACTGCAGCATAATGCATTTCATTATTATTAATAAAAATATAAATTGTATTTTGTGATTGATATATGTACTGTATGCATACCCTCCCCTTTTCTCTCTCTCGTTTGAAATCTTTATTTTCTTTCTTTTACAGGGTGTTTTGCTCATAGTCTCATTATCAGTCCATATCGCTGGTTTTTGCTCATAATCGGCCAACCAGAAGCATGATGGGACACCAAGATTGATTCGGGAAAACTGTGCCAAGTTTGTCTTTAAAAAAAAAAAAAGTTTATTTTTTTCTTTTCTTTTAAATGGAATATTTCATTTTCTTTGCTAGGTCTTGTTTGATGTGCTTCTCTATGATCAAAATCTGCATTAATACAACTACCTTTCACTTGAATTTCTGAATGCACTTTTTTGTGTGTCGTTATGCTTTGTCCTCAATAATGGGCTGCGCGCACTTAGACATGGCCTGCCTTTTAAACGTGTAAGCGAGATCAGTGGCTTTCCTGATGTACAAACATGCGTAGATATTGACTTTACCATTCAGAGATGGGAAGTATTTGGTTTGGTTAGTGAGTCTTGAGGTTATTACGCACATTACGATCTGTTTTAATCAAAGACCAAGTCTCTGTCCATGCTAAAAAGAGAGGTTGTGCTAGCATTTACTAAGGGTGAGTCATCTTTAAAAGAGCCAAACACAGATCAAGAGATACCCAGTTCGCTTTCGACTGTGGGGAAAGAGTTAATATACGCCAGCATGTCAGCTGTGTAGCAGATGAGTTAGAAAATCATGCTTTATATATTATCACTTTATTATATTACACCCGAACAAGGATACCTTAAAATATCATCACTTGTAAATGACACACACTGCTAATTGACGGCACACTGGTGCACACTGTGCATCTGGACGTGCTAAAGCAGTTTGTCTTGTTAACAACTAGCCCTCAATTATGAAATTAAATATAATGACATTTAAGAAAAAAAATTCTTGAAACACTTAAAATATCTTGCTTTTGAAATTAATTCAGCGAATAAAAACATGATTGTGGATTTAAAGAAAACGAGTTGGATAACGAGCTCAATAAAACTAAGTTGAGCCCGCTTTTAAATATCATTCAATATGCATTTAAATCAAGCTAACTGTAAGAAAAGACTTCTGGAGTTTTAAAAATCTCTCTAGGTTGGGCTTTTATGAAACGTCCTTGAAGCTCTGATCTTCAGTACCCAGCAGGAATTGACAAGAAAGAAAGAGGTGATGCACCTGTTTTGTATTATTACACTTCTATATCCCTTTTTCCTTGCTTCTCTGAGACATGGCTGTGATGACCCTTCTCTTTGAATCTAACTGAGACCTGGATTTCTTCTTTAGATTTAAGATCAACCGTTGTAGTTGTAGTTTCATATTAAAGGGTAAACGCTTGCAACAGAGAGCAAAAAATCAGTGCCGCGCATAGTTCATTTTCTTTTGCATGCAATGCCTTTTTGATGGCTTTAAAAGGACGGGTTTCTGGAGATGAATCCTTTAAGCTTCTGATACGTATGTTCGGTTAGATCCTTGCTCGTTTTGGATTTGCTTGGAAAGCTTTGGGTTATGAGTGGCTTCTGGCATGAAAAATATTATATGAGGTAATTTTGATTTCAAGGAGCTTTCTGTTGTCTTTCTGTAGGAGAATATTCTTGTTCTATGTATGCTGTTAACACTGAATGTTTCCTTCCCCGCATTTGGGTTTTGCACCGTTTAAACTCTGTGATTATAAAAAGTCTGGCAAAAAAGAAACCCACACATGCATATATTAAAGGGTGCAGTAAATATCTAAATATATATGACAATTTTTTAAGAATGTATTTTGATTATGGGTTTTGATTTGGTTTTGTCCCTCTGAGTTGCTTGTAATATATAATGTGAATATATGAGGTCTAATCTTTACTTGGTTTGGGGGAACCTGAAGCATTATTCTGAATGCATGATGTTACCGTCCTGTTTTTCTCTTATCCTGCACTGTCTGTTTAACTGTCTGTTTAACTGATCGCGCCCTTCCTCTGTGACTGGACGGTGAAGAAGCTTACGGGATTTTGTTTACTGTTTGTGTTTGTTCTTTGCTGCTGCTAAAAGAAACTGTTCCGATCAATTTCCGCTGTGAATCTTCTATTGTGGAACTTTGAACATTGAAACATTTGCCATTTTAATGCATATACTGCAAGAACTTTGCATCTACTTAATAATAAAAAACATTTGTATGTCAAAACTTGAAGTTCTTTGCTGTTTTTTTTTTTTCACGTAATGCAAAAGTTTAGGAGATTATGGCGTCATGTAAATAGAAAAATGTAATGTATTAATCGCTTTTTTGTTGACAATGTGTGAACGGCTTGTGACAAAACTTAAAAAACAAATCCTTCCTTGACTTCCTATGTTGTCTATGTAAGCCTGTCGACTGATTTTTATTAAAAGGACTCATTTTTGCTGGGAAAATCAAAAGGATGTGACGTTACGTGCGCTCCAGAGAGCCTATTCCTTATGACACATGAAATGAATGCTTATACAATGTTCAGGATAATGGCGAAAGAGCTATTCTGTACTGGAATGTCAATGTGTCCTACAAAAAAAGGGATTAATTAGAACTATAGTCTTACAGTATACTATCTCAAACATACTTTATAATCAAACTGCCATAACTAATTTTATTACCTCATCTGTCGACATGATGCCAGTGTGAATCTACAAATGAATCCACATCGCTACGATCAGATGCTTTCTTAACTGCTGCTTTCTCACCACTGTCATTGTTGTATATTTATTTTGTAATTGAGAGGAAAGTGTGCCGCACATAAACGTCGCTCTAGGCGTCGGGATTGTACATTAACAGTATATTGCTGCAAAGGTTTTTTCAACTTTTTACTTCTAAGAGAAGAACAAAATAGGACCGTTTCGAGAGTATTATGCACAGACCCAAACTTAAAAATATCTAGGGGGATCTGGAGGAAAAGTGAAGGAGGAGGAGCACAGTGAGAGGTTAGGGCCGAGGCGTATGAATAAAGAGGCGCAGGATTTTTTTTCGCTTCATCTGGCCTTACATCAGCCTTCAAGTTTTAAATTATTTAAAGTCCCCCTGTAGTCAATAATTTTATCCTTTAAAACTCTTCTTTGATCACCAAAATTACATATAAAAAAAAAAATGCCTTAAAATAGCTTGATTGTAACTCTACACACTTGCTTCATTTAGAATATGTGGAACTATGAATATGCAGATTAGCTCCGCCTCCACTCACTCACATCAGCTCAGAGATTCACTCGGTCAATTTACTGAGGTAAACGCTGCTCAATGGTATCGCTCTTTACAACGTCTAACACATAAAGGTAATTGATATGATTAGCCTTTTGCTTGACTGTTATCAAGCTAATAATGTGTTGCTAATGTTACACAAACTATGTTCCCATTCGCATCTCAGTCTGCCTTTTCACAATCATCTTAAAATCAGTCATCAGAAACTCTTTGACTTCAGAACGTCATGTGGAGAAAGGCATAGAGTTCATCATAACTCTATGCCGTAATATACATCATACACCCGATATATTGCTAAATCTAACCGATTTTTCAGATCAACAGAAAAATATACCAGGATAACCTGGCTTCTCTCGTGAGTTCCCTGTAATAATATGCGAAAGCCCGCTGGCACGTTGACTAGATTGGTTACAAGGTAGTTTGTGACGTAAGAAACACCAGCGATTTCAAACAACTTTTTTGAGACTGTCTTTGGTTTACTGCAGTTTTAAGGAGAAAATACACCACTTAAACATATGAACAACATTAAAAACTTAATTTTCACCACAGGGGGACTTTAATGACAACATTCAAAGAATAAGAAAGCATATTTTCAGGTCTATCTATCTACTTTAACCTAACATACCTCATCAGACAGTGATTTGTCAGTAAAAATGACTGGGGTACAGCAAAACTTCACTGGGGATCTGGCAACGCCCCTGGCTGTTAATATATCGGGCCTTGAATCACATTCAGTCTCTTGTCTATTTCGTGTGCAGGAGTGTGAGCAATAAGAGCCGCTGGCAAAACCAGCAATGCATGGGGTGAGAGGTGACGCCCCGCCAAATCTCGAGAGAATCACGTCTTGCTTACGGCACAACATCACATTCATCAACAACATATGAAGCAGCCTCTATGGAAGACACTAGCACGCATTTCAGACGTGAATCATGGCAGAGTGCAGAGACGGCTCTGCGTGAGTGGTATTTACGACAGTAACGTTAAATAAATACTCCACAACGACTCTAGGGGTCACTGTTTGAGAAAAGCGGAAGCTGCATAGTGTGCCTTTAAATCAAAGAGTATAGAAGCCCAAGAGGCGAAACTCAATAGAACGCTCCATAGCAACAGTTGCCCCCATGACGTGACGGCGCGGCCGCCATTATGGACTGAAAACTGAAGGAAAACGCCGAAAAATAATGGGAGTCAATGGCACTGAAAAACTTAACATAACAAAAACTTAACATAACTTAATTTTTTCTGGCCGTCATATCTCAATATGAAAACAATTTAAAATACATTAATGAGGATGACCGACGTTAAATGACGTTAAATGACAGAAAATATACGTCTATGTGTTGGTTATGCATGGCCTAATTACCCTTAGGAAAATAGTATTTTGGGACAAAATATTACTATAGAAGTACTATAAGACTACTATAGAAATACTATAGCGGCTCTAGGATATTATAGAGGTATTATAGAACATAACATACTTCTGTGATTTTCTGTAATACCTCTATAATATTTTAAAGCTGCTACAGTATTTATATAGTAGTCTTATCGTACTTCTGTAGTATGTCCCAAATTACTATAGTATTCCTATAAGATTACTATAATATTTTGTCCCAAAATACTATAAGATTCCTATAGTACTTTTTAGTAAGGGTATGTCCCCCACCGAATCGGCTTCATTAGCCTACCACTTACGGTTTGCAAAGATAAAATTATAAAATTACTGCAAAACTTTAATCTATCAATATTTATGTTCTATTATGCATTTTCCTAGTTATATGACTAACAGAAATTCATGAAATAATATAGGCTATAGGCAGACACACAGTAATAAGATATAAGTAATAAGATGTTTATTCAAATGTTGATTTTGAAATTAGTGAACATCACCATATATATGATTTGGAAAAATAAATAAATAAATAAAATTATAAATGAACATTTCTAAAGACAGTTAATATTTTACATAGAATATCACAAAAATATTAACTTGTTTTTTCAACATCTTCAGTGAAAGTGCACACAGTAAACGTTTCAATGGGAAGAACAAAAACAATCTGTGAATGTCCTATTACAGGCGGAAAGGTACAAAAAAGATGTGCAATCTAGCAAGTGCACACATGAACTATAAACGCCTATTAAAATGGATTTTGCCATTGACTGGCGCTAACGATTTCAGCAGCCATCAGTCCATAATGGCGGACGCGCCTCCGCAGCGCCATCTACAGACTGTTACCCATAACACAACAGAGTTTCGCCTCTTGGGCTTCTATACTCTTTGTTTAAATGACAGTTTTGGTCTCAGATATTCATAATGTAACTGCAAAAATATATTTTTTGTTCCAGACATTTGAGATTAAAAAAACGATATAAAGACTATTTAGTAAATATAAATAAGTGGTGGGGATTACAAATTATTTAAAAATAAATATAATAAAATATATAGGCCATAAAAACATAGAATGAATATATTGTTGTTTAATATAATAATAAAATCTTTATTTATCTTTATTAATCATTGTTTGACGTATTTAGCTAATATATTATGTAAAATGTTTTTTTGTTTTTTTTCTCCTGTAAAGCCTTTTTATATGGGTAATGATGTGACTTACATGAGGATTTTATTTTATAAAACAATTAATTTAATTAGATATAATATAGATTATATTCTATAATTAGAATATAATGAACATATTTTCCCAGTAGTGCTGTGACCTTTAGGCTGGAGAGTTATACATGTGTGCAAGTACAGAAGCGAGTTAAATATAAAGTCAGAGAGATTGAACCGTCTCTACATATCACTCTACAGATAACTTATGCTCAAAGTAGAGAAGAAAACATGTATTAGAGCAAATTTTTTATGTTGAATGAAAAGTGATGCCGACAAGAAGAGAGGAACTCGCCAAATGAGAAGGAGAACACATAAAAAAGGCCTTTTTAAAGGGGGCGTTCAGTCTAAATGACCTCATTTGGGGAGGTCATTCATTTATCTGACTGTAAATATCTGTGAAGACGACAGTGACACTCATATGCTCCTTTGTGAACAGAAGAGCTTCTCTGGCACCAGAACCATCACTGATATTGCCTTGATTGAAAAACGTTTTGATATTTGTACTCTGCTTTATGTATGTATTTGTAGAATACTTGTACTGCTATAGATACTAATTGTAATAAATAAATAGACTATTTTGATAACGTCTGCCTCCCGGGGCATTGATTTATATGCCAGAACAGACCCTGGAGAAGTCTTCGGTCCGAATTGTAAGTATTTTAAAATGCTTATAGGTCCGATTCATATACCTAACCTGAAAATTATAAAAAAATAAGGTAAAGGTGCAGAGTTACACACCATAAAACAATATATATATATATATATATATATATATATATATATATATATATATATATATATATATACTGTATATGAATTATAAAATTATTTTTTATTTAAATTGTGTTGAGAGCAGCTGATTAGCTTTTATAACGAAGCTGATATTTACTGAAGGGAGAAGTACCACTCACTTCAGAAAAAGATTGAGTGTGGCTTTGTGAGAGGAGAAGTAACACCATGGAAACCAGTCAACAAAACAAGTGAGCTGAACAATAGCCCACCCTCGCTGTTCAGGCTCCACTGCTGATTGGACAAACTGTCCAAAAATGCAGCTCTACCATTATTCAAAGTGACTGTCAGTCAAACATGACCCTACAACAGAGCAGGCTAGTCTAGGGCAACAGGAGACAACACTGCACTGATTTGCTTTCTCATAGATTTGATTTCATTTAAGGATATCGATCTTGTCTGACTTGGGAAAGCAGAGTGAATCAAATGTGATTTAGTTTGAACAAAACAATCACAGAGTCTCAAAACATACATAGAATGGTCGCGGGTAAAAAGGTGACAAAAGAAAGTATTCTTCCATCTGTGTGTGAGGATAATGGAGATGAAGGTGGAAAAGAAGAGGATTTGGGTGGGATTGCGAGCAGGCCGGTCAGCAGACCCAGAAGTGTCTACAGCAGAGGAAGTGTTGATGGCCAAGTGAGTGTCCATGCTCATATTTCACATATTAACATATTAACACTTTACAGTAAGGTCTAATTTCTTAACAATATATTCTTACACTTTGTTAATGTCAATGAAAATGTTGATGTTCATGTTAGTTCACAGTGCATTATCTGATGTTAACAAATGCAACTTTTGATCTTAAAAATGTATTAGTAAATGTAGAAATTAACATTAAGATAAATAAATGCTGCTGAAGAATTGTTCATTGCTCATTTGTTCATGTTAACTGATGTAGTTAACTAATGTTAACAAATCAAACCTTATTGTAAAGTGTTACTCTGTTTCTTATGCTTGTATGTTAGAAAACACATGATGACTAGCACATGTTCCTGGATCAACATCCTTTCAACCAATCAGAATTTAGGGTTTAGGGGAAGAGGCATGGTTTGGCGAATGATAGGTTGAACACTGGTTGCTGACATCCCAAATCCCTTCTATCATGTCTGAAGTACTGAGTGTGAAGGCAAAAAGTGTGTGTGTGTGTGTGTGTGGGGGGGGGGGGTGCAAACTTAATTTACGAGTACTCAAAGTAAACATACAGTGTCAATTTAATACACTTTTAATAAACAGCCAGCCCAAATTTAACCAGCATAAAAGCATCCAAATGGCATCTGAATTAAAGAAAATACTACACTATACTTCTCAAAAGTTGGGTTTAAACAATGCTTTTATTCAGCAAGGATGGATTAAATTGATCAAAAGTGACAGTAAAGACAATTATAATGTTAGATGCTGTAAATGCAAAAATATTAAGCAGCACAACTGTTTTCAACATAATGATAAGAAATGTTTTTTGAGCAGCAAATCAGCATATTAGAATGATTTCTGAAGGATCATGTGACACTGAAGACTGAAGTTATTCTATCACAGGAATAAATTACATTTAAAATATATTAAAATAGAAAACAGTTATTTTAAAATGTAATTACATTTTGGAATATTTCTGTTTTTACTGAATTTTTTTGATCAAATAAATGCAGGTGAGCATAATAGACTTCTTTCAAAAGAAGACCCCTGGACAGTACCTGTATATAATGATGTCATTTGGTCATTAATGGTCATTTAAGCACCAAATTCATCAGAAACTCACACTCTTATCATCAGCATACAGTATGCTGAGCTTGACTGGAATGTGATTGACCAGTGTTTGTTCATGTCATTGTATGTAGTTTAGGTTTTCTCAACTTTTTGATGCTCTCACCGCTGTCAATCCCAGAATCCCCCGCATGAGCCCGTTGCTCATCTCACATAGAAACTGAATTGTAAACGCCCGCTCATCTCAGCACCAGTGGGCACACACAGTTACTTTTCAACCACTCACCACAAACCATCTGCAGCTCCATTCTGCTATCTGGTACTCAATCCTCCAAAAAAATAAAATAAACTTCCTACCCTACAGTATGTTTTTTTTTCCTCACAGTATGTTTCATTTGGAAATATGTCACTTTGTGGAAGTAAAATGATAGAATTGTGCACCATTCAGAAGTGAAATGTAGAAATTCATATAACAATGTTTAACTGGAACAGCAAAGTTTGACAAGTTTGTTTGGAATGTTGGCTTGACAAAGTCTTATTGGAAAGTTTTGAGTATGAATGGATGGACGGATAGATGGATGGATGGATGGAAATGTTACACATATAATTTTTTATATAGAAACAACAAAGTCTTGTTAAGTTTTGAATAATGTTGAAAAAGCCTTGCAAAAGTTAGACATAAGTGAACAATAGATAGATGGATGAATGGATGGAGCAAAGTCTTGTTAGAAAGTTTTGAATAAGGTTGAAAAAGCCTTGAAAAAGTTGAGGGTTTATAAGACTTATTAGACAAAATAATAAAACGTTGGACTGACAGCTAAATGACGAGGCATAATTTCGGAGCATGTTCCCTGCCTGAAAATGTTCATCCTTCTGCTCAGAGAGTGCCTAGATCCCCCAGCCAGAATCAAAGCATAAGAATGGCCCAACAGGATGAAGATTATACACATGAAGAAGACGAGGTGGATGAAGGTCGAGGCCTCCCAGGTGATGGACAGCAGCAGGAGGAAGAGTGTGTCATCGCTGACCAAGATTTTGACATAGACCTGGAACTCAGCAGATTTCACAGTGAGAGTTCTTATTAAAAGTGAAAGTGTGAATATGAACAGAGAGAGAGAGAGAGAGAGTGGGCTGGCGGGGGGGCGTGGGTGATGCACGTTCTGATAGAGGGTGTCAAAGAGCTAAGGGGCAGAGAATATGATGTTTCCACTCAATGGGGAATAAAACAGGCAAACGGCCGTGAGTCATGCTTGTAATTTCAGACAGGCTTCTCTCTTTCTCTCTCTCTCTCATTTTTCACCTGCTTGTTCTGCAGATACCGAAACACCTACACAATCCTCTACATATACATAAATCACGGCTCGATCCATCTCTCACTATCTCTCTGATGGCTGTTTATTCAGCTTATTAGAGATAGCCATCTGCTAGATTACTGCTGTGTGCCTCCGCATAGCTTAATGAATGGCTTGGGAATTTTCCACATTCATGATAATTGTGCATCTCAATGAGAAACAATGATACACTGTTGTATTTGGTTTACCAAGTCACACCAGTTCATCTCAATTGAGCTAAGGTTGCATGTGTGAATACGCCATATTGGTTATTTTCTGCTTGCTGAGGAAAGCATCATTATTATTTTTTCTCATAACTATAATAGTAGACCCCTAACTTCATGAGTAACTTGTCCTTACACTGTTTGTGCTGCAGAAAATCAGATTCTAAGCAGTTTTTCAACGTTATCTTCTGTTGTTGCATTTGTATTTCTTGTATTAGACTTATTTAGAAGCAGAACTTATATTTCATGCTTTTAAAAGTGCTCCAAAAATATCTACTAATACATTGAAATATCTGCAATTTATTCTTGCTTACAGAAAATCTGTGTTTTGAATGCCCTTAAATGGAGAAATACACTTTTTTATTTTATTTTATATTTTTACTTAGATGTTTTAATGAAATCTAAGAGATTTCTGTCCCTTCATTCACAGCCTACGCTTTACGCTTCAAAAAGTTAAACATGTGAATTGAACAGTTTAGTCGATGAACAGATTTTGAATGTAGGCTTTTATTTACATTTAAACATTGACAAGGCTGCGTCAAAATTGCATACTCTCTTGAGTAGGTACTTATTCTGAATAAGTAATTACTTTGTGACCGCTAAAAAAGTATGTCAGAGAATGTCTAATAGGAAGAGAATTGGCACTCTCTGCTTACTTCCGGTTTCTGGACTGGCTGCAGTAACACGTCTCTGTCCATGCGGGGGCGCTCGCAGGCGAGTGCAGAATGAATGGAGGTCTATGGCGAAAAACCCTCAAAATCCACTTTTCTCAGGATATAATTTTTTGTCTAGTAATTTGAATGTTGTATTCGAAAGGAGATACAAAGAAATTACACATTGCTGGGTGTTAGATTTTTTAGAGTCACCTACTACTTCCAGCGAGATTCTGAAGTGTCCGTCGTATTCACACTTCAGAATCTCGCTGGAAGTAGGTCATCCAGGTACTTTTTGCCTTCTCTTTTATGAGTACTGTGAACTCAGACATCTTTTGTCACATACTGTTTTTCACTACTGTAGATTTCAGATGCAGCCAAAGACTTTAACATTGATCAGCGAACATAAACAGAAGCTCAACTGAACTTGCTTGACATGTGAGAACAAATCTCATTGGTTCTTGCTGAAGCTCAAACGTGATGCGTAACACGAGAATGAACCTCATTGGTTCTTGCACGTCAAGCGAACATGCTTGAGCTTCTGTTTACCACAACTGATGTGTGAGTTGATGAATGTTTAAATGTGAATAAAAGACTAAATTAAATCTGTTCATCATATAAACTGATCGAGTCTGTTCAGAAAATTTGGACTAAACCATTCGATTTATATTGATTCGTTTTACGATCGCTTTATGAACTTTTTGAAGCATCAAAGTGGTAGTTGCGTAGCTTGTCATTGGAGGGACAAAAAGCTCTCAAATTACATTAAAAAGATCTTCATTTGTGTTCTGAAGATGAAAAAAAGTCTTACGGGCTTGGAATGACATGAGGGTGAGTAATTAATGACAGAATTTTCATTTTTGCTGGACTAACCCATTGAGTTAAATGATTAACTAGACATGCTAAGTATCCAAACCTTGACTCATTGCTTGGGCTAGTAGGAACACCCTAGAAACCACATACCTGTAGTAGAAACATGCTAAGCACCACATTGAACACTTTAGCAATCAAATACAGTAGCAATGCAAGGGCAACCATTCATAACATCCTAGCATTGGTTCTTGTCTGTGTTTGTCTATACTGATTGAGAACATTTTCTTTTATCGTCATTGCAACTGTCAATATTTTACCAATTTGCTTAATTTATACAAGAGATATCTTATCAAACAAATGAGAGATATTCTGATTGTTTTTTTAGATGAAAAACAAGCATATGACCCTACAGGCCAGTCCCGCTACAAAGAGGCTTGTAAGATGCTGAACGTAATTCCTGTATCCTGCTTCCTCCGAAATATGAAACAGAGTGAAATCAACATGATGCATTATGGATTGGGATCACAGGTAAGAGAAAAAAACAAAACAGGTTTAATGTCAGACGGCTTTAGTGAGGGAAAGAACTACAATCCCATGAAGCACCGTGAACCGCATAATTGAATTAAAAACGATGGAGAAATAAAACTACTTATTTACAAATGTTGATTATGCGTATAATCGATTATGCCATTCGCAGTGCTTCATTGGAGTGGGCGGGGCTAAAGAGGTAATTTGGAGCCTGTAGCTTTTTTCGATTCTGTGATTGTGGTGTAATTTTCTGCACAGCCTCATGGGTAATGTAGTTTTTCTACATTTTCTACATTTTTCTATATCCAGTGTTACACATGATTATTTTAAAAATAAGTTCAAATAAAAAGAGCTGATGGCTTCAGCAGAAGCCCAGCAAGCAATAGCCGTCATTTCACCATCTAGGTTAACTATAGGTTAATGTTGAAAAGGGGCGGGGCCACATAAGGTCCAGGGGCGTGTCTACGTGGTGGCCAGGGGGGGCACTGGCCCCCCCTGAAATTTGATTGGCCACCCCAGGTGCCCCCCCTATAAGATGTCTTGTGATTGGTTCATTTTACGGCCATTCAGTTTATAGACTAATGAAGTTCGCGATTCAAAGAAGTGCAGCACCAGGGAAACAACGGTTGCAAGTTGTGAGCGCAGCTTCTCTGCACTTAAGCTCATAAAAACACATTTACGCACTACCATGACTCATGACAGACACAGTAATCTTGGAGTCACGGTGCGTGTCCACTACAGCGGCAAAAGTCCGCTCAGTGCCGCTGGCAACGCTGTAAAACGTCTCCGCTCTGGGGTGTCTCTGTTGCGACTGCGAGGGTGTTTAATCGAAGTATTTTTCAACACACGGACAGTATCATCAGCGATGCACGCGATTACGTTTAGAAATAGACAAGTTTTGTTGAGAACTGTCCAACCTTTTGACGCTCTCGGTCGCTCTCAACGCTTTCTCCGGTCCGCTGTCAATCTCAAAATGCAACTGCGCGAGCGTGAAGCTCGACTTCCATAGGAATGAATTGAAAACGTTCGCTCCGCTCCACTCGCACCGTGCCAGTGGACACGCACCGTAAGCACCGTAATTTTGTTAGACGGTTTGCCAGTCACCACCGAAACAGACAAATCCAGCTGTTTTAGTTGAGGTCTGCCTTCTTTCTTTTTCGACTGTTTAGTTTCTAAACTAAAGACTAGCAGAGCACAATGTAATGGTTCTATATTTTATTTTTAAACTGTGGTGTTTTCATTTGAACTGTTACAGTGCTAAAACTTTAACTCTGTGTTACTCAGCTTTTTTGTAAATGAATTTGAAAGAAATGTTGAATGAAACACTATGATGTTTTGGCCAAACCATTTGAATTATTACAGTGGGGGGATTTATTTATTTATTTATTATTATTTGAAAGAGATTGTGAATAAAACTACTGTATTGTAATGGCCAAACTTTAAAAGAAAAGGTTTTTAAAATTGCTCATTATTAAAATTGCTTTTATTTAATTAACTTGTTAGTTTTATGAAAACACAAAAAATAATAAACACTGGTTCTCAAATTTAACTTAATGGATTACAGGGGTGACAAAAAAACTAAATTAATCAAAAATGTGCTGATTTGTTTACAAGTAACTTACAAGTAATTTACAAGTTTACAAGTAAGTAATCAAGTAAAAAAAAAAAAAATCAATAGGATTTACGTAATGTAGGCTACTGTAGAATTTAGCTTTTTTTTTGGGGTCACTTGCCGCCACCCCGTTTGGAGGCAGTGCCCCAGCATGGCCCCCCCACTGAAAATGCTCTAGACACGCCCCTGATAAGGTCTATAGAGCTGATATAGTCCGGATATGAGTAACCCACTTCTAGCCAAAATAACCTTGAATTTGGTTACATGTCGTTTTTGCCAAAATAGCTTGCGAGATGTATGATATTCCATCATGTAAGCAAAGTACAATGATTACAAGGTGTTTGGTTTCATTTCTTCTCTCATTTCATTTCTTTGTTATCTAAATGATGACTATTCTTGGGCTATGGTTTAGACATCTATTACATTTTCACTCACAGCCCAAATTTTGCCTTGTTTTAGCCTAGATGTCTGGGCTGTGTTTGGATGGCTGTTAGGCGTCTTTTAAACGCAAACTTGCTTGCTGGGAGTTAACAACTTCATAGTCTTTAAAGGTTTATAAGTTATAGTTCAAAATCAATTCCCTTATGAAGAAAATTAATGGAATTTTATACTTCCGGAACTGACTGTTGCACCCTATTTGGCATGATTTGTTTGTTTCAGTTCTCTGATTGGTCAAGATATTATTGCAGAATCATGGGTAATGTCATTTTTCATGAGGATTCCCACCATTAAACATGATTATTTAAAATAATGTGGGCTGATGGCTTCAGTAAAACCATATACCATATCAGTAGGTCTTTTTTTTAAGGTTTATAAGTTAAAAATCACTTCTCCTATTGTGAAAATGAATGGGATTTTTAGTTCTGGAACCCGACTGTTGCACTCGTGTCAATTGTTTAAATACACGGCGCTCCCATTTAAATAAAAAACTGCTGGCCTTAGGAAAAAATGCTTTGGTGGATTTACACAGCATAAAGGGTAACAAAACAACGTTAAACATTTTAAAACCCCTCCTCTATAGGGAACCAAAGCTCTGGCGGTTTCTCTGGTGACCAACATCTCCATCTTGAAACTGAATCTGCGGGATAATTGTATGGAGGGAATGGGCGCCGCTGCCATCGCTGACATGCTCAAAGAGAACTGCTACATCACAGGTGACACACACTGCTTCTACTTTACAATACTGCCTTGTTTCCTGTTGGACTTTTATTTGGGATTCACTAGCAGTGTGAACTTCAAGTCTGTTTGATCTTATCCGTGAGACAGTCTTGTCATGTATTTTGGATCGGACAGTCTGGAATCTTTTAGAACCCAGTATTTTGCAAGGTGTTTTATCATTCCTGTCCTGCACTGTGATATCTGAGCACACGCAACGGTGCTAGACTGCTAGTGACCATTTAATAGAAATTATCCAGTTCAAATAATAGAATTATGAAATGGAGTTAATTCTGTTGATGTGAATGTTATTAAACGCACACTTTCACTGAAAAAAAAGGATTAACTTTGAAACAATTTTCACTCAGAAATTGATAGTAAATTTCACATATAATTACTAAGAATTGGCAAGCAGACATTGAATTAAATGTGAAATTTTGAAGAAGAAAATCTGAAATAGTATTTTTCTAAAATGTGCTATTTTAGAAATGTGCTATGTTTTATTTACAACTTCAAAAAAATATATATTTTTTGCAGTTTATCATCAGTGTTGGGGAAAGTTACTTTTAAAAGTAATGTTACTCCTTAAAAAAAGTAACTAATTGCGTTACTTATAATGGAAAGTAATGCGTTACATTAATTTTGCGTTACTTTTTCTCACCTGAGCTGGGTTTGCTTGCTTGCTTGTTTTTTAATAACAAACAAAAGTTCTATTTTTGGCAAATGTTAAGTGAAATGTGAAATGAAGAGGCCTCAGGCTGAAGGAAATGCAGATTCATGCCTGTACACTGTAAAAATTAAAGGTGCCTGGAGGAACCTTTTGGGGTTCTTCACTTCGCCACACCTGCGGAACCGTCTGTAGATCCTCTAGGCACCCTTTAAAAAGGGGCAGTTCTCTGAGGAACCACACAGGTTTCCTGAGGAACTCTTATATGAAGCACTGTGTGGAACCACTGTGGGTGCCTCCAGGAACCAAATTTCAAATTTTTTTTTTTTTATTATTTGTATTAAATTAATTTCATGTTGTTACTACGGTTACCATAAACTTCTATTATAATAAACAAACTGAACCAAATACAAAATAAGAATTGTTTATTACATATTTTAGATCCATTTTGATACATACACTTCAATACACTTGGGGAAAAAAGCTAGTACCGTAATAGATTAATATCAATGAATACACAAAAAAAATTGTATACGTAACATGAATAATCAACCATGTGTATACAATAGGCTACACAAGAAAAGACATCTCAACAAAATGCATAGAAAACACATGTTCCATGTAATAAGTCAATGTAAAAAATTAAAATTGACTAATTAAAAATGTCCACCTTCACTTAATTTTAAAATGTGTTTCAGTTTGCTTAAGTCTGACGCCACTGTTTCCAAGTTCAAAAGCTCTCAGATGCCAAAAACAAACAACAAACAGTGCTAATATGCACTCATTGTGCTGTAATATTCCTGAAAATTATGATCCTAACCTTTATCTCTATTCTGAAATCTCAGATGGTTAGTTATTCAGCTATTTTGAATCATCAAATGTTGAAGTCAGGGATGCTGTGACTGTGAGACTGGAGACTGTAATGTACACTATGGCTTTTGAAAAGCTTAAATGTGTGACTTGAATCAACAGTTCCCATAAATGGTTGAGTATTCTCAATATCTAGAAACAAGATAAAGGAAGTAGAAGTAGAGGCTTCGACCCGGAAACAGTATTCCTTATGTCACAACAAGCAGAAAACATTTTCCATTTGAACAGAGTTAAGGTGCAGTAAAATTATCTGTTGTTCTGTGAATGTTCACTGGTGAATTCAGTCATTTCAATAAGAATCCACACGATCAGCAATTTTGTGTGGTGCTTCATACATTACATTGCTACACTGCTGACAATGGTCAATGGACCTTTTTGCCTGTGTAATTTCACGAAATTCACAAATGTGACGCACCTTTACTCGCTGCAACATAAAATGCAATCAATTATAAAATCTTCACAAGGGACATGTGAGGTACTTAACGAGTTAGAAAAGTGAAAAGGTGCATCAGCTTCATTTTCCGTTTGTTTTTCCTCTTTTCTGGTGGATGGTCCAGCCACTTCAGTGATTTTCAGGTCTACAGGAGGATTTTTATTCTTGTTCAAACTTGTATTTCAGCTTACCGAGATCCCTGCAAAGTACAAAATTTACTGTTAGTAAGGTTATTAAAGTGATAGTTGTGAAATTTAAATAATTTCAAACCTGTTTGACTTTCTGTCTGTGGAACCCAAATCTCAGGCATAATGCAACCCCTGTCACCGTTCGATTTCACTGCATGAAACACAAGCAAAAAAAAATTGTGTACCGGTAAATCATTCATGAAACCATTCTTATGCACACTTGTCTAGTTCAATTCAATGCAACAATTTATATAAAAATGGTTAAGCTCCAAAAATGTCCCAGAAAAGATCCTAAAAATAATCAATGAATTCACAACTCATGTGTTATGGTTTGTTGTTACGTCAGAAACGAGGATACAATATGCAAGTGCAAAAAACTCTTTATTGATAGGCAAATAATGATGATGATGATGATGATGATGAAATCCGGGTGATGCAGGCTGTGGCGCAGGGACTTTGATGGTCAGACACGGAGAGATGGATGAAGTGCAGTGCGCTCTGATGAGTGAAGACGTGATCCAGACATGAAACGTAATCCAACAAGACGTGAAACAGGAACACAGGAACTCCAGACGGGACACGAGGCACAGGAACAGGATCAGACAACACAGAGACTTCATGCAACGATCTGACAAGGAGATGAGAAAGCGGTGAGCATATATAGGAGATGAGATGAGTGGCAGCTGGTGATGATGAGTGATTGCAGCTGGCTACTGATCAACAGTAACGATCCGGACACACCCACTCACACACTCACACACATGTAAACAACAAGGCACGAGACTAGAGAGAGACATTGGATCTATGAACCGTGACAGTACCCCTCCCCCTAGGAACGCCTCCTGGCGTTCCCAGGTCCCCTTACCTGTCGATTGTAATCATCGATAAGGGAGTGATCCAGAATGTCTCTAGCAGGTACCCAACTTCTCTCCTCTGGACCGTAACCTTCCCAGTCCACCAAGTACTGGAATCCGCGTCCCCTCCGCCTTGAGTCCAGCACACGATTGACCGAATAAGTGGGTTCCCCATCTACGAGTCGCGGCGGGGGAGGAACCGGGATTGGCGGATTAATACGAGAATGAAATACGGGTTTAATTTTGGATACATGAAAGACGGGGTGAATCCTCCTGTACGCTGGAGGTAGGTTGAGGCGGACTGCCACCGGACTAATGATCTTGGTGACAGTAAACGGGCCAATGAATTTGGGAGCAAGTTTATTAGACACGGAACGCAGAGGAATGTTCTTGGTAGAAAGCCACACTTTTTGACCAGCGACGTATACGGGAGGCCTAGACCGGTGGCGATCGGCTTTGGCCTTGGTGCGCAACCCCACCTGGAGTAGAGTCTCACGGGCTCTAGTCCACGTGCGGTGACACCTCTGGACGAAGGCGTGAGCGGAGGGGACCGCGACTTCGGATTCCAGACTAGGAAAAATTGGTGGCTGGTACCCTACACTACACTCAAACGGAGATAGGCCCGTAGATGACACTGGCAACGTGTTGTGGGCGTACTCCACCATAGAAAGTTGTTGACTCCACGAGGAAGGATTCTTGGAGACTAAACATCGTAACGTTCTTTCCAAATCCTGGTTGGCTCTCTCAGTTTGGCCATTGCTCTGGGGGTGGAACCCTGAGGACAAACTGACAGTCGCCCCCAGAAGCTTACAAAATTCTCGCCAAAATTTGGACACAAACTGGGGTCCCCTGTCAGAAACCACGTCTATCGGGAGGCCATGTAACCGAAAGACGTGGTCAACGACAATCACCGCTGTCTCCTTGGCTGAGGGTAATTTGGGCAAGGGAATGAAATGGGCCGCCTTCGAGAACCGGTCCACCACGGTCAAAACTACCGTGTGACCCTGAGAGGGTGGGAGGGCGGTAACAAAATCTAGAGCGATATGGGACCAGGGTCTCGAAGGAACCGGCAGCGGTTGGAGTAACCCATCTGGGGGTCGATTGGAAGTCTTACCAGTGGCACAAACTGAGCAAGCCAAAACAAAATTGTGAATGTCACGAGCCATGAGAGGCCACCAGAATCGTTGCTTGACTAAAAATCTAGTGCGACTGACTCCTGGATGACAAGCCACATTGGAAGAATGCCCCCACTGAATGACGCTGGACCTCAGACCCTCAGGCACAAATAAACGATTCGGTGGGCAACCGACCGGGGGCGTTACCCCTTCTAAGGCCTTCTTGACCTTCGATTCGACCTCCCATACGAGTGTAGAGATGAATAGAGTCTCCGGTAAAATGCACTCGGGAGTAGACGGGCGTTCGGAACGATCAAAAATGCGCGATAAAGAATCGGGTTTGATGTTTTTAGAACCCGGGCGGTACGAGAGAGTAAAATCAAAACGACCGAAAAAAAGTGCCCACCGAGCCTGCCTGGAGTTCAATCTTTTAGCAGTCCGAATGTATTCTAAGTTCTTGTGATCAGTCCAAACGATAAAAGGTACCCCCGACCCTTCTAACCAGTGCCGCCACTCTTCCAATGCTAACTTGACTGCCAACAACTCTCTGTTCCCAATGTCATAATTGCGTTCGGCAGGAGATAGACGATGAGACAAAAACGCGCAAGGATGCATCTTGTCGTCTGAAAGAGAGCGCTGGGATAACACTGCTCCTACCCCCACCTCTGACGCATCGACCTCCACCACGAACTGACGTGATGGATCAGGGGTTGTCAGAATAGGGGCTGAAACGAAGCAACCCTTCAGTTTGGCAAACGCAGCCTCGGCTGCGTCTGACCACCTGAACGTCGTTCTGGGGGAGGTCAAGGTGGTCAGAGGTGCGGCTAGTTGGCTGAAGTTGCGAATAAAACGCCGGTAGAAATTGGCGAACCCCAGAAATCTCAGTAGGGCCTTACGAGACTCTGGACTTGGCCACTCTACCACAGCCTTGATCTTCTCAGGATCCATGCGCATTCCCTCAACCGACACGATGTACCCTAGGAATGGAACAGACTGTGCATGAAAATCGCATTTCTCCGCCTTGACAAAAAGCCCATTCTCTAGCAACCTCTGAAGCACTCGTCGGACGTGCTGCACGTGTTCCTGGAGAGAAGAAGAAAAAATCAGTATGTCGTCCAGGTAGACATAAATGAACTGATCTATCATATCTCGCAGCACGTCATTGACGAGTGCCTGGAAGACCGCTGGACTGTTGGAAAGCCCGAAAGGCATAACCAAGTATTCAAAGTGTCCCCTGGGGGTGTTAAACGCGGTCTTCCACTCATCCCCCTCCCTGATGCGGACCAAATGATAAGCATTACGTAAATCCAATTTTGTGAAGATGGACGCTCCCTGCAACCTCTCGAAGGCTGAAGACATCAACGGCAAAGGATAAGTATTCTTTACCGTGATGTTGTTCAACCCCCGGTAGTCAATACAAGGTCGCAGAGACCCGTCCTTCTTCCCCACAAAAAAGAACCCCGCCCCCGCTGGAGAAGAGGAAGGGCGGATGAACCCCGTTGCTAGAGAATCAGAAATATATTTCTCCATAGCCTCCCTCTCTGGTGTCGAGAGTGAATATAACTTGCCCTTGGGCGGAGCTGTACCTGGTAATAAGTCTATGGCACAGTCATAGGGACGATGCGGAGGGAGAGAAGCAGCCCGAGACTTACTGAACACCTCCTTCAGGTCCAGGTACTCCGCGGGCACGTTAGACAGATCCACTGCCTCCTCCTGCAACACAGGGACAGAAACAGACGGACAGGCAGACACTAGACAAGACTTATGACACTGATCACTCCACGAAGACACAGACTTGAGCTGCCAGTCCACTTTAGGGTTGTGACGGGTGAGCCAAGGGTGACCAAGGACAATGGGTGCAAGGGGAGTGTCCAGGATGTAGAAAGAGATGATCTCGGTGTGGTTGCCTGATGTGATGAGGGTGATGTCTTCTGTGGCAAAAGTGATGGTGGGAAGTTCTTGTCCATTAAGTGCGTGTACAGCAATCTTATGTGTGAGGGGTTTGAGGGAAATCTTGAATTGACGTGCGAATGAGTGATCCATGAAATTACCCTCTGCCCCGGAATCCAAGAGTGCTTGACAGTCGTGAGTGAGTGTTGACCATCTCAGTCTTACCGGAAGGAGGGTAGATGTTGATGAGGTCTTCTCGGCGGAGATCCCACCCGATAGTAGCCTCATACTTACTATCGGGCTTGGCCCTTTTACCGGACAGTTGTAAGCATAGTGTCCGGTTCCTCCACAGTATAGGCAAAGGCCCTGGGACCTCCGCCTTTCCCTCTCCTCCCGGGAAAGCCGAGCTCGACCCACCTGCATGGGCTCGTGATCGTCGACGGGGCTGACCGCGTCCCCGCCTCCAAATCGTGGACCCTCGGCACCTGCCAGAGGGCGTCTACTCGTGGCGTGACCTCCAACTCGGGATAGTCGAGCGTCAACTCTGAGGGCTAAAGCGATGAGTTCATTAAGAGATTGAGGCAGGTCCAAAGCGTAGATCTCTCTCTGGACGCGGTCAGCCAGCCCATGCAGGAACATGTCCCACTGCGCCTCCTCGTTCCATTTGCTCTCCGCTGCCAGGGTCCGGAAATCGATCGAAAAGTCTGACACTGATCTCTCTCCTTGACGTAAATCAGCCAGCATTCTTGCAGCTTCTCTTCCACCGGCCGCCCGGTCGAAAACTCTTTTCATCTCAGCGGAGAGCTCCTGGAACGAGGCGCAGCACGGATCTTCATTCTCCCACACCGCCGTTCCCCATAAGGCCGCTTTCCCAGTCAGGAGGATGAGTACAAAGGCGACCTTGGATCGCTCGGTCTGGAAAGTCTTGGGTTGGAGAGAAAAAAGCATTGAACACCGGGTTAGAAAAGCTCTGCAAAATTTTGGATCACCTGAATAGGGCTCTGGGGCTGGTAGGCGTGGCTCCGACTGGGATGGGCTGTCCGATGGTGTGGGAGGAACGGCCGGTGTGGGCGGCGCAGTGGGAACTCGTAGCTGTTGGATCTGCCGGGTGAGCTCGGACACCTGCGCCACTAACACCTGAACAGCGCGACCAGTATCGTTTAAATTCTGCTCTTGCATGTCCAAACGAGCCATATTGTTACTCAAACAGTCCTCCATGGTCGGCGCTGATGTACTTGCTGTATCCATTCTTGGTCAGATCGTTCTGTTACGTCAGAAACGAGGATACAATATGCAAGTGCAAAAAACTCTTTATTGATAGGCAAATAATGATGATGATGATGATGATGATGAAATCCGGGTGATGCAGGCTGTGGCGCAGGGACTTTGATGGTCAGACACGGAGAGATGGATGAAGTGCAGTGCGCTCTGATGAGTGAAGACGTGATCCAGACATGAAACGTAATCCAACAAGACGTGAAACAGGAACACAGGAACTCCAGACGGGACACGAGGCACAGGAACAGGATCAGACAACACAGAGACTTCATGCAACGATCTGACAAGGAGATGAGAAAGCGGTGAGCATATATAGGAGATGAGATGAGTGGCAGCTGGTGATGATGAGTGATTGCAGCTGGCTACTGATCAACAGTAACGATCCGGACACACCCACTCACACACTCACACACATGTAAACAACAAGGCACGAGACTAGAGAGAGACATTGGATCTATGAACCGTGACATTTGTGTTGTAAGTCTTATGAAGCCATTTAATAGCTTTTTCCTTTTTTTGTCGAAAAAACCAAACTTGAAGTTATAATTCAGGGTTCAAATGTCTTATATTCAAATGTAATCAAATTAAGGTATAGCCTATAAAACATGCATAGCATTATTGGCTCCAAACCTGTGATTTTGCATGAATGTAACATGAATGAGATTTGAGAGCATGAGGGAAGAAGATTTTCAGAGAATAACTGATTAAAAAACACAAGTACACAGTCAAACAATACAATTGCACACAGAGAAAGTTCATAGTAATAAAGTACTTGCATGTGGTGCAGGTACTTACTGTAATTCAATGTTGCCACTGAAACATTGTAGCCTAAGTTACTGGTTGTTCTGGGGAAACAAAATAACAAAGCTGATTATTCACAACATAATATTTATTGACCACTAAATGGATTCAAAATGGTATTTGAGAGAATGAGGGCACCTGTAGTAAGTAAAGTTAGGCTAAACAAAAACAGACCAAACTATATTAACCTGCTTTTGTTATTCATAACAAACGCCAATGAGACAGCAGGAATCAGCTAAATTAGTTAGGCTGTAAGTTATATCAGCAATTTGAAGACACAGTTGTACAGAATATGTTGAATTGAATGACTAACTTTAAATCAATGTAAGACAATAAGTCAATAATTTCCATTTGTTCATTAGATCAACGTAGTTAGCATCGCGGCTAAAACCTTCATAGATACTGTACAATAAACCATAGCAATAAACGAGTGGTAAACACTGTAAAAACGTAGTAATGTATAATAAATTTAGTTTATATATGTGTGTGTGTGTTTGAATATATAGTGAGTATTTATATTTATTTGGCGAGTTTACAAACCTTGTAACGGAGAGCCGAACTAACGGCGGAAGATGCGGCAGGCTTTGATGAGGAGAGCCGTTATTTTCAAACTCGGTGACGTCGATCAGCTGAGCTTTGTTGCGCGCGAGCAGCGCGAGCATCACTGAAGCGACGACAGCAGAGGAACAGCAGCAGTTTCGTGACTGAATAAAACCTTTATCCTCCTGGTTCTTCTTCTTCAAATAATAATTTATGAAGAAGTAAAAAATATTATTTTATTAATATTATTTATTCAATAATAATTAATGAATTTTTTATTATTATTTAGTGTTGTTGTTTAAGGTTTAAATTAATCAATAAAATAGCCCTATACTAAATAAATGTAAGCTACCCAGGTGAAAAAGACGTAGGCTACTGTTAAATGTATTAAAATGCATTAAAGTAGGTTATATTTGTATTGAAGGCCTACTAAAAACACACTCAAGTACATTTTTAATAGTAGCCTATGTATTTTTCACCTGGGTATATATACTGAATCAAACATAAGTAATAATAGGATAATAATAATATCATTCTGGCCTCACTGAACCATTGGGTTCCTCCAGATGCTGGCTTTAACATAAGAGATCCTCCAGGAACCACTTAAATGTTAAAAGATCTTCCAATAACCCTTTTATCACATTCAAGTTCCTCTATTTTCCCCCAAAGCACTTCGAGGTCTCATGGTAATGAAAAGGTGACTCCAGAACCTCTGAACTAATTACAAAGTGCTTAAAGGATCCCATAAGTTCCAGCAAGAACCTCAAAGATTGTCAATGCTCCTCCAGGAACCCTACTATAGGAGAAAGAGCTTTGAGGCACTTAAATTAAATTTTTAAGTTCCTTGAGTATCCAACAGGATATTTGAGGCTCCTTTAGTTTTTACAGTGTACAGTACCTGTACTCAAACTAATTTTTCAGCTGTGTTGTGTAAATTTTCTATATTGTATTAATTGTGTTCACAACTTGTAATAATTACTTCAATGAGCTCATTGTTTCGGCCTTAAATTAGTAAATTATTAGCTATATATGTACATTTCTGAAATACATTATTTGGACACTAATTGCATTAAATTGTAATGTAGACACATTCGTATTGTGAAAATTGAATTGTTGCTGCCGGATTGGGGAAGAGTAGGATGCAGTCAATAAATAGGAATAAAGTAACTTGCATTACTTATTTGAAAAGGTATCTCAGATATTTTGCTGTAAATTCAAAAGTAAAACTTTTACGATTATGGAGTTAATTGTGTTTTTCCCTCCCAGACATTGATTTGTCAGAAAACCGGATGGGTGAATATGGAGCCAGGGCTCTGTCCAGCATGCTGTTGGAAAACACTACCCTATTCTCTCTCAACCTCTCCGGGAACCATCTGGATGAGCGAGCGGCCAGACACTTGTCTCCAGCTCTGATCGGCAACCAGAAACTCCAGCACCTCGACCTGAGTCACAACAGATTCGCAGATATGGCAGGTGTGAGATGATGTGAAAAGCTTGCGGTTGAAAGGTTCACTTCTTGAGCTTAGACATGATTACAGCAGACCTCTTGCTTTTAAAGGGGCATTTAGTGTTATTTGGCTGTCTAATGTTGAATGCTTGCACATAACACTTGAACTGGAAGACTATTGCATGGTCACTTAGTATACTAGAAGAAAACAGATTGAGATTTGACCTAACACATGCATGACAACAAAAGAACATTAACCTTCGCTGAAATATTCCACAATGGGAATCAAATTAAATATGCCAGTTTCTCTTTTTCATCACTCCTGAGTGTAATAAAATGTCTAGGCACAAAATTGTTGTAATTTAGTTTCAATTCACTAATCAAAAGAGAACTCTCAGGATACATTAGCGTTTTTGTACTGAGCATTTTGAGCTTTTCCACACAAACTTCCATTTCATGCCAACTTCAATTAGAGGTTGTGCATTTGTTTTTAAACAAACTTTTGACTTACACTGTTAATTTTTTTTTTATATATATTTGGACAAACATAGATATTATGTCAGAGTGGCAAAACTTGCTGATAAAAACCTTCAAATCTGCTGTTTTCAAACACATCTGGCTCACCAAAGGTTATCTTTCTGTGAGAAAGTATGGAAAAGCAATTTTTCAAAATAATGTTGTTTTTTTTATAGCTAAGTGCCCTCTTCTTAACTGCTATGCAAATTGGAAATGATATTCAGCTTCAACACAAGCACAATATCTTCCTATTTGCAAACATCTCCATATCCAGAGGGCTGGATCTCAAATGATCAGAAACCCCAGTATGATGATGAGGGATATAGAATATAGTCCTAAAGCCCCAGCTGTCAGCATGAATGACAGTGTGAAAATAGGGAAATTGCCTCAATAAAATATTGCATATAATCATCAAGAGGAACTCCTCCATGACCTGCCATGATTCATACATCCTTAACAGATTCCACTGGCACATCTCTTTTCATATTGCATATGGTGATGGCTTTGCTTTTATAATCATACACTGCTTGCATATTCTTGGCAGGCTACCCTGGTGACCATTGAAAACATGGCCAATAAGGCCTGATATAGTAATATAAATCAAATATGATATTCATTGTGTTTTTATTTATTTAAGAGCTTTGAAAATGGAAACAGTTTAAGGAAATGCTATTTATTATGCTGTATGTAATACACTACCGTTCAAAAGTTTGGGGTCTGTTAGATTTTTGCTCACCAAGGATGCATTTATTTGTATTATTATAAATATTAATATAGTTTAAAATAACAGTTTTTCTATTTGAATATATTTTAAAATAGAATTTATTCCTGTGATCAAAGCTGAATTTTCAGCATTACTCCAGTCTTCAGTGTCACATGATCCTTCAGAAATCATTCTAATATGCTGATTTGCTGCTCAAGAAACATTTCTGAGTATTATTAATATGGAAATCAGTTGTGGTGCTTAATATGTTTGTGGATGTTGTTGATGCACAGACTAACATTTATTTGAAATAGAAATATTTTGTAAAATTTTAAATGTCTTTACTGTCACTTTTAATCAATTTAATGCAGTCTTAATGAGCAGTCACTCATTATATTATAACTTTTTTATTTGAGGGAGAGGGTCACTCACAAGGGAACCCCTATATTTTGGGCCTAAATTACTAGTCAGTCAGATCATACAGAAATCAAATTATAAGTGAAAGGCTCAATAATACACTGAATTAATAACAGTTACTCCCCCATGTTGCTCGGCATCTTTCTCCTCCCCTCAGGGGAAATCCTGGGTGCTGCTATAGCCGAGAACACGGGAATGAAGTCACTCAATCTGGCTTGGAACTGCATTCGAGGAAAAGGAGCCATTGCATTTGCTGAAGGCCTGGGGGTAAGAGAAAAATAAAGTCCATCCTCTGCCAGAGTCAGTCACTCATGCTAAGAATTTACTTTAGCCTAAAATCCATTGATCAAGTCATGATTTAACAGCTGAGATAGAGTAAAATGCTGTTAGATCCTCCGTTCTATGCAGTAAAGGAGTCTTATCACGAGGAATTAAAGTGTATTTGATGTTTTGAGATAAAAGACTTCATTTAACTATGAAAACATACTGAAACTTCCTCCCCTGTCCAAAAATAAATAAATTAATAAGGAGGATTTCCATCACGACATCTCTTGGAATAGTTTTAGCATGTCATTGAATATGGAAAAGTTAGTAGACTACTGCTAATAGACACACAGACACTTTATGTGACCTTGTAAGATATGCTGCATAAATAAACATGCATGAATCCCATAGCAGATCTAGGCAGGTGGAGCTGGGGGAGGTGGAGGGTCTCAGAGGAACTCTGACTAGTTAATAGCAAACAATGAACCAGACTATTTAATGTTGAGCAAGTATTCTCATTGGCTGCAGGGTCAGCGGAGGCTAATCAGCTTGTGCCATGTGGTAATGATGTGATTGCCTCCAGACTGCATGTAGAGGACCTATCAGCCTGCGCCCTCTAGAGTTTCAAGACTGAACTAGATATTTATTGATATTAAGTTACATGAATTATATTTTTATAAATATATATATAAATAATTTGTATAATTATTATTATATATTCTTTTATTTTTAATCTTATATATGATCTGACCCCTTTAAAAAGGAGCACTTCATTTCTGCACGTTACTACAGTCGGTCTGTTTGGATTTTTTATTTTTTTAAGGGAAATATCTTCTTGCGGACCCTGGATTTGTCGTACAATGGCCTGGGCAAAGAAGGTGCCGTGGCTCTAGAGGAAGCACTCAAAAACAACAATACACTGGAGGATCTGAACATTAGGTACTGTCGTCATAGTATGGTTATATATCATAACTGTGCTCACCGACGAGTCAATGTTTTGAAGGCACAAACTGCCCTCACTTATTGTTCCTCACGTGCACACGTGGACAGTTGTCTTGATTTATTGCCGTAATTATGAGATGGTAGGCGGCTGGAACTGTTCTGTGTTTGTCTGCTAAATTTGTTTGAATGTTCACAATGCACATTTATTCATGATTTATTTGCAGTGGTGAAATCAACAAACACCAGACTTAGCAAACAGTCAATTGAATGACAAACACTTATACTTCCATTGCCAAAAATACTTCAGTATTGTCTTTTTTCTTTGTCTGCAGCAATAATCGCATACCCTTTGAAGGAGCCGTGCATTTAGCGCTGGGCCTCAAAGTGAACTCAACTCTACGAATTCTCAAAGTATGAAACATTAGAATAGGAACAGCAGCTGAATCGTTGAAGCAAGTAATACTAAAGTGGCTTTTGAGCGTAAACTTTCAAGTCTGTGTCAGAAGAGATTTACAGCATTTCTCTGTGTTATTATGACTAATTCTGTTGGTTTTCGGTATGATCCAGATGTCTAGGAACCCAATGCAGTCAGCGGGATGCTTCGCCATTCTAAAATCGGTTCAAGCAAATCCAGAATCTGCAGTCGAGTTCTTGGACTTCTCTGTGAGTGGCCCTTACCCATTCATTTCTTATATTTCCTTTGATATTTATTGGTCTTTATTTCTAACATCTTTTTTTTTTTTTTTTTTTTTTTTTTGTAGGACATTTGCGTGGACCAAGAATTTAAAGACTTACTCAACAGCACCAAAGAAACACTCCCAAACCTCCAAGTGAATCATAGTGGAAAAAAGACCTGAAATTTATTCAAAAAACATTCTGGACAATCCATAGGCATGTAAAACTGCAAATGTATTTTTGAACTTACATATAATTGAGACTCTAAACTGATTTGAATCTAGCCTCACACTCCCCCACATGGTAAATTGGATCAAAGTCATAGTTGATGGATCGGTTTCTGCCATTAAGGGAACAATGGTTCAGTAGAATGATGTATAGATCAGGATTTGATAGCATTAGTGACCTTAGACTTTCAAACATATCTAACAAAATGGGTAGTTGACATGACGTGTGGAGCAATGACAAGCTAGACTTTGTGTAAAATCATTGTAAACAACATTTATCCAATTACTTTATACTACTTACCATTCCAAAAAATACAGGAAAGAAGTCTCTTATGCTCACCAAGACTGCATTTATTTGTTCAAAATACAGTAAATGTTATTAAATATTAATACAATTTAAAATAACCGTTTTACATTTTAAAATATCTATTCCTGTCATGCAAAGCTGATTTTTCAGCATCATTACTCCAGTCTTCAGTATCTCATGATCCTTCAGAAATCCTTCTAATATGCTGAGTTCAAGAAACATTTATTATTATCAATGTTGAAAAACATTTTTTTTTTTTTGTGAAAAGTATGATGCATTTCTTTTGATTCTTTGGATTGCAACTTTTGATCAATTTATTCCTTCATTGTTGAATAAATCCGAAAAGTATTAAATACAATATTGAACACCTCTAAAACGTATTCCTCACCCTGCAAGATTATTCAAGTGAACAACGTCATATATCAGTGTCACATCTTCCTTACAAATAATTAGCATATGTCTATGGTATTTAGGCAGCAAATGTGCTTGCCCATTGCAATTAGTCTGATTTCATTATTATTATTATTATTATTATTTTTATCCATTTCCCCCCAAAAAACTAGTCAACAGACAAGTTAAACCAGGCAAACCAGCTTGGTTTAAACTTTTTTTTTCCTTTCCTTTTTTGACTGGATTTTAATTACATCAGCGACCAAATCAGCAGATTAATCGTCGTGATTAATGAGTTTCTAAACGTGACGTTTCATGAATCACTGGCGCATGTAGCTGAAGTCCAACAGTTCACGCGCGTCAAACATTAACTCAGAGAAGATCGTGTGTTGCAACTCCTGCAACTTCATATAGACGCGAATCTATAAACAACAGCGAGAATAATGGCGGCAACGCGCTCTCTACAAATCCTCAAGAGACAGCAGCATTTCATCAACAAGGTGCATTCAGCATGGCTGGCCAGGTAATGTGCCTTTGTCACTGAGAGAGTTGCTTGTAATACGATACAGTTGCTAATAAAGTTAATCAGCAATGCAAGTAAAAGTGCAGATCTAGAGTCAATTCAGTCATATTCAGTATGTGGGTAGTTTATAAATATATATATACACATGTAAATGTATAAACGAAAGTGTTGGTTTTAGTGCTGCATAAGAGTCCTGCACTCTGATGAGGGAATTTCTTCGAGTGCAAAAAATCAATATATCCTAGTCTCTAAATTTGCACACAATGCAATATGGCTAGATAATTCACATTACATATTTCCTCTGACATTTCAATAATTTCTGTCTTTGAGCACTTTCTTTTAACTTGGAATAGGAACTTTTTACTTATAAGTTTTATTTTAAAAGAGTTTGTATAGGCTATTGGTAAGTTTTATGTAGTAGTAGTAGTAGTAGTAGTATTATTGTAATTATTATATTTTAGCAGATGCTTTTAACCATAGCAATTTACAGTATACTTGGAGCAATCTGAGGTTACACACAGACACACACACACTCACACACACGTATTCCTATCACAGACATAATTATTTTATATACTGTATATTCTATCGCCTAGACGCCTACCCATACAGAAAACTTTCTGCCTTTTTACATTTTCAGAAAACATGATATATAAACTGTTTATATATAACATAATGTACAGTTTACACACACACACACACACACACACACACACAGACACACACATTCCTGTTTGACAGTCATAGTGAGGTCCGGGTAAATTAACCTGTAAACTGAGGACCACCATTTCTGCTGCATCTACAGGTAAATGTTGACTAGATTTAAACACTAGATGTCTCTGTGATTCACATTATCACCTCAGATTCTTTAAAAAACAAAGGAAAAGACCCAGTTTTTTACCACCTGAGTGAGGACATTTTCATGGGGGGCGCTATTGAGTCCGTTTCAGATTTAATTATTTTAGAATATTTTTATTAATTAGTACATTATTTTTATCTATTTATTTGTTTTAGAATGAACATCTCCAAGTTATTATTTAACTTAACTGAACAAACATGAGTTCAGTAATGACTCAGAGCTTTTTTTTTTCATGTTGCATTAAGATAGAATAAATAGTTTAATCTGGTCATTATACATTACCATCACTCTATTCTTCTATTTGGTCATTTTCAGTGCTTTGCTACAATCTGTATTGTTAAAAGCGCTATATAAATGAAAGTGATTGATTAAGCATTGTCCTGTTGGTCACCATTAAGCTACTAGAGAAATGCAAAAAAAAGTATTTTAAAAACAGTCTACTTAAACGTTTGTTAGACTGTTTTATTCGTGTAATTTGACGAAGCAGATGAACCAGAGTGAACAGCTCGTTTTTATTCAGTTAACACAAATTAACACTGAAGGCGAACACAGACGTTTTTAAAACATAAGGATTCGTGAAGCAGACCTCCGTTTCACCGCAGCAATTGTGTTGTAAACAAAGTTCTTAACATCTTTCCAAGATCGTTCCTTCAGGACCTTCTCTTCTTCTAGGCACCTCGTGCAGTCTGCTTTTCCAGGAACTCTTTGTTCTGCCACAAACCTTGCTAGATGTTTGTTTACCGCCCTTCTCTCTGCTTCACTCCATGGTTTCCTCAGTGTTATTCCGGATATCTCTACAAATGACAAAGACAATACAGATTGCAGAACAATAAAAACAGACCAAAATGTAGCTTTCTTAACCTGCTTTTACTTGTCCACAGTCAGAGAAAGTATTTTGTCCTAATTTTATCCTCAAAAATATTTGTTCCAATTCATTCCATTTGTTAAGTATGCATCAGTACTAACAAAAAAAAAACCTGGCTCAAACTAGTCTTAAGAGGTCTCTGTACCATTAAAACATTCTGCAAGTTTCATAGCTTAAGTTGCCCTCCTCATTACAAACAAAAGCATTTAATCAATCAAGCGCCAAACGCAGCTTGTTTGGATACTGTGGGATTGATGACGTTACATGGACAAATATATCTGCACGTGACCACCTCTAGAGCAAGACATCAACCAATAGCTATAAATCACCACACCACAGGCCCCGCCCACTGGCATTCTGGGACTCTGCTGACCTGGGGAGATTGTAAATAGCATGCACACCCCACAAGCCAGCAATCCACATGATAACAATAATAAATAATTAATGCATTAATGCATGTAGATTAACAGGATTAGTCATAAACACTAACAAATATGAAGTGAACAAATGGTCATAAATAAGTAAAGAAGTTTTTGCTTTTGACTTTTTTTTTGCAAAAAAATAAAAATAATGGAAAAAAAAAGTCACCCAAGAATTGAACTTAAAATTGCTGAACTATAAAAAAAAGAAATAAAAACCAAATCAACAGAAAACTAGCCTATTATCTGTCATCTTGATTTTTGAGGAAACACTGAAAAATGCCAAACTTAAAATGACCCTGCGGCTCGTGACGATACACTGATGTCCTAAGACACCAAACCATAGGTTTTTGTAAGAAACTGAACAGAAACTGACCCACCAGTTGAGAAACGCTTTAGACTAGTCCTATTCAATGTTTTTTGTTTGTTTTTTAAACATGATACTTTAGGAGTGTCTTGTTTTTTGTTTAAACTAAATGTTATTAGTAATATAAATACAATTAAAATAATAAATTTAAATTGAAGATTATTTTGAAGAAAATACTCAAACCGTGGGCCTATTTTACTAGTTTTAAACTCCAAGTAAAATGTAAAGCCTGCCATGAAAAGGCGTTGTTTTTTTCCTAAGCATTATGGAAGTGGTCAACACTTTTATAATCAATGCATCATTACGAATCATTAACTCATCAGCTCATTAGTAGAGACTGCAAGACCTGAATTGGGTGTATCTGCTAAGGAAGACATACTAAATGTGGAGGGCAGGGGTGCTGTAAAGACAAATAAATGTTCTAATAATCTTTAGATCCATCAGTTATCAAAATTGTAAGGAGCAAAGATATAATAAAAACTTACCCTTAGCTTTCCCTTTAGCCCTTTTCCCCTCTCTTTTCCTCTTTGATGAGGAGAGCTTCTTGGCCTGCTCTCGATCTGAAACAGACAAACAGTGAAGCTCAGGGATTGTGGGATGTTCAGTACTGAAGCACTGATAGTGACAGCTGACAACACTAAAGTGTTTATGGTTACCTGGACTTCATCACAAACACCAACTCACCTGCTGTATCTGAACCCTCATCCTCAATGCATCTCTCTGGGGCTTTCTGAGGAGAGAAGAGCTCAGCCACTCTTTTCCTCTTTGATGAGGAGAGCTTCTTGGTCTGCTCTCGATCTGAAACAGGCAAACAGTGAAGCTCAGGGATTGTGGGATGTTCAGTACTGAAGCACTGATAGTGACAGCTGACAACACTAAAGTGTTTATGGTTACCTGGACTTCATCACAAACACCAACTCACCTGCTGTATCTGAACCCTCATCCTCAATGCATCTCTCCGGGGCTTTCTGAGGAGAGAAGAGCTCAGCCACTCTTTTCCTCTTTGATGAGGAGAGCTTCTTGGCCTGCTCTCGATCTGAAACAGACAAACAGTGAAGCTCAGGGATTGTGGGATGTTCAGTACTGAAGCACTGATAGTGAAAGCTGACAACACTAAAGTGTTTATGGTTACCTGGACTTCATCACAAACACCAACTCACCTGCTGTATCTGAACCCTCATCCTCAATGCATCTCTCTGGGGCTTTCTGAGGAGAGAAGAGCTCAGCCACTCTTTTCCTCTTTGATGAGGAGAGCTTCTTGGTCTGCTCTCGATCTGAAACAGGCAAACAGTGAAGCTCAGGGATTGTGGGATGTTCAGTACTGAAGCACTGATAGTGACAGCTGACAACACTAAAGTGTTTATGGTTACCTGGACTTCATCACAAACACCAACTCACCTGCTGTATCTGAACCCTCATCCTCAATGCATCTCTCTGGGGCTTTCTGAGGAGAGAAGAGCTCAGCCACTCTTTTCCTCTTTGATGAGGAGAGCTTCTTGGCCTGCTCTCGATCTGAAACAGGCAAACAGTGAAGCTCAGGGATTGTGGGATGTTCAGTACTGAAGCACTGATAGTGACAGATGACAACACTAAAGTGTTTATGGTTACCTGGACTTCATCACAAACACCAACTCACCTGCTGTATCTGAACCCTCATCCTCAATGCATCTCTCTGGGGCTTTCTGAGGAGAGAAGAGCTCAGCCACTCTTTTCCTCTTTGATGAGGAGAGCTTCTTGGTCTGCTCTCGATCTGAAACAGGCAAACAGTGAAGCTCAGGGATTGTGGGATGTTCAGTACTGAAGCACTGATAGTGACAGCTGACAACACTAAAGTGTTTATGGTTACCTGGACTTCATCACAAACACCAACTCACCTGCTGTATCTGAACCCTCATCCTCAATGCATCTCTCTGGGGCTTTCTGAGGAGAGAAGAGCTCAGCCACTCTTTTCCTCTTTGATGAGGAGAGCTTCTTGGTCTGCTCTCGATCTGAAACAGGCAAACAGTGAAGCTCAGGGATTGTGGGATGTTCAATACTGAAGCACTGATAGTGACAGCTGACAACACTAAAGTGTTTATGGTTACCTGGACTTCATCACAAACACCAACTCACCTGCTGTATCTGAACCCTCATCCTCAATGCATCTCTCCGGGGCTTTCTGAGGAGAGAAGAGCTCAGCCACTCTTTTCCTCTTTGAGGAGGAGAGCTTCTTGGCCTGCTCTCGATCTGAAACAGACAAACAGTGAAGCTCAGGGATTGTGGGATGTTCAGTACTGAAGCACTGATAGTGAAAGCTGACAACACTAAAGTGTTTATGGTTACCTGGACTTCATCACAAACACCAACTCACCTGCTGTATCTGAACCCTCATCCTCAATGCATCTCTCCGGGGCTTTCTGAGGAGAGAAGAGCTCAGCCACTCTTTTCCTCTTTGATGAGGAGAGCTTCTTGGCCTGCTCTCGATCTGAAACAGGCAAACAGTGAAGCTCAGGGATTGTGGGATGTTCAGTACTGAAGCACTGATAGTGACAGCTGACAACACTAAAGTGTTTATGGTTACCTGGACTTCATCACAAACACCAACTCACCTGCTGTATCTGAACCCTCATCCTCAATGCATCTCTCCGGGGCTTTCTGAGGAGAGAAGAGCTCAGCCACTCTTTTCCTCTTTGATGAGGAGAGCTTCTTGGTCTGCTCTCGATCTGAAACAGGCAAACAGTGAAGCTCAGGGATTGTGGGATGTTCAGTACTGAAGCACTGATAGTGACAGATGACAACACTAAAGTGTTTATGGTTACCTGGACTTCATCACAAACACCAACTCACCTGCTGTATCTGAACCCTCATCCTCAATGCATCTCTCCGGGGCTTTCTGAGGAGAGAAGAGCTCAGCCACTCTTTTCCTCTTTGATGAGGAGAGCTTCTTGGTCTGCTCTCGATCTGAAACAGGCAAACAGTGAAGCTCAGGGATTGTGGGATGTTCAGTACTGAAGCACTGATAGTGACAGATGACAACACTAAAGTGTTTATGGTTACCTGGACTTCATCACAAACACCAACTCACCTGCTGTATCTGAACCCTCATCCTCAATGCATCTCTCCGGGGCTTTCTGAGGAGAGAAGAGCTCAGCCACTCTTTTCCTCTTTGATGAGGAGAGCTTCTTGGTCTGCTCTCGATCTGAAACAGGCAAACAGTGAAGCTCAGGGATTGTGGGATGTTCAGTACTGAAGCACTGAGTGATTAACAGTCCTTAAAGAGCAGACTTTCTGTAAACAGACTTCATGCACAAAAATGCATGAGATATTTTACTCAATTAACAGATTAACAAATGAAATAAAACAGTGTTTAGTTTTGATTTATATTTACAATGCTCTCTCCAGCACAAATACGTTCACAGAAGAAGAGGAGAGACAGCAGAAAGTGCTAGCTGCTTTATTTACTAACACACTATTTCAGTTTTTATTGTGAGAGTACACAGATAAACCTCAGACTCTCTCCAGTCTCTATGAGCATTAATGGTGGAGTATTTTAAGACGCGTTTGAACTGGTCTTATGAAGCGGTTCAGATAACGCCTGAGCCTCGTTCAAACATCATATCAAACCTAACACTGCCTGACATCAAGATTAGATAAGATACATTTTTAATGACATTTATTTACACAATTTCTAAATTCTATTAGGACTCATTGGACCTCTAAAAACAGGAGAAAAGTGCAGAATGAACCAACTTATTTTTAATCAATGATTTTAGACAAATACATTATAGATTGACTACAAGTTTAAAAACAGCACTACACTTTATAATTAAGAAAATAGAAATTATCATCATGAAATGGGTCTTCCTGAACGGCAATACCAAAAAGAAGAGGTCAAGATATTGCTGTATGACAGGTTTTTAGTTAACCTGTTTTCACAAACTTGTATAGATTTTAGTAGTTGAGCTTTCCCTGAACAACTAAAATGTGAGCGTCTAGAAATGTTTAGATCAGATGTTGATGCTTAAAATGAGCTAGGCAATAAGAAATTAGTATATAAAACATTGGAATATTATTTATATACTGTGTGCTAATAAAAAAAAAAGCATGCGTGCATGAATGACAGCACAATTTTTTTTTTTTTAAGAGCAGGTAAATTATTGTACAAAAACATGTACAGTTTATCAGTGCATATGAAATTAAATGATACTCATTACTCTAAAAGGCTCAATGCTAGAATGTTAGAATTACTCAGTTTAAAAGTTTATTTGTTAACCAAAGAAGTTAATTTTTTTTATTAAAATGTTTAAGTTTTAGTGTTGTTTTTTGTTTTGTTTTACTTAACTATTCCCTGTTCTTATTTTGAAAGAATAAAGAGTTAGACAATAAAAAAAAGTATGCTTTAAGGTTTATAGGGAGTTTAAGATGTAATTAACAGTTTGAATAATTAAGTTATTTATGGAGTATCTAAATTACTTGTCAGACAGAGTAATTAGAAAGGCACTTTAAGTAACATTAGTAACAGGAGTGATAACATTAGTAACTTAGCTCAGCTGAATATCTCAGTATTTTTAAGTTTGCCGTACATGGTACATGTGATGGATCTGGTAAATTGCACCACTCAATGTGCAAGTAATCTTACCAATTTTCTACAGTAGTGTAAATAGGGTATGTACCCACAAAACGCTGCATTGGAAAAAAAATTAAGTCCACCATGAGTGTATTAAAAACAACTGTTACCCGATCCTTACTAGTCTCAAACATCCTCAATGGTGACACGTCGACGTCACTTCCCTGGTTTGGGAAAAGCAGGTAAATGTCCACCTACTACGTCTGTGTGCATGTCAACTTCCTGTCAGAAAGCGATGCATCTAACGACGAATGCAATGATATTTTGTTGATAAAACAATTTCACAAAAAAACATTGTGAAACTAAGTTGTTATTACTTCAGGAAAAATTTTTTTTATATTTTAATCAAGGTGATGTCACGAGACTCCGCCCACATCACAAGTTGACATGCACACAGACGTAGTAGGTGGACTTTTACCTGCTTTTCCCAAACCAGGGAAGTGACGTCGACGTGTCACCATTGAGGATGTTTGAGACTAGTAAGGATTGGGTAACAGTAGCAACATTACTGGTGTGCTTTTTGAGACAAACAAAGGCACGGGCATATTTTAAAAGGTCAGTCAGTGCAAGTTTCTTTCAGTTCAAACAGCTCAGACTTTGTGCCTATATTTTAGACTAAGACTACTGTTGTGGCTTAGAATCTAGTGGAAATGAGATTGTGTTCAGAATCTAGTGTGGTTCTGCACTGTACACAGAGACTGGAGAAACTTAAACTCACCTGCTGTATCTGAACCCTCATCCTCACTGCATCTCTCCGGGGCTTTCTGAGGAGAGAAGAGCTCAGAACATGTGTCTGAAAAACAAAAAGTGACATGAAGAACATGATGCGGCTGATGCAGTGGAGGAGATCATTTATAGGAGTAAGATTACTCATGTTAGTAGTTACTGTGACGTATACACATTTTACTAGTTAGACTTTTCCACCTTTTTACAAAAGGTGCTTCCAATTAATGTCACATTTACTGGACAAGTTTACTGTTTATATGGACAAGTATTAAATTTAAAATTGAAATTATACCTTCATTTGCTTCTTTTCCTCTCTTCGGCCTTCCTTTTTTTGTTTGTCTCTGTGAGACAGAAGGACTTTCACCTATAAATGATTTTAAAAATCAAATACTAGTGCTTGATCTTGGTCCAAAACTCAGAAGTACAAAAGTAACTTTGATTAAGTGAGCTACATATATTAATTACACGTTTTCCCCTGATTTCACAGACAAGATTTAAGCCTAGTCCTAGACTAAAATGTAAATCTGAGCTGATTCAACTGAAAGCAACTTGCACGGACTAATCTTAAAACATCCCAGAGCCTTTGTTCTGTCTTAAGATGCACAGCAGTGATGTTTTTCCTAAGCATGTTTATAAAAAAATTACTCAAATGTCCTAATTGAACTATGGCCTGACTTATGCTAAGCTCTGTCTGTGACCAGCCCTTGGTCTATGTGAAAGTACATTTCTATGACACGTTAAACCAGTGTTACGGTCAAGAAGATTGCATAGCCCCACCCAAAAAGTAAACAGTGCACCAGCAATAAACATACATAGTGCATACATACCGTTTACTGAAGGACGGAGTGTGTCAAGGTTCTTCCCTCTTAGGGTTTCAGTACCTTGCTCCATTGCAAACAGAAGCTTACTTATTTTGGCAATTTGGAATGTTTTGTCCGTCTGTCTGTAAAAGTCACAGTGAACTCTTATGTCATGACCCATGAACCTTGCAACTTGCTCCAGCTCTTGTTCAGTAAGGTCCAAGAGTTGGCAGAGTGTGGCGACCTGTTTTCTTAATTTTGTTGATCTTAGGAGTTCAGGGTTTTCGGTTTTACTTTCTTTTGCATATTTTCGCAGGCAGTCACATCCACGTATGTTTGTCATCGCATCAGGTCTTGCAAACAGATAAGGATTCTCAGCAGGTACGCCAGCTTCTTCTCTCCTTTGGACCAACAAATTAATTGACTCCTTCATTCTCTCAGTCAAGAAAACGGGAACTTTTTTTCCTCTTTTGCCCCTGATTTCTATGCGAGTTAATATCTTGCTCAACTCCTTTTCCAGCGGTGACAATGTACTGTAAATATCCTCATTAATGGCATTTGTGCTCGCTTTCTTGTAGGTGTCGAGAGTTAAGCGAGATGCTTCGCCTTCACGGCGCTTGTTGAAAATAATAACTTGTGCTAGAACGGTCTCATTTAATGCCTTGTAAGCTCGTAAATTCATTTGCTGTGTCAGGTTTGCTCTTGCTTCATCTTCTACCATCCTGAGATGGTCTCTCAGAGCAATCACATTTTTGGTGAGGGGGATGTCATCTTTATTCCATCTTTTTTCTTGAATGGTTTGGTGAGCGGCGATAGAAACACTGTTCCTCTAGGGCAGATAAGGTTGTTTACCGTTATATATAGGGTTAGGGTTAGTGCAGCAAATGTATTGCTCATTGTTAGTTCATGTAAGTTAAAGGGTTAGTTCACCCAAAAATGTAAATTCTGTCATTAATAACTCACCCGCATGTTGTTCCAAACCCAAGACCTTCATTCATCATCTTTGAAACAGAAGTGAAGCTATTTCTGATGAGGGCGATTAATTAAAGGGATAGTTCACCCAAAAATGAAAATGTGATGTGTATCTGCTTACCCCCAGGGCATCCAAGATGTAGGTGACTTTGTTTCCTCAGAAAAACACAAACACACACAGACAAATCCAAATGACACCCTGCGGCTCGTGACGATACACTGATGTCCTAAGACACCAAACCATAGGTTTTTGTAAGAAACTGATTAATATTTATATCATGTTTTACCTTTGATACACAGCAATGTCCATCTGTCCTGAGCACGAGCTCATCATCCGGTTCGTGACTCGTGTAGCGCTCTGGCGTAGAATACGCTAACACCGGAAGCGATCCGTCGCATGAGTACAACACTCATTGTTTACACAGAGCACAGAGGTTGTGGGTATAGCGGCTATTCAAAGTGGTAATTACTTGCTTAAACCGATTTAAAGCTAAAAGATTACGTTTGCTTGCGCAAACTCATCTGAGACTGTTTTTTATCACCGGTTTCCCTTCCGGTGTTTGCATATTCTACGCCAGAACGCGTTCACATGTAAAGAGCCGGATGATGAGCTCGTGCTCAGGACAGATGGACATTGCTGTGTATCAAAGGTAAAACATGATATAAATATTAATCAGTTTCTTACAAAAACCTATGGTTTGGTGTCTTAGGACATCAGTGTATCGTCACGAGCCGCAGGGTGTCATTTGGATTTGTCTGTGTGTGTTTTTCTGAGGAAACAAAGTCACCTACATCTTGGATGCCCTGGGGGTAAGCAGATACACATCACATTTTCATTTTTGGGTGAACTATCCCTTTAATTAATCGCCCTCATCAGAAATAGCTTCACTTCTGTTTCAAAGATGATGACTGAAGGTCTTGGGTTTGGAACAACATGCGGGTGAGTTATTAATGACAGAATTTACATTTGTGTCAACCTTTACTTTAATGCATGAAATAATGTTACCAAACGACAACTTACTGTTAAATGGTAAAGTGTTAAAGATCTGTCTCATATTCTCTACTGTAGCCCACGTAAATGTGGCTGGACTAACAGCCATGAGTAATAATCTAACCCTAATAATTCAGATTTTACAGAAGGATGTCATCACAAATAATCACACTGCTTCTAGGAATTAACGGTTCTCTCATTCTTTTCTTATAATGATTCTAGATCCTTTAATTGATTTGTATTATGCGATCACATGGTGTCGTTTAATTTGAAAACTTAGTTTCTGAAGACTATTAAAAGATTTTGTAAAGACACATACCTGTGCTGACTTTCCTTCCAATACCTGCACATCATAGAGAAGATTAAAAATTATTCCAGTAACGTTACAATTAACAAGCTATACAGTAATACTTGACAAATGTTTCAGCATTCAGTTATTTCCATGAGATAAATAAAATACGAAATGCATTATATATATATATATATATATGAGAGAAAAGCTAAGTCAAAGCTCCTGGTTATTAGTTGTCGCTTCTCTACTTGACTGAAACTGTTTCCAGCGCGTGCCCCTCCCCCTCCCCCTCAAACACTCACACAAGTTACACGAACTCTGATATTGGAAAAAATACGTCTAAAAACAGGTCAGACCTGCAAATCAAACTGAGGCTAAACAAAATTGATATTTATTTTGTGAAAATCGAACGACAAACATATTGACCTACAGAAAACCAATTAAACCACTTACATTAAACCAATCTCAGTGTGGGATTTTCACTTAATTATTACTGGTAAAAATTGCCCTTCAAAATTAATTTAAAGTGATGTTACAGCATCTTAATGACTAATATTCGACGTCAAATATTAATGTGCCCGCTGGGTTAAGAACTAGGCCTTAGATCGTAAAATGTTACCTGTAAAGTTACTCTAACAACCACCGCGCCACACGACAATCATGACCAATACAAAATTAAATAAAATAATTGCGATGACAAATATGGTGAAGTCTTACCTGTCGTTCAGCAGCAGCAGCAGCGCATTTATCGTGATGCAAACGCAATCGCTCCATCCTCCTCTTCAATCGCTCCATTTCTGCGGCACTCGCTGTGCAGGTGTTCGGGGAGTGGGGGAGGGGGGGAGTGGGGGAGGGGTGGGCGTGGCCATCAATTAAGGCCTAATCAGGACTCAACTGAGCAAACTATCACGAGCATGTTCTCCAGTGTTTGAAGTCACAAACCGTCAGTCCAATTAATGTGAACAATATTAAAACGGCAGCTATTGCTGTAGTTAAATGCACATTCATGAACACACTACAATGGATCAGTAGTGAAGTACTCAAATTATTAATACAATGTGGAACTCTTTAAGTAAAATAATAATAAAAAATCTATAACCAGCTAAATATACTTTAAAGTAATTATTTTGAAAGTATCTTTTAGAATAAATACTAGATTATAATTTTTGATGCATAAATGAAACCAATCCTATTTTAATTATTAACCTTTTTTATTTTTTATTATTATATTGATATATTTTTATATAATTATATTATTTATATACTTGGTGGTTTTCTGTCAATAATATATATTAATCAATCAATCACTTTTATTTATATAGCGCTTTTAACAATACAGATTGTAGCAAAGCACTGAACATTATCGAATAGGAGAATAGAGTGAGGGTAATGTATAATGACCAGATTAAACTATTTATTCATCAAATGCAGAGATGGTCTCTGTAATCAAAATGATGATAATCACTAGAAATAAGGGGCCCCGAACTAAGCTAGCCAGAGGCGACAGCGGCAAGGAACCAAAACCCCATTCGTGAGAGAATGGAGAAAAAACATCTTGGGAGAAACCAGGCTTAGTTGGGGCCAGTTCTCCTCTGGCCGGTTTCCGGTTCAATATTAAGCACATGTCAGATTGTGCAAAGGACTTCTAGTGTGTGTTATATATAAATATCATTTTTGCATTCATGGTAGTTTCCTTACCAAGAAAACAAAAAAAGTGGTTCATTACATGGGCTCACTGATTAGTTTGCAGTGATTAGTCATGTGACACACTAAACATTTGAATGAGACCCGCTTCATTGCACCGGGGGGCCTTGAGCACCTTTTTCACTGTGCAGGGTCGTCTGATAGTCTTTAAGGCCGGGTCTCACAGACAGGACTTGGCCTAAACCAGAATTAGGCAATAGTTCAATTAAGACATTTTTATGAATATACCTTAGAAAAAAGCATTACTGGTGTGCATCTTGAGACAAAACGAAGACCGTGACATGTTTTAAGTTCAGTCAGGGCAAGTTTCTTTCAGTTGAAAGAGCTCAGACTAGACTTTCAGGTGAAAAAAACAGCATATGCTGGTTAGGTAGGTTTTGGTGCTGGGATGCTGGTTTTAGCTGGTTTATGCTGGTCCTTGACCAGCAACATGACCAACATAAACCAGCAAAGGACCAGCATAAACCAGCATCCCAGCACCAAAACATACCTTACCAGCATATGCTGTTTTTTCAGCATGGTGAGTCCATCCAAGAATGTGTGCAGGACACACAAGCCCTGTTCAGACAGGACAGGTTTTACATTTAGAGATGGAGTACAGAAATTATTACCAGAGCTTCTCTGTGGTGTTTGTCTCGTACAAAAGTGCCGTATCAGAGATCATTACAGACAATATCAGGACATATTATGCCAACTTCTACCTTGTGTAAAAAGGTCAACGAAAATACCTCAGCTAACAATCCTGTGTTGACAGAAAAGATTTGGTCAGTTTCTGTTTAAAAGTAGACACCTCGAGTGTTTACCACATACAATTCAGATCAAAAAGAAGGTTGAAGGCACAACATTTCTTTTAGCCTTCCGTAGATGCCTTTTTTTCTGACAGAATCCAATCAGAATTTAATTAAATTAATTTATATATCATTCAATTTGACCTGTGTATGTGTCACAAGACATGGATGTAAAGGCACAACATAAATCGAGTTACCCCAGTTTTACTGAGATTTCTCATCAAATGTGAATTCCCTGATAGCACAGGTACATCTCGGAGACGTCTATTTGACGTCTATATTTACATCTGCAAGACGTAGTTTGCTCATCTGCAATACAACTATTGGACGTTTCCTATCAGATGTCAAATAGACGTCTATTAGATGTCTTTAAGATGTTTATGATGTAGAATGTATGTAAAACTGACATCTTACAGACGTCTGCACACAGCAGATGCTTTCCAGATCAAGACATCTTTAACAGACATCTTGCAGACGTACGTGTGCTATCTGGGTTGGCCATTAAAATTACAGACATCTTGAGGTGATATTACACTACTCTTCTACTCTAGTAAAAAATAATCCTATCTGAATAGAGCTAGAGGCCTGTGATTCTTCAGAAAAGCTCAAAAAGACTTTTTATCTTAATATGATACTCGAGGAACCCAAGACAACAGCACTTCTTCATCCACATTGTACACCAAACATAATTTAGCAAACTCCTGTTTTTGTTTCAAGGAAGCCTATATTCTTCAGTTAGCCTAATGATTCAGCAGTGGGGTGTTAAAGCCTGTATGAGTGTGTACAAATCTACACTCTTTAAACAAACAAAAGCCAAAAGCTCACAGGTATGCATCGATTAATGAATGTCCAGCAAGTTTTATCAGACAAAAAGTGACTAAAAATAGGTCAAATGGGGCCTAAACAATAAAAGCTCATCCATAACGTCATATTTGTCAAATTAGCTGGGGTGGACAGTAATGTAACAGTCAGTATTGTTACTTTGTTAATGTACTTTAGTAGAAGTATCTCTAATTTATCAAATAATTTTTATTTGTACAAACTTTTATTTCGCTTGATGCCAAGGTTTAATTGCAAGAATTTCATAAACACATGTAGTTTCTTATTATTTTGAAATAATCATCACGTGCTCCGAGACGCAGAAGCGGTGTTCGATTCGTGAACCAAATGATTCTTTTCAATCAAACTGTTAAATCGGTTCATTAAACACAACTGAAAGATTTGTTAGTTCGTTCATGTTGACGATTCAGTGATTCACCGAATATGATTCAAATAATGCGGTTTGAACGGATCACCGCGAACGGAAGACGCTGGCAGCGGGAGCGCGCGCGACAGACGGCATGTAAGTTATTAAAAACAGAATTTTGAAATATTGTAAATGAAGTCAGGACTGTTAGGTGTTTGTGAGCTAAATGTTTAAGCCCGCTGCATGGACTGCTTTAATGTGGACATGTTATTAATTAATGCACATGCATCTTCATACAAAACGAGTATGCTTGCGTAGTGTTACCTTTTTATATTTTATGTTTGCTATTGTCAATATGCATTAACACATGTTCTTTTTCCTTATTTTATATATTTTATTATTTGCACTCATTTTGTTTTCACACTAGGCCCTGGTTTCACAGACAGAGCTTAGCTTAATCCAGGACTTGACCTTCAATTATGATATTCAAGTAGCTTTTATAAAAATGTCTTAGAAATAACATATTCACAAAATGTTTTATCTTAACCACTAATAGCTTTCCTTAATATAATTTTACGTTGTTGAGAAGTTGATAGGTTCAGGGTAGGAGTGGGGTTTGGTGCTCTACAAAAGTATGAATATATATATATATATATATATATATATATATATATATATATATATATATATATATATATATATATATATATATATCCTTTAAATTTGTATACTATTTTTAATATAAAATTTATGCTTTTACAGATGCAAGGAATTGCGTGCCTCGTGGTCTGACACATGCATGTCTTTCACTGAAGCATCAGCATGAAGTACCTTGCATGTATTATTTATTATTATTATTATTATTATTATTAATTATTTATTAACATTAAAAAAGTGAGATTCTGAGCAAATATGTGATGAATTGAGAGTGACTTATTGATAGAGATACTGTAGAAGGAGGTGTATTTACACAGCTGTCTCACCTCGGGGGTTTTCTGCATCCCTCAGCACCTGACTCCTCGCTCTCTGCTGCTTCCTACTCCTAGCTTACACAGAGTAGCTACTCTGGGTTTGACTGAAGCTCCAGACTTGGAGACTGTCCTCAGACTGTCCTTATTATTTTACTCTATTCCATCAGATGTAAGGGTGAATTCATGAAAACAACTGCCCCAGGTAATCTGATTTTTTTCTTTCTTTATCTTCAAAGATTTGTGTGTATTATGATAGGACAGTAAGTAGACAGGAAGTGAAGTGGCAGAAAGGTTTAAGGCTAGTCTTAAAGTAAAACTCAAGTTAGAGCTGTCTAACTTTAAATAACTTGCACTGATAAATATTAAAAATGTCAGTGCCATTGTTTTTTCTCAAGATTCACACCAGTAATGTACTTATCAGAGCCATTTTATTAAAGCTACTTACATATCCTAATTTAACTAAGGCCTAGTCCTGGCTTAGTCGAGCTGTCTGTTAAACTGGGCCTAAATACACTAAAAATCAAGTCCTTTTGTACTCTTAAGGAAAATCAAAAAGGAATAATTTTACAGGACTAATATTTCATTAGTGTATCTGTCCTGTTATGCAAGTAAATGCATATGGATGTAAAAAGTTTTAAATAAAACACTGAAAATTATATGTAATCCATGTTAATAAATTATACCTCTATTAAAATGTACCACTCTTTTACTGCAGTAATATTTTAACCGTGACTATAGTAAACACAATTATAATAGACACGTCTATTCTTCAGAGCAAATTAACCATGGTTTTACTGTGCTATCCAAGGTAACTTAGTTTTTGTACTATTATACATACAATAATATCTAAAAATGGCAATGGTTAACTAAACTATGGCTACAGTCTTTTGTGGATTATAGTTAATCATTTTTAAAAGGGTAATCATGTTTTTGCATTGAAGCTGACCTTTAACCTTGTGTCAGCATTTCATCACTGTACCCTATTAGACGAGATACTTTTTTTAAATGTGTCCAAAATTAGCAAATCAATTCTTAATTTATGGCCTAAAAGTATTTTGTGAGTGAAACTGGACATCTGTATTAAATAAATTCCTTCCGTGATATACCACATTCACAAGAATGGGAAGAACATGTGGTTATAGTTATCTTGACCTTGACCCAAAACCTACTCAGTTTATCTTTTAGTTTGTGAACATCTGTGGCAAATGTGAAGAACTTCCTGATATAATGCATTGAAATATATGGAAAATGCAGTACACGTGAAAAGACAGTGGGGGCGCTAGAGAGCAAAATGTGTGTGAACGTGAAAAGACAGTGGGGGCGCTAGAGAGCAAAATGGAGTAAACGTGAAAAGACAGTGGGGGCGCTAGAGAGCAAAATGTGTGTGAACGCCCGGGGTAAATTCACACACTTTTTTCTCATTTTACTATCTTTTCGAGGACCTCTCTGAAACTTTGAGAGAAGCCTATTTTCAGCCTCCAGAGGCCATTACAGTGAAAACAAAGTGAGGACCGGCCAAAATGTCCTCACTTTGCAAAAATGTCCTCACTCCAAAGGTTAAAAACTCACGAAGGTCCTCACAAAGATAGCTATACAAACACACACACACACACACACACACACACACACACACACACACACACACACACACACACACACACACACACACACACAAACACACACACACACACACACACACACACACACACACACACACACACACACACACACACACACACGCACACACACACACACACACACACACACACACACACACACACACACACACACACACACACTTTTCCTACCTGTCTAATGAAGACATACATAGACTGCTGTATAAAGCTAAAAATAATAATATCTACAGGCTAGTTCTACCAAAGAAAACCTTTTGCATATTTAGAGTAAAAAACATGAATTAATTTATGACTCAGTGGTCTCCACAGGGAGCATATTTGTCCCCAAAGTATAGCGAAGTAAGCTCTCCACATGTAAATTATCATTAAAATGTATTTTTTATTGACAAAATTCATCTTATGTAACAATATGCATCTAATGTTTGCATTAATTTTTGACCCACGTATGCACTTTCAAAGTTAATATTAAGTCACTAAAAGCATGCATAATTATTTAAGATGGAATTTAGCATGTCATTGCTGCCACTCCTTGAAACGTCACATCAACTAACTACCCATGTGCTTACACGCTTTCTTATACTACTGCGCATTGCAGCTTGTGATGCATCATTTAGCCTATATATTTATTGAACACTTGCTGAAACAGTTTTGCTTGTGAATCTTTAGAGGTTTTGCAAATAAAAGTGATGAAGGCTGGTTGAGTTCCATGTTTGCACACAAAGTGGATGCCAGGAAAGATGCCCACTCCAATCTGCTCTCCAAGAAAGAAACCAGCAACCTCTACAAGATCCAATGTGAGCCAATCCATCTAAAACCTTCTAGGATGCGCTCAAATGTTCATGCCTTGGGAGAAATTGTGCATGAAATATAGTTGATAGCAATTGCTAAAAATATTCCCATGCATGAATGATGTGCTTTCTTGTCGTTTGGCTCCAGAAAACAGCCTAAACTGTTTGTTTTACACTAATTGCTTTAATAAATCAGCTTCCAAAGAGTTTATTTGAAGATTTAATTTGTTTTCTGGAGACCAGCCGCATGGAGAATTGTAATGAAAATTGGGTTTAGAAAAATGAGGGTGATATTTCAAATCACAAGGGATTTAACTGAATTCAAAACGTTACAAAATAAGATACCGGTCCATTTGTTTTTCCTCACATCTTCAAATCCTATTTTTTCTTCCAGTTCACAATGTCAAGCCAGAGTGCATGGAGGCATACAACAAACTGTCGTAAGTAATCATAATCGTAATACATCCGATCAAGTCTATTTTCTTCGTATGTAGCCTTGCTTTCAGTATGACACTCTTTGTCTAGATTTAATGTACTTTGATTCCTTGATTGTCCCATGTGACAGTGATATGTTATCATTACACTGTAAAAAAATGATATGATCAATAAATTATGACATTGTTTTAACTCATCAAAATAAGTTAAGCAATTTTCAAGAAGATTCAATTCGGTTAAAAAAAATATAATTTTAATGTAATCTAACTTGAAATGACTCAAACATCCAAGTTGATTGTACTTAAATTTAAGGCAGCAACATTTTTTTTTTACAGTGATAGTATAGCATTGATATGTCATGTCAAAACCATTTAATGTGGTTCTTAATAGCCCATTGACCATATTGTATAGGCTAAGTTTAAATTAATAACCATGTTTTTTTTTCTTTAAATCCCACTGTCTAATTTTAGGGATGAGGTTCAGAAAGAACTCCATCGTGATGCAGATTATCCATGTGAAGTCGTTGGAAGCTGGAACACCTGGTATGGTGAACAGGATCAAGCAGGTGAGATGACAAAGAAAGTATTTAGCTTTTTCCATTGTCTGGGACAAAACTGTGGAGTAGTCTCAGAGTAGTTTTAACAGAATCTGAATTTATATCTAAGCTAAGCAACTGCTAGTGTCTTATAAATGCTTACTCTTTTTTTTATTGCATTCTGGTCTATATACTGTAGTTTAATGCACTTTCTTATGTCTGCAGTGTCTTCTTTTAAAGGGACAGTTCACCCAAAAATGGAAATTCTGTGATCATTTACTCACACTCAAGTTGTTCCAAACCTGTATGAGTTTCTTTCTCTTGTGAAACATAAAAGAGGATATTTTGAAGAATGTTTGTAATTAAACAGTTGGCGGCCCCCATTGACTTCCATAGTATTTTATTTTTCACGCCATTGAAGTTAATGGGGTCCATCGTTACCAACATTCTTTAAAATATCCTCTTTTATGTTCCACACAAGAAAGAAACTCATACAGATTTGGAACAATTTGAGGATGAGTAAATGATGACAGAATTTTTATTTTTGGATAAACTATCCCTTTAAGTTTGGTTGTACAACACAGTGGTCAACTACTGTTGTTTTTACCGTGCTTTATAAATAGTTATTTTTGTGTATATATACTGTTCATAAGATTCAGGTTATTTATTTTTTTAATATTTTGGGAAAAGTGTCTAATGTTCAGCAAAGCTGCATTAATTTGAACAAAAATGTAAGAACAGTAATATAGTGAAATATAATTGTAATTTAAAATATAACAAAAATAAATAAAATGTCATTTATTCCTGTGATCAAAGCTGATTTTTCAGCATCATTACTCCAGTCTTCAGAGTCACATGATCCTTCAGAAATCATTCTAATATGCCGATTTCAAGAAACTTTTGTTTGTATCAGTGTTGAAATGATTCTTTGATAAATAATACGTTCAAAAGAACAGCATTTATTTGAAATTGAAATCTTTTGTAACATTATAAATGTCTTTACTGTCACTTTTGATCAATTTAATGTCCTTTGTGAATTAAAGTATTTTTTTTTTCTAAGAAAAATCTTAGTAGTTTGTACTTTGAATACACTGGGGAAAAAAAGTTAAATCTACTTCATTTTTCTTTTGTCAGTTTTTGCACTCACATTTAAGTAAATTTCACATATGGAATTAAGCATTTACTTTATCGTTTTTTATCAGTGATGCATCGCTTGGTTTTTCAAGCACTGTGGATGTTTTGTATACGATGTTACAGTACTAGAGTGACACATGCTGTTTTGTGGTTGTAGTGCATCTCTGGAGATACTCTGGTGGATATCCTGCTCTTATGGAGTGTTTGCACAAGCTCAACCTCAATACGGTATTTAACACATCTCTGTGCTCTTAAAAAAATGCATTTAATAATGTCACATATTTGTGTCCTTTACCAAAATGTTTCCTGTACAGGCGTATCTTGCATTTCGAAAAGAAAGGAGCAAAATGTTGATCTCTCGGCGCAACCAGCTTCTTCTGGAGTTTAGTTTCTGGAACGAGCCTGCGCCCAGAACTGGCCCCAACATTTATGAACTGAGAACATATCAACTACTAGTAAAGGCCATTTAATTGAGCTTTTTTTAATAATATATTGCATTGCATTTCACATCGTTTTTAACGTTTGTTTGTCCTGAAATTTCTCAATCAAGCCTGGTACGATGATCGAATGGGGAAATCATTGGTAAGTTTATGTGTGATTTGTGAAAAATATTGATATTATATCACCTTGTTGTTGCATATTTAATCTGTTTTATCATGTTCCAGGGCTCGAGCAATCAAATATAGACAGGAGAACAATGAAGCAGTGGGCGGCTTCTTCACACAGATCGGTGATTTGTATGTTGTTCATCATTTGTGGGGTAAGAACATCCTTTTCTTCTTCTTCTGATCATTGCATATTAATAAGTGTCTCTCAGTTGTACTGAATATATTTAATGTGTTTTAGCTTATAAAGACCTGCAGTCCAGAGAAGAGACCAGAAATGCTGCTTGGTTAAAAGAGGGCTGGGATGTAAATGTGCACTATACAAGTGAGTAAGAACAAAGAAAGGCGATGTTTGGTATAAAATATTAGCACACTGATTATTGCATACTGCATAATAGACCTTTAGTCAGGGCAGCGCCATATTTAGTTTTTGTTGGGAATGAAAATGAGGCTGTGAGGTATAGAAGTACAGTGCATTCAATGGATTGTACTGTTGTTTAACAACATTTTCATCCACGTTAATGGGCGGTCACACTAAAATGTTCATTTCATTGACTCCCATTTATATGTATGCGAATGCAGGAAACAGGAAACCTAGCTCATGTAAAGATAAGCCATATCTTTGTAAAGATAAGCCATGGCTTGACCTAAAATTAATTAAAAGAATGCACATTTTTGCAGGAAAATGGAGTAGATTGTATATTTTTACTTTTTGGATTTATTGTTATTTGTTATATGTTGAATTTTATGTTTATATTATAAATATAATTGCTGTGCCCATAGAAATTTTGCTTGCTCAAAATCTAGTGTGACCGCAGCTTTAAATTCAATATGACGTCTTATATCTATATAGATACTATGGAAGCTTGTTTCCACCTCAAAATATATATTTTTAAAGAGTACTGTGACTTTTTATGCCACAATTCTGACTTTTTTCTTAGAATTGCGGGATATAAACTCGCAATTGTGAGAAATAAAGTCAGAATTGCGAGATAAAAAGTCACAATTGCCTGTCATAAAGTCCAATTCTGAGGACAAAAAGACTGACTTTAAAACAGGCGATTGCGACTTTATATGAAGCAATACTGACTATAGTCGCAATTGCTCTATATCACGCAATTCTGACTTTATAACTCGCAATTGCAACTTTATATCACGCAATTCTGGAGAAAAAAAGGAAGAACTGCAATATGTAAACTCACAATTGTGAGAAAAAAGTCAGAAATTTAAGATGAAAGTCGCAATTACCTTTTTTATACTTTGCTATTTCTTTTTAAATGATGTAAAATTGTCTTAACTTTTGTCAGTCTGATCAAAAAAGGAGATTTGGGAATTGCAGGAAATTCAGGATATTCCAAGCTTACGGGAATTTACAAATGTTATTGTAAATGTTATAATAGGGATTTTATAATGTCTAAATATGAATTATAGAAACACATTAGTAAGAAGTAAAAACTAAAAAGACTATTGGCCTCCCATTTAAAACATAATTTTCAGGTGTCATTGCAATCATAATGTGATATCGCAAAATATTATGCATAAAATGAACAATTGAAGAGGTAAATTATGACAAAGTTTAATGATTTTATAAAGTTTAAATATGATTTCAAATGCAAAACCCTTGAAAATAATTATTTTACAGAGCAGAATGTGCCAATGAGTGATATCCTCTGCTATTGTGTGGTGGTTTTGTGTTTTAGATATAGATATTTGAACCCCTTTACAGGCAAAGATCACAGATGGCCCCAGATTATTGTTATTAAACATTCTACTGTAACTGTGTGTTTATAAAACACATTTGTTGTGGCACAAAAGCCAAAAGAAAGTATAATCAGGTGTTGATGGTTGTGTTTTAATGATAAAACTCATAATTTAATGACTTGATTCACTGAACTTTTCCAGAGCCTAATCTCTGTTAGTTTTGTATTATTAATTATTGTAGAAATGTGACACTGTAAGATCCATTGTTGTGACAATCAGATTTGAAAAACCTCTGTGGAATAATGCTGACTCACACAGAAATCAAGAATCAGCATTTGAATCTCAACGATGGTGACATTAAAAGTATTCATGCTACAATGCATGCTGGGTACCAGCACAGGTACTCACCCATGACTCCCAGCATGCATTGTAGCATGAATACTTTTATCACCATTGCTGAGATTTATGTGGGGATTCTTGATTCTTGTATGAGTCTAAGTGATAGATGATAACTTTTTGTGCACAAACTGTTTGTTAAATCCTTTACATTTTATCTGATTGCCACAAAACTGTTGGCTCTTATGTTGTAGAATCACAGTTTTACTATAATGAATAAAACTTATAATACATCACCTGCTTCACGTAAGAAAGCTATTACTGTAGTTTGACATTACTTTTCAGCTGTGTTTTTGTCTATGGAGCATATTATATGAATATTGTGTGTAAAACAACGTGATTACAGAGGCATAAAACTAGTTAGCGCCAACTAGGGGCCGATTTCTTTCAAAATTCTTACAAAACTCCAGGGCCATGAGTCGAACATGCCCTCTGAGTTTCGTTCTGATCAGCCTCCGGTAACCTTGTCTGATAGCTACTCAAATTTAATTGGCGGCCATGTTTTTTGAGATACGCCAATGTCCTCATAGACTATCATGGCACCTCGTACAAAGACAGTGCATGCCAATTTTCAAGACATTTGGGCTAATGGTTGGGTGGTTATAGACATTTTTATATTTTTTTTATTTTAATTTAAAAAAGAATATATATATATATATTTTTTTTTTTTTCAAGTGACCTCAGATTGAGCTCATACACATGTGTCCCGAGTTTGGCGAAAATAGTTCTGTTCATGAGTTCTAGCAATTTTTGTAAAAGTGACCGCTGACATATAGAACATTTTGGCACCCCCTAGCGACCGTGCAGCGAAATTTCAACTTTTCTTGATAATTATTGACAATCCGACTCCAGAGAATCTTGCTGCACTGGTTGGGTTCCGATCGGGTCGAACCCCCAGGACTAGTGCGCAAAAGTAGGTTTTTCACAAAATCCAGAATTACTCAAAATTGTTGCAGAATCCGAGGCGTGCATTTTGACCGTCTTGAGCCAAGGATTCCAACTATATAAGACACTTGAGCCTAACAGTTTAGTAGTTATGAGCCATCTCGTACTTTTGACCGCTGTAGTGCCCCCGTCAGGCCGATTGGGGCAGGCGGTGGTGACGTAGGTAGTGTGAGCACTACCAGCCCTCAAAGTTTCAAGTCTCTACGACTTACTGTTTGGTCTGCCCGATCACTTTTAGGGGAGAATGGTGATCCTTGGAAAAAATGATCCAAGCGCTGTGTGCTTGAACTCCTAACAAAGTGTTTTCTTTGTAAATGGTGCCATCTGGTGAATTTCAGTAGAACTGTTCGTACACAATACATCACATCTAAGCAATGCAAAAGCTTTTGATCAGTACATTGATTTGTTTATGTGTTTTTTTTTTTTTTTTTTTTTTACAGTGCCTCTTATCCAAAAGATGGAATCGCGAATTATGATTCCAATGGAACACTCCCCTCTGCAGTAAAATCAACAGTGTTTCACCTGTGATGATACTCAATCCATCTGGACGTCTAATTCATGAAGAGCTTTGTTCTGACTGATCAAGGTCTTCAGGTCCTCTTGAAAAAGACAGTTGTGTTAGAGTAGAGCTGTAAATGCCATTCTGAGAACTACAATGACAAACTCCGGTGCCTTTGTATCTGACTGTTTGAGTGTAAAATTAAAACAGCAATCTGATTTTATATATATTATAATTTAAAAATGACAGTCTTGTTTTTAGACATTGTTCTCTTTCATCAATTGGCATGTTTGGCCTGTTTTTGAGGAAACTTTTATCTGAAATGCTGGTGCTTCTCTATAGCTTTACATTTCTGCAATTCAATTATGCAGTTATCAGAATACTTTAGCATGATGTCCTTAATTACAGCACAGATATAAAAAAAGCTCAATTTTAGGTGTATAAATAATAAATGAATACATTTCTGTTGATTTGTAGTCTCTTTTTACACTGTTTGAAGGAAATCCTATATGATTTTATATTATGTTATAGTGTTATCATGGTAAATTTCTGTAACAGTGTAGTATTTGCCTGGTTTAAATGAAAGCAGTAAGTTTTTGGAGTTCACTGCATAAAAAAAACTTGCCTATGAAACAATTTACTATTGTTTAATTTGATGCTAATAATATTGCATAAGTTAACTCAAGTCCTTTATAGTCTATAGTGCTTTTTACAACACATACTGTTTCATAACAGCTTAACAGTGATAAAGTGTTAAAAATGTGACGGTTTGTTTTCGGCTGTATAGAAGAAAATAGTGTATAGTGCATAAAAGCATAATGTGGAGGATTTTATATTATTAAGGCCTTATTGTAAATAAAATGATTGAATTAAAGTTTTATTATTGTAGAGATTTGATATTTAAGATTTGAACTGAACATATTAACAGTTCATTCCCCTCATGAGCAGCTATTTTTGTGAAATTGGCCCATCTTAAATGCTGCTTTCCCTTTAAGAACAAGGGGGCGTGTGACACAACTGCCGAACCATACAAGTAGAAGAAAATGAACTGATAGAAAGACGGTTAGCGCGAAACGAGCCCTCAATGTGGGCGGGGCTTAGCGAAAGGGGATTTGATGGATCTAAATAATAATTTTCCTATTTTAAAACAAACGTTTTTCTCAATTTCTCAATGTCATTTTTACAGGTGTAAATTACTGCCTGGATTATTTGCTGAAATGAAATACAGACGGCGTTGTCACGTGATACCCGTTTCTTTTCTCAGCGCGGCTCAGGATCGACCAATCACATGTCTAATGATCACTTGTAATGACTTCATATGGATAAAAAATAAATAAAATCATTTTTAACAGCTTGCTAGGGTAGATATCTATTCATGTGACAGGTGACAAGCCTTTAAAATAATAATTAAAAATATGTGCATATTGTGCAGAGTGAATTCGAATGAGCTTCCCGAGGCTCCAAACGCCCCCTGAAGGAAGCCAACTGTAAATGTAAATTGTAAACATTTCTTTAGATCCACTTTCCAATTATTTCTCGAATCGAATTACATCGAATGTGTCACTCCCACCAGTCAGCCACCAGCAATGCACGAGGATGAAAGCGTTTTGATCGCAGGGTCTTGTAACATAACATAGGCGGATCTCGCGTAGCGTTATTTAACGCGCCCACCTGCACTGTATATAGAATACATTTTCAACGGCGTCTTCCTGGTGGACCAGTAAACGATGGACCTGCACATCTTGGACCACAGGTTAAGGGTCACTTGTATCAGCAAATCTGGTCTGGAACATTATACCCATCCTCTGATCAAACTGATATTTCTAAGAAACAGGACGAGGTAAGAACAGTCAACGCCTGTATGAGTTTGCAAACATGTTATTGCGCGTTTGATGATGCAATTAATATATCTAGTCTAGACACCAATTCAAGTACATAGTTTGCAGTGTGTTCAACTGCAACTTAAGAGCCTCACCCTGTTTTGGTTAGTTTGGAGAAATGATAAATAACCAAATGATGTCAAATCATGCACATGATGAGGCCTTTGTAAGCTTACAGTTGCACACTGATATAACGTTAGCTAAAAGGAAGCTGTTTTCATTAAGTGAGCAATTTCTTGTGCTCAGCTTTGTAAATGACTTGAAATAATGTCTGTAGGCTAACTCAAACCTAGTGTGCTGCCTACCTGGACAACATACTTGGGCATGCAGGTTTTGACATGCATCTAATAAGTTACATTTTTATGCAAACCTCGCGTTAGAGTAAATTAACATGGGACAAAATAAAACTTTTTCAATGTATATGCATATGCATTTATACAATGCATTTCCTAAGTAGAGTGTGGAATACGCATTTCACAGTTAACACATAATTTGTACTGCAACATCAAAACATTACTTTTGTCTGGGTTAATGTGTTGAGTTATACTCTAAATTTTACACTTGAATAAAAGTTTGGGTTTGGGTAATGTTTTACTAAATGGCACACATGGAGTGACATCTATGGAAAAGGAAGATTGTTGGCAGGGTTGTTTTTCTTTTTCTTTCTTTTTTTACAATGTGATTGTAAAATGTCACCGATGTAAAGGGGATAGTTCACCCAAAAAGGAACATTTTGTAATTTACTCACCTTAGAGTTGTTCTAAATCTGTGTGTTTCTTTCTTTTGCTGAGCACAAAAGAAGATATTTTGAAGAATGTTGGTAACCAGACAGTTGACGGTAGCCACTGACTTTTTTTTATAGTATTCATATTTTTTTTTTTTTCAACTATGAAAGTCAATGTGCGTCGCGTGACTTTAGTATCTGCTTAATGCCATTGAATTGGCTGTTTTTTTTTTTTTTTCAAGTCTGTGGAGACTTTCAGGATTGGATCCCATAGAGCTTGGAAAAAGCTTGTGTTTGTGTATTCAGTATGCCTTTTCTGGTTCGTTCAGCCATATCTTGTTGAACTTTCCAGAACCTTGAATGCTACAGATAATGCTCCAGAGTTTAGCATATCACTTCCTAAGCCTAAATCTAAGCCCTTTTTAATGCAGAAATTAAAGGTATAGTTCACCCAGAAATTCTCTCACCATTTACTCACCCTCATATTGTTCCTAAAATACATTCCTCTATATTCAAAGTCTTCTGAAACAATACATAGCTTTCGTGAAATAAAATGCATGTTTTTTTTTTTTTCTCTGAAAATCCAGTGAAACTGTAGCTTCCTAAATATAGTGCATATTCAAACTTGCCATGCCAATTTCAATCATTGGCTATCTTTCCATCCAAAGTTGTGAATTTAGCTTATTTGCAAAAGTGGAATATCACATAAATCATTTGCGAATAAAGCGCAGTTTCCATCCCGTGTGTTCAAGAGAACAAAATCATCACTTCTTGGGAAATTGATGCAAAATATCTGTAATAAAAATGGAAGTTGGAATCGGGGAAACCACTGTGGCTTGTTTTCCTACATCATAAATGACTCAGAGTGTGCATACGAAACGCAATAAACACTGTCGTGTTATCTTGCGTTCAGATGCATTTTAGACGCTTCTAGGTGGTCATTATACCAATTATCATTGGTACATTGGTCATTATACCATTATATCAGACTTTGGCCTAGGTATTTCTGAATGACCAAACCAACAAATGCTGTGCAATAAAACTGATCCACTGGTTAGTCCAGTGAAGCAAAGACATGTTAGTTTTTTGATGCGCATCGAGGGATTTATGTGTGTTTCCATTGTAGTTTATGCGCATGTCGGCTTATCGGATAAAAAAAAAAAAAGTATCCTCCTAAATTGAGTGCATACGTAAGAGTTTTTAAAAAAAAAATGTATTGATGCGCATCTTGGCGTTTCCATCCAGTTTTTTTAATGCAACATCCCAAAATGCACATACAAATAGATGGATGGAAACATAGCTTGACACCAAGCAGCATTGGTTCTTGATGTTATGATGGTAGGTGGTGACAAAAAATTCATTTTTGGGTGAATATGCTTTCAAAAGTCAGAAGGGGTGCTCACACAAATACAAGATCTCATCTGTTAATGTTATTTTCTCCACATGTACAGCTATGAGCACAGTGACTAAAATCTGCATTCAAACGTTTTAAACGTGTTAAGATGAAATATTACATGGATAAATAAACTTTTAGTCATAGACTACAATCATGGCCAAGTATTGACAGTGACATAAATTTTGTGTTTCACAAAGTTTGCTGCTTCAGTTGTTGTAATGTTGATTCAATTTGTTTCTAGATTATTGTGCAGATTGATCAGATGCATTTGAAATAATTGCAAAAAGCTTCATTGGCCAAAAAACTTTATCACAAAAACCCAAATTTCACAGTTTTTTAGCCCTGGCACAAGTTGTTTGATAATAACATAATTTCACTAATCATATCATCAGCAAATGGTAAAGTGTTAACAAGTATTAGGGTACATTTACACAACAAGATATGCTTAAAATGTAGATGACACCATTGTCAAAACGATCCCCATTCACACGGACCCACGGACCCGCGAAAACGACTAAAAATGCCATTTTCTGCTGCCAGGCCATTAGATGGCAATGAAACACTAGACTGAACACGTGATACGCATGTGCGTGACGTCATTGTCTTTAGAGATTCGCCTTTTTGTTGTTTACACGGAGACCATTTTCAAAAACTAGCACTTGGAAACCCGTTTTCAAAAGTTTGCGTTTTCAGGCACCCAAAACGCCGTTGTCGTGTAAACAAACGGTCAAAATGCATAAAAGTTTTATGTTTATAGTTGAAAACGGTGTCATGTAAACAGACCCTTAAGTCAAGTAAAATCTCATCATTCTGATTGGATTACTAGAGCAAACTGATTGCTATAAAAGGAGGGAAGAATTGCTTCCAATCATTGTGTTCTTGTGTTCAAATGGTTACATCCAAACATCATCACATGCAAAAAAAATTGCTACAAAGATTATTGCACCTGAAAGAGCCATTTACTGGATCATCAAGAGCTTCAAGCGGAGAGGTTCACCTGCAGTTAAGAAGGCTTCAGGACGTCCCAGAGTGTCTAGCAAGCACCAGGACGTCTCCTCCTGACTCCTCAATATTAATATAAGCATGTCAAAAAGGGCTGCAAAGATGCCACTTCTCTCAAAGAAAACAAACATCAGCCTGAAATTCTGCAGGTGGTACAAGGATGGGACAGCAGAAGACTGGTGCAAAGTTATTTTCTCTAATGAAGCCCCCTTCTGACTGTTTGGGACATCTGGAAAATTGATTGTTTGGAGAAGAAAAGGTGAACGCTACCATGAGTCCTGTGTCGTGCCAACTGAGAAGAATCCTGAGACCATCCATGTGTGGGGTTGATTTTCATCTAAGGGAGTGGGCTCTCTCACAATTCTGCTCAAAAACCCTGCCATAAATGGTATCAAAACGTCCCGCAGAACAACTTCTCCCAACAACCCAGGAGCAATTTGGTGATGATCCATGCATTTACCAGCATGATGTCACAAGGCAAGAGGGATTATGAATTGGCTCGGAGATCATAACTTTGACATTTTGGATCCATGGCCAGGCAACTACCAGGATCTTAATCCTATAAAGAGCTTGTGGTCAATCTTCAAATAGCGATTGGGCAAACAGAAGTCCACAAATTGTGATCAACTTCGGACACTAATAAAGCAAGAATGCATCACCATCAGTCAGGGTTTGTCCCAGAAGCTGATATCCAGCATGCCAGAGCAAATTGCAAATTTTTTGCAGATATTTTTTTTTTTTTTTTTTGACAATAAAAGCCTTTAAAACTTCGGAAATACAAATCATGGATTTCCAGTATACCATAGAAACATGTGAAAAATAATCTACAAACACAAAATTTAGGTCATTGACAATACTTTTGGCCACAGCTGTACATGATTAATTGAAATAAAATGAAATTGCAGTTATGGCTTTGTGCAATTATCAAATTGCAAGGGCTCTGATTTAATTAAATATATGCATGCGTCTCAGAGTGAAGCTCGACACTGTGCTCTTACACACATCTGCCAGTGTTTGCAGCGGTTTAAAGCGGCTTGGCTCTGTAGTAAATAAGCAGATGCAGTAAATGCCGTAGTAAATAATTAGCTCTAAATTTTGAGTCACTTTAACATGCATTTGGGAACACAACATGGCCAACCATCTTTCAAAACTAGAAATGAGGAGCATTTTTCAGCGTTTTTTTTATCTTTGATGGTTTAACTTATATGAGTATTATAATTTTTTTCTTCAATATGCAATTTTTATTTTACAATGAAATATTACAATAGTAATATTTGTTTTTTAGTAATTTCTGTCTGATGCTCCCAGCCATGCTGTCATGACTTATCGTGCTTTCTTTGTGCTTGGCCCCTTAATTGCTGCTTGCAGCTATATTTATTATTGTAATGATGATGGTTGCACTATTTTAAGGTGACGTAGTTACATTGTACTTACTCAAATAAGTACTGAGTAATATTTATTAACTATATCTACTTAGTGTTACTGTTAGGGTTGGGGTTTGGTTTAGGGTTAGTTACTTGTAATTATGCATCATTTACTGTTATTACTATAGTAAGTACATGTAGTCAGTCACGTGTAACTGCTTCACCTTAAAACAGTGGTTCTCAAAGTGTTGGATTGCAGGGGGGGGCGCAGGAGATCAGCAGAAAAAAAACAAAAATAAACAGCCGTTGCAACAGCATTCAAGTGCGTAAAAAATAAAGTGGCATCAGATTTTTTTTAAAGGTTTAAAGGGGGGCGTGACAAAAAAAGTTTGAGAACCACTGCCTTAAAATAAAGTGTTACCTTATGATATAGCCATATTGATATATAATCACAAAATTTTGGCCAAATTGTGTAGCCCTACAAACAAGTACAGCAAACCTGGAATTTTGTTGAATCGAATTTTAAATCGCAATCACAATTTTTGTCAAAAAAAGACAATGCATTGTGTATCTGTATCAGTGTACTGGATCATGAATTATTTCTTAAAGTGACAGCAGCCTAATATTCCTGCGGTCTGTTTTTAATATTAATCAAACAAAATAATTTAATATTAATCAACAAAAGATGAGAAAATCACTCGCTGCTCTTGACTGAATAGCTTTTGTACGTTTTATATTGATTAATCTTTAATTAAATACAGTGAAGATTATGTGCGGTGTTATTTTACATTTGATTACTTTATTGAATATATGTACCTGAAATCTATTGTTAGATACCTAAATAACCTGAAAAGCATGGTTTATTTTATTTGTATCTTTGTTCTATTTTATTTATTTGTGCTGTTGCTTGTAATTTGATTTTGTTCTTATTTTCTTTATTTTTATTTGACAGTAGTCAAATAACATAGCACATACCGAACCGAAACCGTGACCCTAAAACCGTGATAAAAACCAAACTGAGTAATTTTAACCGTTACACCCCTTACTCTGCAGTAAATACTGTATTTGTAAAATTACACGCATACAAATAATTCACATAATTATTAGTGAATGATACCCATTGTTACTTTTCTCATGAACGTGCATAGGAGAACTAGGGTAAAATAAGGATTTAACAGTTAATAATGACTTAAATCTATTTTCTGACTTGGAAAGACTTTGAATAGAGTGCACCAATATAGAAAACATGCATAGTTCCCTCTCTTTTCTCACCGTTCTGGAGGATGTTGGTTTAACACCACTCCTATGTTTTCTCTTTTTTCTAGAAGGCTATGGAACTCGTACAGGAAGTTGAACCCTGGGAGCTCTAGATGTTGTTAGGAAGTGTGAGACTAGCTGACACAATGCTGCTGTGCTGAGTTAGCCCTGAGGGTGGGGATGTATTATTTTCCTTCTGTTTGGCCCCTGGATTGATGTGCCTAGTCATTGGGGTCCGGATTGTATTCCGCTGAGTTGCAGACAGCACAGGAATCAGCTGCACTGGGCCTGTGGGTCGTGTACAGCAGCTCTTCATTCAAATAAGGGCTGGTGCACTGGTGGTCTGATAGTGTTTCAGTCTTCTTTAACTGCAGTAGTTAATGTGAAAGTTAATCAGTGCTGTGCACCATGCTAGCGGACTGAGAACTGACGTCAAAGCAAAGTTTCTTAGTGGTTTCTATTGCAAAAATAAATAAATAAAATTGCTACACAAAACTAATGTTTGCAAGCACTTTCAGTCATCATCCATTGTCATTGCACAGGAAAAAAAAAAAATTCATAGAATAATAAAGTCATACATGTTTGGAATAAAATGGTTTATTATGGTAAATTATGCCAGAATTTATTTTTGAGTGAACTTTAAGGGTGTTGTGAGGTCACAAATGTAGTATGACAAAGTTGAGAATTAATTATAATAGTATTCATTAGCCTAACTATTCGATCTTTTTGTTTACCTTTTTTGAGTGTAAATGTATAAAGGTATCACCTTTCAAAAGTTTGTGGTCAGCAATTAATTAATTTATTTTTGTGAAGAAATTAATATTTTTATTCACCAAGGGTGGATTTAAAAATAATCATATTTTAAGCTTTCTATTCATGATTTTCTTTCATGATTTCCAAAAAAACATTAAGCAGCACAGCTGTTTTCAACATTGATAATAAGATGTTTCTTGAGCAGCAAATCAGCATTTTAGAATGATTTCTGAAGGATCATGTGACACTGAAAACTTCTCAACTTTGAAATGTATTAAAATAGAAAATTTATTTTCAATTGTAATATTTCACAATATTGTTTTTTTTTGTGTGTGTATTTTTGATCAAATAAATGTGAGCATTTTACTTGTTCAAAAAAAGTAAAAAATCGTACAGACCCCAAACTTCTGAAAGGTACAGTAGTGTATTTTTTTTAACTTAATAAATTAACGTTATTAGAGTACATGACTGCTGTACATAACTATCATATCAATATTACTGTATTATCTTTGGTTTCAGTTCAAATTCATGACCCAGTCTTAGATTTCATTTGCACAATTCAACAGCTCAAGAGTTTTTTTCCCATGATTCCCAGCTGCTTCTCAGCTCTGTGGCTCTAAGACAATAGATCGACTGAATGAAGTGGAGCACGTTGTTCTGGGTTCCTGGACCGGCCCCTAAAATATTTGGGTCAAACCCCATCGTGAAGAAAGCAATTCACACGAACACACATTCTTGCAGAACTCTTCACCTCAAATTGATCAATCGCAACACCAGTTCAGCATCAACCGAAGTGCAGAATCGGATGAATGAATTTCAGATGTTGGCTCTAACTTTCAGTGAAAGAAAAAACAGCTTTCACTTTTTCTGCAAAAGGGTCTGATTTGGTTTCTCTCTCCATCCCACGCCTCCCTGCTGGAACACTCTTTACAACAATCTGCCATTGTTTTTGTCTGTTTATGCAATGTCTGATCTGTCTGTTTTGCGTGTTTTTTTCTCTCTCCCTTTATTTGTTTTCCCTCTCTCCTGTGGCTTTTCTCTTTCTCTCACAGATGCAAATTTTTCAGCCTCACAGAAACTCCGGAAAATTACACCGTTGTCCTTGATGAGGAGGGATTTAAAGGTAACACACACACACACACACACACACACACACACACACACACACACACACACACACACACACACACACACACACACACACACACACACAAACTGCTCCCCTAATTCTCTTGTGTTCAGTTGATGATGACACACATTGCCATGGAATGTACTGAGAATTATATCATTTCTTTTTTAATTCTGTGTTTGTGGTAATTATATGTTGTCAACCTTTGATCCTGGGGATTCATAATCTGACATTTCACACTGTACATTTCTAAACCCCGGGTTACTGTTCTTATTTGCATATATGCAGTGTGAACAGCCATGATTGGATAAATACAGCGGCAAAAATATTCAGCTAGCATATTCAGTACTTAAACACTTTCTATTTTTGTGACTAAATTCAAGTTGAAATCAGTCTTTATTTGATTCATTACTTGAAACTGCATTGAATTGTGAAGAATATGGAAATGTGATATGCTTGAACAAGACGGACAGAATAATGCTTTCCATGATTTACTTTGCAGATAAAAAGGTTCATTATTCAAAATGATGCTGTTTGTATTTGAAGCAATAAAACATTAATTATATAAAAAAACACAATAATCAGTTCTTGATTTTTAAGATCTTAATCTCTACTAGCAGCACACACTAATCATTCATTTCATGAAATATTAATAGAAAACATGAAATATTGATAATTATCATTACCTTCTACTATGTATAAAATATGTTGCTAAATATATATTTATAAATTATAAATGTATTGAAAGAACTCTCATGCTCACCAAGGCTACATTTCTTTGATCAAAATGATATTTAAAAAAAAAACAAAAAAAAACAGCAATATTGTCAAATGTTATTACAATTATTAAATCTTTTTTTGTTTGTTGTAATTATATTTTATATGTAATTAATTAGTTTAGTAAATTATTATTATTATTTTAATAATAATTTAAATTATTTTAATTTAATATATTTTAAATGCAATTTATTTTTTGTGGTGGGTGGTGGCATCACTCCAGTATTTAGTGTCACACATTTTTTTTCTAAAAAATCATTCTAATATGCTGATTTGTTTTGCTGTTTAATATTTTATGAAATTCTTTGTAACTTAAATATAAATGTCTTTGCTGTCACTTTTAATAAATTTATTCAGCAAAGACACATTCAAAGTATAATTTTTTTAAATGATTTTTTAATTTATTTGAACTTTACTATTCATTTATTTATTATCATTAATTATTAGCAGGGCAAATGCAAATCTGAACTACTGACCCAATTAGACCAGCAGAAAAATATCCTGGTTTTTGTTGATCCCTGAAAAGATTCTCAATGCCTCAAATGATCTCTATTGACTCTGGAGCATTGATCAGTGAACAGGTGGCCAGTACACCGAGTTCTTGGCTGTTAGTATCGAGCCCCTCTGTAACCCTGTCCTTTGCCTCTGATCCAAACAGCTGTTTCCTCTGTGCTGACAAACCCCTGCGACTCTACAGCAAAAACCTTTTCCTCTTCTCATAGTCTACAGGAAGGCAAAACAGACTATATAGGAACAAAGTTTCAGAGGCAGTGTTTGTTTGCAGGTGTTCTGATACGAGAGCGAGATGTTTTCTTTCATTTTGAGAGGTCTGCATGTCTAAGACGTATAATCCTGTGCAAGGTGTTAATGGGTTACAGAATCACCCTGTTCATTTCTGATCTCTTATGCTGACAAAGTGCATGCCTGCCCACGAAGACATTTGCAACTTCCTGTTGTAATTCTGTGAATAATTATAGACTCTGGATTGGTTAAAGTGTTAACACAATCAGTATGTGAGAAATAACTTCCTATTGTGCTCTGTGGTTTAGTCTGTCATACTGTAATTTCATTAGACTAGTTTCATTGCATAAGGTAATGCAACTATATTTTTACATTTATCTGAAGAAAATATGAGTTCTGTTTGCTTGTGCAAAACTCTCTGCCATGATGCTAGAGTTTGTTTGCTTATTGGCTTAAGGTCCAAAAAGATCCCAAGATGCACTACTGTTCACAAGTTTGGGGTCAGTAAGGTTTTTTTGGAAAGAAGTCTTTTGTTCATCAAGACTGCATTTGTTTGATAAAAAAAACATCATATTATTGTGAAATATTATTACATTTTAAAAATGTTTTCTATTTGAATATTCTTGAAAATTACATTTTTTCCTGTGATCAAAGCTGAATTTTCAGCATCATTACTCCAGTCTTCGGTGTCACATGATCCTGCAGAAATCATTCTCAAATAACATTTCTTATTATCAATATTGGAATGTGTAAACTATTATTTGGTGTATAGATGATTATTATTAGAGCATTTATTTTACATAGTAATAATTTGTTATGTTTTAAATTATTTTACTCTCACTTTTGATCAGTTTAATGCATCCTTTCTGAATAAAAGTATTAAATTCTTTCCAACAATTACTGACCACAAACTTTTAAACTGTAATGTATCGCATCAATCCACCAAGTAAAATCACCCTATGATTCGGTGCAGAATGAGTTTCTCAATGAAGTTCTCCACTAAAAATATGGTGTTTTCTCTACAAATGTCGTAAAATGTGTTTGGATTGTAAAGGAAATGAATGTAAACCTGGTATATTTGATTGATACGGACTGATCCATCATCCTGTTCTTCCAGAGCTACAGCTGTCCGAGCACTTACAGGTGGAGGGCTCTACTTGGCTCCCGCTCAATGTCGTCTCCAATGGCAACGCCTCCAGCAGCTCACAGGCCGTGGGTGTCACCAAGATCGCCAAGTCCGTTATCGCTCCATTGGCTGAGCAGCATGTGTCCGTGTTCATGCTCTCTACATATCAGACCGACTTTATTCTGGTAAGCGAGTGTGTTGTGTCTCTGAGATCATTGGCTATGTTTCCATCCACCTATTTTTCTGCAAATTTTGGATTATCGCCAATTATTTTGGAAACGCCAAGGTGCGCATAAATTCTAAATATTTATCTTATAAGACATGCTCCTAAACTACGATGGAAACACATTTCCGAATAAATCTCGGAATGCGCAACACTACACTCAAGTGACTTTGCCTCAAGAGTGGATGTGATTGGATAACTGGACTTACCAGTGGATCAGTTTCATTGCACAGCATCTGAAAATTTAGTTTGATTTGGTTTAATTTCATGTTTCACATGATTGAATTCCAAGGGCTCGCATATTTCTTCACTGAACTTCCACGACACAAATTGGCACTCGTTATAACAGCGGAAACAACTTAAAGTACTCCGTCATTTTTAGTCATACAGATAAGAGTAAAGGCCTTGCACACGGAGTCCAAAATTAGCGTCCGAAATTTTCGCACGTTAAAAAATAAATACGACCCCACGTTATGTCAATCACGCTTACACACTGCCTCTGAAACTTTCGTCCATCATAAAAAAATTCGGATAAGGTTCGATTTTTCTGCATTTTTCGCATCCATAGCAAGCATTTTGAATGGTGTTTTGACAATTCAGAGCCACCGAATCACGAATACGAAAAAAACGAAAAAAAATCTGACTCAGTGTGCAAAGACCTTAAGACATCATTCGTCTGTTTTTGTCATTGTACACTCACAATAAAAGCGAATCATTCTGCTTTTATAAAATAATGCCGCTTTCTGCCATCCCGGTTTCCTTTCCTTGAAGTTCGTGGAGCGCGTACTAGCAAGCTCTTGCGTGCCGTCTAAACTCCTCGGGTGCTTCTCATTTCTTATTTGTGCATCCTCGTTTCTTTTCCTCGTGTCTTAGCTCCACCCCCTCAGGATGCAAGGGAAGGATACATCTGTGTTTCCTCGCTCATGACTCCTCATGAAGCTTCCTCGTTTCTTTTGGGAATTGAGATGCCCTTCAAAATGGCTGAGTTCAATCAGTTTCCGATGAGTGAGGAAACGAGGAAGCATCTGAGTATTGAGAAGCACCCATTGTTTTGGGTTGGTGCATAGATCCTCTCTTCTTCTGCTCTTTTTCCTGTTGTGGCGGTTAGCAAACAGCATTGCATTAGCACGCGTGCTCCATTCTGTATTGGAGTGTGGATCACCTGTGACTGACTGTATTCGCTGTCTGACTGTTTGCACCGAACCGTGACGAATAGACAAATGTTCAGGACGAATACATGTACCGTTACACCTCTATTGCATTCCCAAACACCAGCATAGCATGACAGAGTTTATTGCATTTCGTCTGCACGTTCTGAGATGCAAGTCATTTATGATGTAGGATAAAATAGCCACAGTGGTTTCCCCCGATTGCAGACACTTCCATTTTTATTACAGCAATTTCCCAGGAAGTTACCATTTTGTTCTCTTGGAACACATTGGATGGAAACTTTATTCGCAAATGTTTTATGCAATATTCCAATTTTGTGCACAAGTTAAATTTGCGTATAACACACACATTTCTTATTCAAGCCTATCAGCAACTTTCCTAAAAATAATTGGATGAGTTTAGGCTGGAAGTTTTGTGTCAGTGACTATCCTTAATATTTATTCTTGCATGTCATAACCCTCAAGTAGGAGAAGTTGGAGCTTCCATAAACTTTCCAACTTAGATGTAAATGTGAACTTTATTTATTTTAGATATTGATAATTGATAACTCTATCATGACAGGAACGCAGCAGTATTATTTTATAATTATTTGTATGTAATTGTTGCTTATTTGTTGTTGGGGGAAAAAAAAGCTTTGTGCTGTGAATGTGATTTACTAAGCAAAGAAAGCAACAAACACAGAAGTGGAGCCGGCGGACATTTGGCTGAACCCAGAGACACAGAACAGTGTTAATAAATGAAGTATTAAGGAAACATGTTCTAACATCAAACACACCTGCTTGTTGTAAATGTTTTACAATTTTATGACCCCCTTTTGTTTTTAATAAGTTGGTAGATGTGTAATGAAAGTGATGATGTCTGGACATTTATGTGCTAGAATCAGAATTTTTTTCTTTTCTTTTTTCTGAATCCTTGACCTTGATTTCCAAAAAAAAAGAAGAAGAAAAAAAAAAAAGACATTTAGAAGAAAAACCAAATAGTCACCCACCGGGGGGGTGCTACAACAACAACAACAACGTTAAAGGTGCCCTTGTCATACATTTAAGTACTGAGAAATATGAATTAACTACATGCACTTACTATATAGTGTTATGATTAGGTTTTGGTTTAGGGTTATGCATAATTTATAGTTATTATTATAGTAACTACATGTACTGTAACATCTTTAACAAGGACACTGTAAAATAAAGTTTTGCCTTTTTTTATAACAAGTGCTAACACATGCTAAAACTGAAGTACCAAAGAAACATGGCCGCCTCAGGGAGTGCTGTTAGGAGTTTTATATAAAAATGTATTTGATCAACTTACTGAACTGGATGTTTGTGTTTTAGGTGCGAGAGAAAGACCTGTCGGTGGTGGTGGAGACTCTAGTGGAGGAGTTTAATATTTTCAGAGAAGAGGGGGGAGAGTCAGTGCCTGTCCACAGTCAGGACGCCTGCAACGGCCTTCAGCGAAACGGAAGAGAGGGTGAGACAGCGCATAAAGGAAAGGCATATATAATTTGTTCAAAGTTTGGGGTTGGTATGATGAAAGTAGTCTCTTATGCTTACCAAGACTGCATATATTTGATCAAAAATACAGTAAAAACTTTATTATTGAGTAGTATTACTACAATTTAAAATGACTTTGAATATATTTTAAAATTAAATCTATTCAATTTTTATTGCCACATGATCCTTCAGAAATCATTCTAATGTGATGATTTCTTCATTGATAATCATATTATTATCAATGTTGAAAACCCTTGTGCTGCCTAATATTGTTATGGAGACAGTAATATATATATATATATATATATATATATATATATATATATATATATATATTTCTAGTATTCTTTGACTAGTAGAAAGTACAAAAGTACAGCATTTATTTAAAATAGGAATATTTTGGAATATTTTACTGTCCCTTTTGGTCAATTTAATGAATCCTAGATGAATAAAAGTACTTAAAAAAATCATACTTGCCCCAAGCTTTTGAATTGTAGTGTATTCTTCACACATCTTGCCCTTAAACTTTTTTTTGTTGTTTTTGTTTTGTTTTGAAGAGGACAAATAATGTGAAATGTATCTTTTTAAGAATAGTTCATTATACTATGGAAACATATTGTAGTTTTAATATTTCAAAACTTCCTCCCTGGTATAAAAAGATCTGGGGGCAGATTTACCAACATCTTTAAAAAAACGGTATTAAAAAAAAAAACTACTGTCAGGATTTACTAAAGACACGCAGTGAGGAATTAGCACTGAAAAGGTGCGGACAGGGTTAATTTTGCGGCTGACCGCATTGCAAATGCATTTGTAGGCGTTTTCCTTTCAGATGCAAAATGTATGGGAGGAAAGTATTTAAATGAATCATGCAAGGTGATTTACTAAGGTCTGCGGTTGTCAATTTACTGGTATTTGCGGCATTATTTACCACCTCAAAAAAGCATGTCTGAAACCAGACTCTAATTTGCACTGCTCTTGGTAGATTGTCATTATGGAAATGATCCGGCTGCGTCTGTGTTCTTTATTTTGCGCGTCGTCAGTGGATCACGCTCAGAACTTTCCACTTCCATCGGCGCTTTTACGGGATTGCGTTCTCACTTTGCCCTGTTTAGTAAATCTGGCTCCTGATGTCATTAACACTTGACCGCACCCTTTTCTTTGAATAATTCATAATTGTACCAGTGTTTTGTATTGACACGTTGATTCAATACCAGCTAGTACATTTAAACAAGTATTGGTATTCCAAGTGGTAGTATTGTTTTTGACATTTTAAAGTGTTATTTTGTGTGTGTTCAGTTCCGCATGCAACAGTTCATCCAGTGCTGATTCCTGAGAATCAGTTTTGCGTAATGAGTTTGGATCCGGATACTCTGCCAGCGATCGCCACCACCCTCATAGATGTTCTGTTTTACTCAAACAGGTATGAAACACAGGCATGCAGTGATGCTGTTTTCACTGCTTTGAATTTTGTATTTCATTTCCACCTGATTGGCACCAACAATACCAGGCCCAAATTGATTGGTATTTACTGCCACCAAGAGGCGTCTTTAACTAATTTCAGTTTATCACACAATTTGCCCGCTTGTATAACTTGCATACTGTAAGTTGTCTAACGTCACATGACCAAACCTGAAACTGGTCTCATCACAACCGCTTGTTGGATAAAGTGTTAACAGCAGTATGAACAGTGTTGCCAACTAATTTTCAGGAGAAGTTGCTAAAGCAAGATCAATTTGTTGCTAAAAGTTGCTAAATGACGTAGTGACGTCATTGCGCTATGACGTCATTACGTAATCGCAACGCAACACTACGCCATTATGTCACACGTTTATTATTTGAAATGCTAATTTAGATTTGTTTGTAAAAAATAAAAATAATAATAAAAAAATATATATAAATAGGCATATATATATATATATATATAATATATATATATATATATATATATATATATATATATATATATATAATTATATATAATGTATACATAGGCCTACATGCATACAGTATTTGTAAAAGTAGGGTAATACAAACAACACTTTTTCATGATCAGATTTTTTCATTTTTAAATACAACATTGATATTGTACAGTTAAACACTTTACAACTACATTTAATGTAGGCTATTTTCTTATCAACCAGTGAAACATGAAATGTGTTTAAACTATTTTGCCAAAAATGCAAAATGCATGCTACTGCTGCTGCTGCCGCCCGCAGCCTCTCTGCCTGGCTATATAGACCAGCCCCGCCCCTGCGCTCGTTGTCTTTTGTTTTCCGGTTTTCACAGCGATTTCCACAGGAATTATGAATGAACCGCTCTGTCTATTTAGCTAGCTTGTACGTGTGTTGTTTGGATTAGAATCACTTTCCAAAAGTTGCTAAAAGTTGCCAAATAAATAAAAAAAATTGCTAAATTTGTTGCTAGGTGCTTTTTAAATAAAAAGTTGCTAGGGTAGTCTGAAAAGTTGCTAAATCTAGCAACAAAATTGCTAAGTTGGTAACACTGAGTATGAACTGACCGCGATATCTATGGACTTTTAAGATAATCAGCTAACCTACAGAGTTATTTTTCTTTGTTGGCATTTTCTTTGATTTAATAAAAAATAATTTAGTGTAAAAAAAAAAAAAAAAAAAAACCCTTTTAGATAATAATCTGGAAATGCGCGGGACATTAGTTATGCCCATCTTTGCTCGCTCCTTTTGAAGTTATCTTGATTAATATTTTATATAAGACCTGCAACACAAAGACATAGAAGAGTTAGCCAAAAAGAATTCTCCCAAAAAAACAAATTGCTTGTTTCATGTCAAGGGATAAGTTGAATCATGTGAAATATGTAATCGAGTTACATTTCAAAAACAATTTTATATATATATATACAGTATATATATATATATATATATATATATATATATATATATATATATATATATATATATATATATATATATATATATACAGTACATGTCAAAAGTTTGGAAACATTATTTTTAATGTTTTTGAAAGAAGTTTCTTCTGCTCATCAACTCTGCATTTATTTGATCAAAAATACAGGAAAAAAATGTAATATTGTGATATATTATTACAATTTAAAATAATTGGTTTTCAATTTATTATACTTTAAATTATCATTTATTTCTGTGATGCAAAGCTGAATTTTCAGGATCATTACTCCAGTCTATCACATGATCCTTCAGAAATCATTCTAATATGATGATTCATTATCAAAGTTGGAAACAGTTCTGCTGCTTAATATTTTTTCATAACCTGTGATACTTTTTTAGGATACTTTGATGAATAAAAAGTACAAAAATTATAATAAAAATAAAAAAAATAAGCAAATTTTTTAAAAATAGAAATCTTTTGTAACAACAATATACACTACTGGTCAGTAATTTTTTTTCTTTCTTTTTTTGAAATAAATCAATACTTTTATTCAGCAAGGATGTGTTAAATTGGTAAAAAGATTTATATTATTAAAAAATATCTTTTTATTTTGAATAAATGCAGTTCTTTTTAACCTTTTATTCATCAAATATATTAGGCAGCAGAACTGTTTCCAACACTCATAATAAATCAGAATATTAGAATGATTTCTAAAGGATCATGTGATAGACTGGATGTCACATGTGACACTGAAGAAATGGAGTAATGATGCTGAAAATTCAGCTTTGCATCACAGGAATAAATTATTTTTTAAAGTATATTCAAATAGAAAACTATTATTTTAAGTTGTAAAAATATTTCACAATATTACTGTTTTTTTTTTCTGTATTTTTGATCAAATAAACGCAGCCTTGATAAGCATTAGAGACTTCTAAAAAAATGTAATATATAAAAAAAACCTGTAATGTTTCCAAACATTATAATATATATATATATTTTATAATATATATATTTTATAATGTTTGGAAACATTACGTTTTATATATATGAAATAAAAATATATCCCATTCCAAACTAATCCATTTATTGAAATAACAAAAATTAGCATTTTTATGTGTGTTGTTTTCATTGAGTTTTTTTCATGCATTTTTCTCCTGCAGTCCTAAAGAGGGCGCCAGTGTTGATCAGGACATGGAATGCATCAAGTTCTTCTCCTTCTCTCTGATTGATGGATACGTCTCCTTAGTGATGGACACAGAAGCACAGAGACAGTAAGACCCTCACAGAGTCATGAATGGGTGATATCAAAGCTTTTTTAGTTGCAAATTTCAATAAAAAAACCCAATGTGTGTTTGTGTCAGATTCCCAGCTGACCTTCTCTTCACCAGCTCCTCTGGGGAGCTCTGGAGGATGGTGAGAATAGGAGGGCAGCCTCTCGGCTTCGGTGAGCTTTCTTTTAGACACGTTCAAAGGCACCATGTAATCAACATTCCCACAATGCATTACAGTTAGCTCAGTAAAAGAAAAGAAAAAAATAATGTACTTGTGGTATAATTCATTCAGCATTGCAAGGTATCAATATAAAAATTCACATTTTAATAATTTTTATTTTATTTTTATTCTAATAATTGAAAAAGTGCCCCAAATATGTTTTTTTAAAGGTTCCTAATTGTTTTGGAGTTTCTTATGATAGGTTTACATGCATCCAAGGTCAAAAAACACTCTTAATGACCTCACAACATACATTGCAGCATCACCTCTTTTCTCAGACGCTTCTATAAAGGATTCGGTCTCTCTAAACCCCTCTTACTCTGCTCTGATTGGTCAGATGACCCAGTCTGTTGTTATTGGTCTACCGCTTACAGTGCATTTCGAAAACCAAACATCCATTACCATATCTGAATTTCAGCTCTGGATCTTCCTCAGCACTTGATTCACAGTGATATGGACAGTTACGATGGCGTTGGTTTTACTGTATCAATTCGAGGCCGAGTCCTCATCCTTTGGAAGTGTGTGAAAAGTGGATTTGCTTTCACAGCGCAGAAAACAGCATCTCCTCGACATGTTGACAACACAAACCAAACTCTTCCAGTCTCAGCTACAACTATAGTGTCTGAGGGCGAGTCAAACTACCAAGTAGACGTTGTTCACGGGCAGTCAATGAAGACCTGGCATTATGCAAATTTGTTAATAATTGTCAATAACTCCATTTATCATGCACTTTGATCTTTAAAACTTTCCAGACCTTTTACATTTACAAACAGCTATATTACACGCTGCATGACATTATATATCCGAAAAAGCATAATGGGGCACTTTTAAAGGTGTAGTATGCAATTTCTGAGAATTGTTGTTGACCACTGTTGATATTTGTAATCAACCCAATCAAACACACCCCTCCATTCATTGCTACACCCTCAAAATTCACAAACATGCAAATTAAATGCATATTTGAGCATAAATTCATGTTTGTGCTATTTTAACTAAACATTGATTTGTCTCAAGATGCACACCAGTAATGCTTTTTTTTTTTTTTTTTTGTAAGGCACATTTATAAAAGCTACTTGAATGTCCTAACTCAGGGTTCACCAATCTCGGTCCTGGAGGGCCGCTGTCCCTGCAGAGTTTAGCTCCAACCAGCTCCAACACACCTGTTTGAAAGTTTCTAGTATGCCTAGTGAGACCTTGATTAGCTGGTTCAGGTTTGTTTAATTGGGGTTGGAGATAAACTCTGCAGGACAGCGGCCCTCCAGGACCGAGATTGGTGAACCCTGTCCTAACTGAACTAAGGAATAATTCTGTCTTAATCTAAACCCTGTCTGTGAAACCAAGCCATTAAGGCGAGACACGGCAGGCAAAAACATACATTTTTTATGCAGTGGTCAGTTTTGAGATTTTGGGCTAGTTTACTCCTTCAATATGTGTTCTTTCAAGCTGCTATAAAGAAAACGTTGAAAATATACATTAAGATGTTTATTTTATTACATTTTGTTTACTTGCGGCAGTAAGTTTCTCCCGAATTTACCAGGAAGTTTGCATTCAAACGCGTCGCGCCGAGCTCCGTCTGTTTACTGAAGTCTGTCATGACCGGTATCGTTGTAAAGCTCTGAGTCTCCTGCACAACGCTATGTAACCCAAATATGGGCATTTCCTTTCTATCAGTAACCAATCGTGAATGTCCAAAGGGGGATTTAAAGTAAAGACGATTTCTCATTTAGAGTTATTTAAATCTTTAACTGCCGTTTTCTCAAAATGAGTTTTTGTCATTCTACAGTACAAACATCTCAGCCTATGTAGCACCTGTGTACACCAAACTTTCCAGTTATACACTTAGCAGTATTCTGAAGATATTTTCAGAGGGATTTGTTAATAAATCATTCCTGGCCTGATTTATGTGACATTTTAATAAAAAAAATATGGCGAAAATCAATTTTTTTATGGCTATGGACAGTATATTTTGATTTCCTAGGTAATGAAAGCATATATCCTGAAATCCTGAGTTTTTATTTTCATCTTGTGTGTAAACAAAATGAAAAAAGAATTTTACACCTGGTTTTATCATATGGTCAGATCTATCTACCGAAAATATATGCAAAACCGTGCATATTTAATGAGATAATGCCTAATTTGCATAATTAAACATACAAATTTCTAAAACTTGTAATACATTTTTTTTATATACTTGTGTAAGTAATCAACTGAGGAAGTTTAATGGTCTCACCTTAAATATTTGTTTACATGCATGTCATGTGACTGTGAATCTGCAAATGTGTTGTTAAAATATTGAAATATTATATTAAGTCAATATTTGACGGCAAAGGTGTTAAGCTGACAACAAAAGTTTGGGAATCTCTGGTCTAAAATTGTGAGTCTCTCATTCACTTTACACGTAGTCAACGTTTTGTATGACACATAGTTGCTGACTATGACGAGCATTCAAAATCAGTCACTTAATATTTGTGTGGAAACTGTGATGCATATGTTCCAGGGTTATTTTAGAATGAATATAACGAGTTTTTAGTTAGGATGCCTATGTATATAAATTAGGCGTGTCCCCGACTATGGATTGTCATAGTCGAATCAGAATCGTCAAGTCTTGCCTATAGTCGACTAATAGTCGAATCATGTGTATGGGGCTGGGGGCGGAGCTTTAACATTTCAAAGCCGCGATGTACAGAAAATCACACAAAGATATAGAAGAAAATGTATAAAAACATTTTGGATCAATAAAACTAAGAAATAACATAAATAACTCCAGAAAGGCCACACTGCAGACAGGATTTGCATTTCACATCAAATCAAATTAAATCGGCTTAATTACCTGTGCGAGCAGGCTCTAAGTACAGCACAACATCGATGCACCGAAAAAATAAACAATTAATGTACTAAATTAAATTAGAACAGAATATACCTTTCCAATAAATAAAAATACAAAACGAAATACATCAGAATCAAGTCACAAGATGAGCAAATGTGTGCAAAATGCCTAAAGTGCAGGGGAACATATATTCAAAACACAAGCCACAAATAGTTAGATTAGATAACCCTGACAGATCAATAAATAAAATAAAAATAAAGAAATTATTCAAATAACGATAGTAGCCAGAATTTTCAACTTTGTCTTTTTAACTGCAGAACAACAATAAATGCTAAACTGGAGTGGCAGTCTTTTTAGCTAAAAATGTTCACAGCATCCAAAAATCAAATTAGAACTGGCTGAAAAGTTTTGAAATCACTTGTACCCTACCTGATCGAGACAACAAATACAGGCTTTCACTCTGTCTGTGTCTGTTGGAGTCTTTTGTGCACGCAGATAAAATAGATTCTAAAACACTAAACGTGAAAAACGACTTAATCTCCTAAAATAGTTCAATTAAAATATCAAATTATGTAAAGAAAACGCTTTACTATAGGAGGAACGCATTGCGTTCATATTCTGGGTTCATCTGCTTATCTGCACATAGTATGGATTCTTAATAAAGTGTGTACTGTGTACATGCATTAAGCCACGATAAAGTGCCTTTTAAAAGTTTTAAAAGCTTTTTTCACGGTAAGCATTTTAGAATGTCCCGTGGAAAACCAACTTGTTAAAGTTTTCCTGATGCTAAATCCAGCCTTGGAGAATATCCTTTCTGATGGTTTACATTCACACTTTAGATTTTCTTATCCCAGACATTGTTAAAGATATAAATCCTTGCCGCCAAGACGCTCCTCTGTCGGACACGGATTGAAAGTGAAACTTATGCTTATTAAAAGCTTCTTTCTTTGTACATTTTTATATACAGCATTATCATAATAGGCTGAATATTAACGTATTGACAGGAAACGGTAGTTCTATGTGAAATCAGACATTGAGTGCCCTCATATAGCCAAAGTGGCATGATCCTCGTTTCATAACACCTCTGCGAAGATTCGACCGTGAGATCGGTAGTCGAATCAGGCTCCTCCAATCGAAGCATCGAATCTTCGCCTATTCGGGGTCACCCCTAATATAAATGTAATGTTTTTCTTACTGATCCAATCAGTCATACAATAACGAAATTTGTTTAGCTGGGCGATAGAAGAATAGATAAAATCTGAAAGTTTGATTTATTCCAAATATTGACTGTTATCTCACTCTCGGTCTCCTTTTGCAGATGAATGTGGGATAGTTGCTCAAATCTCTCAGCCTCTTGCAGACAGTGATATATCAGCGTATTACATCAGCACCTTCAGCTTTGATCATGCTCTGGTAAGTTTTATATTTTCTCTCTCTCTTTTTTTACACATAATGCTTGAGCTCTATGTAATAGTTAACCGATGTGGGTTTTCCACACATCTAGAGATCAGGGTGCCCAATGTTTAATATAATACAAAATAAGTGCATTATTAATTTGGGTTTATTATGTGATTACTGACATTACAGTCTAGAATGCATAGTTTAGTGCATTTATATTTAGTAGATTTGAATCATTTTTGATATTTACGTGACATTGACCAACGGGAGGACAAGTGGTTGCCTAATAATCAGCAAACAGAAGAATTTCAGAATCTGCTCTGACTGGACGATTTCTGCAACACCGCCTTTGTTTATTTCCATTATGTCACGTGTTAAATCATTTTCATGTTCTTTTCCACTTTTCCTGGAAACCCATAAGAATTTTAGCAGAAACGGTGTCTGGTTCCCTATTGGTCACAGGTCATTCTTACTCATCATCAGATCATCAGCTTTATCATCTGATATTAAAATGTATTGCATGGACCCTTTTCACAGACTGTGATTATCAACATAACAAATCTAGCAAAGTTTTTAATATTTAAATAATAACGCTATACTTCGTGTTATATTACCTTGGCTGTAAATGTCAGAAAAAAATTGTCAACATTTTTAGGGTGTTTCTATTACAATGGCTGAGGGAGTGACGGCAAATTTGACATGACTTTCTCTCCATTATTGAATTTTTTTTTTTCTTCTTCTGGAAAGTCGTGGAAATGGTATCACAGATTTCTTTTTCTTTTGCTAATGCAAATACAAAATATGTTTTCTGTTGTCTCCCATTCACCGCTATAGAAGTTTACCCAACTACTGTATGACAACTTCTGCTTCTGAGAACACCGGATATGTGAATTGCATGACTGTACATGTCTATTACATGACTCTCTGGAATACTTGATTCTGATTGGTCAATCACAACATTTTTGTATAATTGACCATTGTCTCAGTCAGCCAATTTCTTAATTGAGCTAGTTTCATGTTTCTCCTCTATCTCTTTCTTCTCATAATAAATTAAAGATTATAAAATATATATATAAAAAAAGAAAAAAAAAAATATATATATATAATACATATATACCGTTCAAAAGTTTGGGATCGGTAACATTTTTATCAAAGCATCCTTAAAAAAACATTGTACATACATAAACATTTCTTGAGCAGCAAATCTGCATATTAGAATGATTTCTGAAGGATCATGTGACACTGAAGACTGGAGTAATGATGCTGAAAATTCAGCTTTGCATCACAGGAATAAATTTCATTTTAAAACATATTCAAATAGAAAACAGTTATTTTAAGTTGTCATAATATGTAACAATATTACAGGGTTTTTATTTTTAATTAAATAAATTTGGTGAGCATAAGAGACTTCCTTTAAAAACATTAAAAATCTTACAGATCCCAAACTTTTAAACGGCAATGGCTTACATACCCTCTGTTTTTGGAACCGAAAGTTGAGGTTATCCGCTTGTCACATAACCTGCTTTCTGGAATACCCTGATCCAGGTGAGTATGAGATGATGCGTCTCTGTTTACGCCAATCCTAAAAAAAAAAAACGCTTCATACGAGAAAACTGTTGTTCAGTTTACAGCATGTCCCCATCCCTAACAAATATTGCATTTTTGGATGGGATGTGATCATCCCTGTGTTTTTGTGTCATCTAATTCGCAACCTTTTTTTGCCTCAGGTGCCCGAAGAAGATATTGTGAGCGTGACCGAGATGCTTCAAGCTCAGAGGAAAGACATCTCCAGTTGAATGCATCTTCAGCTTGAAAAGGACCTTCACGGTGGATCTTGCCACTAACACAGTATTATTCCACATGACCAGAGGTGCTTCAGTCACTGCATTTGAGATCTTGGGTTTGCAGAAACAGCAGTGCTGATTAAATCCCATTACTGAGAATCAAAGTATTTACATGACTGATTTGAAAGGACATTGACGTAGCTTTTTAATGCTAGACTGTTTGAAGCACTTTTTTTCTCAATGGAATTGTAAGATTAGAGGACGCTATTGATTTTGGACGTTTATTTCTTAATTTCAGGGGTAATTATAATGCATAACCAGAAATCCCTGTTTGGTTTACCTGCTGCCATTATGTTCTGCAAAAAAATACTTTGAGTATTGCACAAGTCTTCCAGTGTTGTCAGAATCAGTTTTTTTTTCTTTTTCTTTTTTTTACGTAATGCTGTTTGAGGTCAAGCAAAAGGAATTTTAATCGGTGTAGCAACTTATGGTGTCATTTAAACATTGCACTTAGAAAAGCAGTTACTGATTGTGATAATACTGATTACTATTAAATGAGCATTTCTAGCATATCGCAAATACTGAAGTCAAACCGTTATGAGGGATCTCGTTTAATTATTTTGCGAGCTCTAAACATGCCCAGCTCTAGTGTGGCCTTAAAGTTTCATTTGCTATTTGTTTAATGTCAGAATAGGCTGCTGTTTTGTGACCTATTTTGGTCACTACTAGTGAACCAAGCACAGATATATACACAAATCGATAGTTCATTTAACCTTTTGATTGGGGCCCAAAAATAGCTTTTAAAATTACATTGAAAACTTTTTCCAGCTATCTTTATAATGAGCTAATGGAGAATCTCAGCTGCAGGGGTTCACGCAATGAGAAATGCACTAATTGATTTATATTTTGTTGGCACAATCACTAATAAATCCAGGAATCAGATCTGGTAAATGAATGAAGCTCTTTCTAGACAGAAATATATCTTTGTTACAAATAAGCTCAATGTTTTGGAAGAGCTGCTGAAACAAACACTAGCATAAATGTATAGAATATTGTGTGTGTGACTCTGCATTTGCTAACACTTTTTTATGTTAACTTTTTTTCTTTATATGGTGATAGTGTTTTCAGGGCACTAAAGCAGCATTAGAATAATTGTCAAAGTGCTTTTTGAGATCACGGTTTAAAGAAAATTGTATATTAAGAAAATATTTGTTACTACAATGCCATAAAGGAGCTATTTTCATATGTTCATTTTTATCTAATTTCTACAATATTGGCAAAGACCAAGGTTACTGGTGTGTAAAAACTTTTTGATTGTATAGGTGAGTAAAGATTCTGAGCATTTGTTATTCTTCCTTGCTTTTTGTAGACTTGGTGCATTTAACTAATTTCATTTTTGGTACATTTTATACAGTGTCAAAGGAATAACATACATAACACATTTGTAACTGCTGCTGCTTGATCAATAAACAATTATAAAAATATGTTTGGCATTTGTTCAAATTGTGTTTAAAGGGTCATGCATACAGTCACAACACTTCGAATAACCTTATGTGATCACTTTAATATGCATGCACTGTTTGTGCATGCTCCCCTTTGTCATGTGATTCCCTTGTCCTCGTGTGATCATGTCATGTGGTTCCCAAGTATGGAAGGCCAAAAGGGCCAAAACGTGTGAAACTGTCGTGTAAACACGTAATTACGTGTTAACGCGTAAATGACGTGTTATATGTGATGATGTGGGGCTATTTTCATTCCAAAGGCCAAGGGAACTTTATCAGGATGCATAGTATCCTGGATCCATGAAGTAACTGGCCTTTAAAGATAAAAATCTGCCTGCCTCTATGGGAATTTAACATAGGGGTGTCCAAACTTCTGCACCCTGTATTTTAAGGAAGAACATTTATTTATTTACGATACATTATTCATTCACAAAGAAAATTGGAGTCCTTAAAGGTTGGATTTTTCCTAATTTTTTTTTATTAAGGCATTAAGTTCAATTTCCAAAAGATGATTTTTTATTCCTCTTTTTAGTCAACTTTAGCATGGGTGTCTAAACTTATGCATAGCACTGTATATATATATATATATATATATATATATATATATATATATATATATATATAATTAACTTCGAAAAACACCACAAAACAATGCACTCTCAGCACATCTCAGATTCATAAGGCTCAATGGTGTTATCAGAAGGGGCTTTTATAAATTATAAAAAGATGCTTTAGAAATATGCTATAAGTGTACATGAAAATACTGTTTGGAGAAATGTGTAATTATCCAAAAATCGTGATTGTGAAAATGGTCATGCCTTTCAGGGCTTGATTAGTTATAGTTAACTTAACTGTCTAAATAGGCCCATTTAAAATAATTATTATATGTAGTTGTATCCTATAATCTGAAAAGACATTGTTCAACATGTATTTTCACATTAAAAACATCTTTTTACAAGCTTAATCTAACAAGGTTCTGTGTGTTTGAGCAAGAGCACCAAACCATTATGTGGTGCTAATGTCTAATAATTTACGTGTTAACACCAGACTGTAAAAAAAATGGACGTACTGTCCGTGACGTCACCCGTAGGTTTCTGAAGAGCATTTTTGAAGCAAAGAGTATAGAAGTAACAAGAGGCGAAACTCAATAGAACGTTCCATTGCAACAAACTCACCCATGCGCAGAGCTGCAGCTCCGCCATCTTGGACTGAACGCAACACCGCTGTCATAGGATTGAACTATACCGGTTCAAATTCAAAAGCGGTTAAATTAACTAAAAAGTAGTTTCTAGTTTTTAATATCTCTAGAGCAGACATATATTTTATATAAAATATAAATAATTATATTTTAAAATTTGTACATTTTAATAAACTCAAACTTATATAACTTTTTTCTGTTTCACTTTCATAATTTATTTCACTTCAACAATAATCTGACAAATTAAAACAAGACCAACCATAGTATTAACGTTACAACCATACTAACGTTACAACCATTTAAGTTTGGATAGTGATTTTCATGTTTAAGCGAAAAAAAGGTGACAGTTAAAGGGTTAATTTAGTGATAACAATGAATTAATAAAGCGGTCATTTGCCAGGTTAGGTGTTCATATATCTCTGAAAGTATGCGATTTAAAAAGCCCATTTCGAGTCTTGACAATTTCGACCAAATACATAACGTTAGCAAACTGTTACTGCGGTTATGGGATAGCTTACATTAACGTTACAGCACCTGTTATCGTTGACGTTAGCTCACTTTAAAGTTAATAAAACCTTTTCTACTTTACCTCTCTGGATCTTTGGGGAATCTATGAAATGCTAGTTGATTGGTTGTACACTGGTAGTTGTTGCAGTTGATGGCAGAACACTGTTTTCTTTGTTTGCAATTATTTCCAGACATAATGTTAATGCTGTACAGTAGTTGTGCTACCAGTAAAGCCGTTGGTTCAGTCCAAAATGGCGGCCGCGCTACCGAAGCGCCACCTAGTGGCTGTTGTCAAAACTGCAACCGAGTTTCGCCTCTTGTTACTTCTATACTCTTTGTTTGAAGCCTAAAGTGGGCGGTGCCGGCCGTCGCCATCTTGGCCTTGCGTCACTCCAGGATAACAGAAAATGGGCAAAGAGGCTGAGAAATCACGCCCAAATAGCTCGACGTGATCGAGTTAGCTCAGGCTGTTAAAGGCTCTGGGTAATGCTGCGACTGCACAGGGCCTCGCGCTAAAGTGACACTTGATGATGTAAAGCCAATTAAAAGTTCCTGTTTTTGCCCTTTGAAATATTATAATAGTTAAAAGACATGGCTACAAGTGAGACTGTGTATCGTGATTCTGTACTATTCTGCTAGTTGAAAATGTATTATGCAGTAACTTAATATTACTCTGAGAGTGTGTGTGAGACATAGCCTAGCGGCAGCAAAATGTATTTCGCAGCCATTGGGTCAGGCCAATCACGTCGTGTATAGAGTAGGCGGGGCGGGCTTAACATATGACGTCAGAGTTGCGACGGTTACCTGGCTGCTACTACTTGAAAACAAAGAATGACGGCTGCTGATGGAGAACAACGGTCTTTCGAATCGGCTTTTGCCGCGACTCTGGAGGACTTGGAGTTATTTTTTTCTTTGAGAAAAGAGCAAAGAACGGCACTTAAGTCATTCTTAAAAAAAGGGAGATGTGTTCGTCGTTTTGCCGGCCAGATATGGCAAAAGTTGAATCTATCAACTAAGCTCCGCTGTTGGGAAAACGCTCTGGTTGGTTGAAGCGCTGTCCTATTGCGTGCAATGGGAATTTGAAAGACAACCGTTTATCCCGCCCCTCGGAGTGAGCCGTGACTATGGTAAGTTTCCAGACCTAACATCTTGATGTAGGTCTGGCTTGCCAGGCTATGTGAGACAGTGATTTATGTGCATACGTCAGTCACTCTTTTTTATATAGGCTATGGTCCGTCAGCGCGGCATCGCTCGTCAAGTTCGTAGAGAGCTTATTCAGTCCATTTTAAATTCTGATTTTGGTCGCCTCTCAAATGGGTTAAACCATAGATATATTGCCTATGAAGTTCAAGTAAATGCGCTAGAAAATCCGCGTTCATTCATGGATGTGCATTTATTGCATGAACGGAGAAAGCGCCGACGCCTGCATGATTTCATCCGACGGTACATAAGCATATTATAATCCATCTGTTCCGTGAGAGCAGAACGAACGAGCCTTTATTGACGTTTTTAAATTTGAAAACTCCAAAAAGCAACGAAATTGTCAGACATCCATTAGTGCATGTTCACAGAGGAAAAGAACTGAAATACAGCGCTGGTTGTTCTCTCGAACGATAGCAGCTACTCGACGACAACGACGGAATCCAAAGCCGTGGGCTTTGTACCCAAGTAATGGGTGTATGAAATAATCCCGAAAAAAAAGCACAAACACTGCAGAGAAAGCAAGTTCAGCAGCAACATTTGCTGAGGTAAAGTGACGGCTAGTAACAGCCAGTGTTGCCAGATCTCACGAGACAAATAAGCAACCAGGCCAGTGAAAACAAGCCCAAAACAAGCGACCCCCCCCCCCCCATGGTATATAGCTTATGGTACAGTTTATTTATTTTTCTGTTTATTTATTATGTTCTGTGAACATACATTACTTTTCTGTTTATTTATTATGTTCTGTGAACATACAGAGCAATGACATGGTTAATTAATGATGTCTTTGTCACAAGTTGAGCAAATTAATTCCCCAAGGTGATCGGCTGATTTAATGCAGTGGTTTTCAAAGTGTGGGGCGCGCCCCCCAGGGGGGGCGCAAGGTTACTGCAGGGGGGGCGCGGGAGATCAGCAAAAAATAAATAAATAAAAATACAGCCGTTACGTTACGCGTTCAAGTGCGTGAAAGCGGTAGTGATAGCGCTCTTCTTTTATAAAGCGGCAACGAATGAATCGTTCTTCTTCAGACCGTTGGAACAAGCCCAACATTGAAGTTGCTCGCCAAAGAAAAAAACCTCTTCAGCGGACCGAATCACGAGCTGCTATTGTGAACGCGCGGCACTCCGCTGCTGTGCGCGCTCTGGTAAGAAGACCAACCAGAAGCTGAGCTCGTGAGGCACTCTCCAAAGCTGCTATATATTAACTTTTAATTATAAATTAAAAGTTAAAGTTCTGGTTTATTATTCTCTCTTACTGTTGATTCAATGACATGACAAATTAAAACTATTCCTGTTTTTCATTGCACGTTTTTATTTTATTTTGTAATTTTTTTATTTTTCATTTTTCAAGGAGAAATACAGAAAGCAGGCCTTCAATAATTTCTTAGATCAAAGACACTTGTAAGTTTATCATTGCACGTTTTTCATTGTAAAAAAAAGTTCCATATATATATATATATATATATATATATATATATATATAATTAAAAAAAATTGGGAGGGGGAGGGGGGGGGGCGTCAGATTTTTTTAAAGGTTTAAAGGGGGGCGCGACCAAAAAAGTTTGATAACCACTGATTTAATGGATGTGTGACAAGCTACATAGGTGGCTACCTTCAGCTCAGCTGTCTGTCTTGACTCGTTGTGTTTGGAGACTGTGAAACCTATGTCCGTAGCTATAGCTTCATTGAGGAGAACAGTGCTGCATTTTTTAGCGCAATTTTCCAACGGAAAAAAATTGCGCTTGTTAACTCATGATTTCTGTTCTGTGCGTCTGTGCGCACCAATCTTGCACTTCTATCTACTCCTCAACCAGACCACCTAGAGACTTCGGGTTTTCGGCATTATGTTAAAGGAGAAGTTCACTTTTAAAATGAAAATTCTGTCATATACTCACCCTCATGTTGTTTCAAAGCTGTATGAATTTCTTTCTTCTGCTGAACAGAAAGGAAGATATTTAGAAGAATATCAGTAACCAGACAGTTTTTGGGTCCCAGTGACTTCCATAGTAGGAAAAAAATATACTATGGAAGTCATTGGGACCCAAAAACTGTCTGGTTACTGATATTCTTCTAAATATCTTCCTTTCTGTTCAGCAGAAGAAAGAAATTCATACAGGATTGAAACAACAAGAGGGTGAGTATATGATGACAGAATTTTCATTTTAAAAGTGAACTTCTCCTTTAAGGAAGGTCTAATCTCGGGAACGCACAAAAAAATCCAGGAAAAGATTAACTATCTCTTAGTGTTGTGATCCCATGAGGTGAGAAAATTGCGCTAAAACACACACTGAGTTTTTATTACTTGTTTTTAAATGTTTTTCTGTGCTAGCATGTTGTACGAGGTCCGCTAACATTACATACTCTGCACAGTGCTTTTGAGTCACCACCCACGACAGTTGAATCCATTCTTTTACTCCCTTTTCTTTCTCTCAGTCTGTGTTATATTTCTTCCCGTATTTCGCTCACTGTCCCGGGCATTTGTTCCTCCAAAAACTCTCCTACAGTCCATCTTGCGACTCGCGCGTATTTTCATTTAAACGTCACTGACGTTTTCCTAACCATAAAAAAAACAGACAGCCCTGCTCTGCCTCTGATTGGCTAGTACTCGTTGACATCTGGGTTAGAGCCAATTAGAAGCAGGATGTGGGTGGGGAAAAACTCTGCTTTCTCCTGTGTGGGACAGAGGGAACAGGCAAGACAAGCTACGTTTAAAATATACAATATCTGCTTGACAACTTATTGTGGAGCTGGGAACAAGCCCAAAATAAGCAACTACACTTTAGAAACAAGCCCAAAAAAACGCAACCCGCGACTACCAATATTTGTAAGCGACTTTACAGAAAAACAAGCCCAAAGTCGCTTATAATAAGCGGACTTGGCAACACTGGTAACAGCAGACAAACGGCTAGCTTTGACATCAGCGACAACCCACCTGTCACTCAAGTGGCCACACCCTTAAATGCAGAAATTTAAATATTAATCAACTAAACGGATGAGTTAGAAAAAAATTCACCCCCCTCACAGTTGTTATGAAGGGTAAAATTAGCTGTATAGACCAAAGCCACATAGAGATCCAGGCTGTAAACATGTTTTTTTCTGCTGTAAAATTGGTAATTTTAACATGGGGGAGATACAGATTTGACTCACTTCTGCAGCCAGCCCAAGCGGCCAGTTAATGAATTGCAGTTTAACTCACTTCTGTGTTGGTATCAGGAGAGAGAAGGGGAAGTTGCCGCTTGGTTAACACGCAATTTACGTGTTAACACGTAATTACGTGTTTACACAACAGTTTCACACGTTTTAGCCTTTTTGGCCTTCCATACCCAAGTCTCATGTTTTATGTTGTCATTGGTTCATTGTCTTGATTGTTCACAGGTGTGTCTTGTTTAGTCATCAGAGGCTTGTTTGACTTCATGCAGCGCTGCACAGTGCTGCGTGCGTCCCAGTCCAACATTTTCATGCCCTTCACTCGCTAACTTCCCTCCGTCCAGTGTTGCCAGATTGGAAATGTCCAAGTATCGTACCAGAAGCTCAAAATTATCGTATTTGGAAGATTAATTCTGATTAATTCGGTTCGGGAGTATAGATAAAAGCCCGCCCGCACTTGTAAAAGCGCGCCGCACGAGTGCTATTTTTAGACCGCAAGGCCGCGTGACGTCAGCAACGTAAACCGGAAGGGGGTCAACATAGAAGCGCGCTCGCTTATGATTCATGCTAGTACTGCTTGTTTTCTGCCGGTTATCCCTCAAATAAGAACATGCCGAGTAAACACTGCTGCTATGGAACTTGCAGAAACGACTCCAGACACTATGACCGTCCACATATGAAGGATGTATTCTTTATTCGTTTCCCGAAGCCAAAAACCTAGAGGGATAAATGTGAACGATGGGTCTACGCCCTAGACATTATTTTGAATGAATGAATAACTCTCTCTCTCTCTCTCTATATATATATGTATGTATGTATGTATGTATGTATATATATATATGTATATATATATGTATGTATATATGTATGTGTATATATATATATATATATATATATATATATATATATATATATATATATATATAGTTACTTGTAGGTGCTACTACTGCCTTGAATGACATGTATTTATCATAAAAGTCATATGTAGGCCTACTTTCTTAAAATACTCTTATTTAAATATGTAAGACATGTTCAGCCTCTGCCTTTTTCTAGCAAGCCTGGTCATGCTACAGGTAGGCCCTAGATCTGACAGATTTACTTTTTCTGTAGAAAGGAAACAGCCTTGGGGGAGGGTAAAATAATTGAGAGAATTTAGATTTGATATTAATTAAAAATTAAGTGTTGTTGGTTGTGACCAAGTAGCATTAGCGATCGCTAAACAAAAAATAAATACATTAATAATAATAATATAAATTACCCCCAACAACTGTCAGACGTAAGACAACCAGAGGACATAGTATATATGACAGACAGGACATAGGGTGGTAAAAGATAGCTTGTTGAAACTGCAAAATGTCACTGTCAGTGGCGTAAGGCGATGTTTTTTGGGGGAGAAATTCTGTCGATAACAATCTACCTCTGGATCAGGTCGGCTCTTTTTCGTATATCGTGCGGTACGCTATTGATTGGTTGGGTCCTTACATGCGCTTAGTGAAGCACACTAGCGCACACGCAAGGTCTCTCGCTCCCTCTCTCTACACGTTCTTCCGGCCGGTAGACGTAGAATCCACGGCTAGATCAATGAGAAGCCCTATGATTACAACGACCATCATTTGAAGTGTCTCACAGTTCTGAAATTATCGTACATTATAAGATTTTTTCCATTATTGATCGTACATCGTACAGAGGTACAAATACGATAATTATCGTACATCTGGCAACACTGCCTCCGTCTCGTTCACTCGGATGTACGTCATTGCTTACGTTGCACAAGTGCCCTCTACTGGCGGAAACTGCAATGGGCTGAACTCATAGGCTGAACTGGAACGTCCTAAGCCCTTGATCAGCTGTGGAGTTGATTTATTTATTTATTTATTTTTCCCTTTAAGAATTTATTTAATGCAGCATCCAAATGTTTATAGGTGTGTTTGGGTTGTTTAAAAAAAATTTTTTTTTTGAATTAATATATCATAGAGTTGTTTTTTGTGCTGGTGAATAGATGAGATATGTGGGGACGTCACAATCGTACTGCATTGTGGGACATATAGGTGCCTGAAGTGTACATATGAAGTAGACTTGCTCCCTCGGTCAAAACCGAGGGAACAAGGGTCTGTCCATATAAACTTCCCTCGTCCACTTCACGAAGTGGAACGCACTTCAAAATGGCGGCAGGGATTCCCCCGAGGGGAAGTGCTTAGGGAAGTTCGCAAGTGCGTTTCTAAAAGTGGACTGGAACGCAGCATCAGTCCAAAATTGTCATGCCCTTCACTCGCTAACTACCCTCCGTCTTGTTCACTCTGATGTACGTCATTGTTTACGTTGCACGAGTGCCCACTACTGGCGGAAACTGCAATGGGCTGAATTGGAAAGTCATAAGTCCTTGATCACTTGAATCAGGTATGGAGTTAATTTATTATTTACATTTTTTTCCTTTAAGAATTTGTTTAATGCAGCATCCAAATGTTTATATGTGTGTTTGGGTTGTTTTAAATTAAAGGGCACCTATTATGCCCCGTTTTACTAGATGTAAAATAAGTCTCTGATGTCCCCAGAGTGTGTATGTGAAGTTTTAGCTCAAAATACCCCACAGATAATTTTTTAGAGCATGTTTAAATTGTCATTTTTTGGGGCTCAGAAAAACGCACGTTTTAGTGTGTACCCCTTTAAATGCAAACGAGCTGCTGCTGGCAGCCCAAAGGGCGGAGCCTCACGAGCTCGCGCTCAGAGAGCCAGGACAATCTCATCTGATATCAAAACAGAAACTCTCAGTAATGCTGTTCATTTCAACCCGGAGTCGGACAATAATGCCCACGGAGCCAGAGAATGTTTGCTGTATGGAGATAGAACAGGTATAGTTTAGTTTAATTACGGTTATAACTTATTTTAGTCGGGGAGCCAAAGTCTCAAAAATGGGTTGAACCCGACATGGTCTGCCATACTTTTTATTTGTGTTTTTTCTGTTAACTTTGACCCTAAGAACCAATAATTGGAGTGTCTGCTCTGCCGGAAATATCGCGAAAAAAAAATTGTGGCCATTTTAGTTTATGCACCCTTTATTTTTTTCCTCAAATCCTCAGTGGGTTTGGTAGGCTGTCAATAAATGCATTCCAGATACACAGAACACATGTGCTGACAACATCCACTGAAAAAATAACTCTTAAAACACATTTCTACATGATTTTGTATCAATTTAATGCAAAAAAATTAGGCGTTTTCTCACTTTTTTCCAATATTTTCATCTTTACTTCATTGGCAATCAACTATTCCCCCAAGTTATGACATCAGTCAATATGTCATTCTTTTCACCAAACAGTATACTCATTCCACAGAAAAAATCATAAAAATCCAACCAAAATCAATGGATCTGTGATGATTTCACTAATAATTGATCAGCAGGCTCAGAACCTCAATAGAATTGTAGGCTACTCTCAAAATTCCGAAAGACATATAGTCCATGAGCCAGGGGGGTTGATCGGTATCATCGGGGGGAAAAATGCTATCTTTGTTTTTTGGCAAGGTATACACCCCTAGTTTCAGAAAAATCACGATAGCAGTGCAGAAGTGGTAGCGAAATCACTTTTTTCAGCTCATGAAGTTACTAACCCCCTAAGATAAATTCCGTTTTTGAAATCTGGTGTATATCTGATTTAGGTTCATGCTAGGGATATTGTCAATATTCTATAATATGGTGCTTGGTATCGCTGGAAAGGGGACCTTTTAGGCTTTCATTTAAGCCCAGTACTGAATCTGTCTGACAAACACAGAGGTCACATGACTTCTTTAAACCAGAAATAGCACACATTTTTTCACAATTTCCGCCTAAACTGTATGTTTTCTTTTATCCATGTGGCATGAAAGAACACCACGGACACAAAACTCAACAACTTCAATACTAAAGGCACTCTGATGACTCAGAATATGTATAATATACCCATACTATTTATTTATTTATCTTCAAAATAGAATAGAGACAATAGAATGGACAAATAGAATACCCTATTAGTCCAGGGCCAAATAGCCTATTTATTCATGTACAGTTGTAATAAAAAGTAATTGTTTCAATAGTGTTGTCAACATAACACTTGTAATTGGTTTAACAAAATGTTTCTATCATGTATTTTGATATTCACCCACTTCTATAATGGATAGATGCACTTTTATGATGGATAGATGCACTTTTATAATGGATATATGCACTTTTATAATGGATAGATTGACTAGATAGAAAAAAGTGATTTCGCTACCACTTCTGCACTGCTATCGTGATTTTTCTGAAACTAGGGGTGTATACCTTGCCAAAAAACAAAGATAGCATTTTTTCAACCCCCCTGGCTCATGGACTATATGTCTTTCGGAATTTTGAGAGTAGCCTACAATTCTATTGAGGTTCTGAGCCTGCTGATCAACTATTAGTGAAATCATCACAGATCCATTGATTTTGGTTGGATTTTTATGATTTTTTTTCTGTGGAATGAGTATACTGTTTGGTGAAAAGAATGACATATTGACTGATGTCATAACTTGGGGGAATAGTTGATTGCCAATGAAGTAAAGATGAAAATATTGGAAAAAAGTGAGAAAACTGCAATTTTTTTGCATTAAATTGATACAAAATCATGTAGAAATGTGTTTTAAGAGTTATTTTTTCAGTGGATGTTGTCAGCACATGTGTTCTGTGTATCTGGAATGCATTTATTGACAGCCTACCAAACCCACTGAGGATTTGAGGAAAAAAATAATTTTTCACATTTTTCTGATAAAAAATAAAGGGTGCATACATTAAAATGGCCACAAATTTTTTTCGCGATATTTCCGGCAGAGCAGACACTCCAATTATTGGTTCTTAGGGTCAAAGTTAACAGAAAAAAACACAAATAAAAAGTATGGCAGACCATGTCAGGTTCAACCCATTTTATTGAGCTTTTGAGACTTTGGCTCCCCGACTATTTGTCATCTGCTTTATTCCATTATTAATACAAGCCTGCTGTAGCAAACCCCGTCCGAATGATGACCAAAATATACTGATGAGTTCAGTGAAGTTTATTGTACATCACACAAAAGATGAAGCGTTAGTTTTACTCCAGAGAATCACAGTAAGAGCTGAATAAACACAGTATAAGAAGTGCGCATTAAAGTCTTACTCTTATCCATAAACTCAGTCTCTCTCTCCCTTTCATTATCATCAACATACACAGCGAATTACACAAAACACTTGTTACAACCAACAGTAAACAAATAAACACACACACCTTTTCAGTGGGTGCTTAATAAACTGGTAAACTTTATCAAGTGTACATTTTTGAAAACGATTTTTGAAAGCGTTACATTTTAAGTTTGAAGCGTTTGAAGTTTACACTGAAATGATAACGTACGTTATCATTTCAGTGTAAACTTCAAAAACGTAAATTTGTGAAAATAGTGAGGCATGCACATGCGTATTACGTGTTTAGTCAATAGGCATGCGCGTTTGAATACGTTTGTGTGTGTGGGCGTGTAATCTTTTTTTACAAAGTTAAATTGCCAATTACTTCTGGTATGCATAATTCATGATAGATGACACACACACACACACACACACACACACACACACACACACACACACACACACACACACACACACACACACACACACACACACACACACACACACACACACACACACACACAAACAAACATATGTCATTCCACCGAATGGGTGACATTTTCTTGTTCAAAATTAGACTTTATTTAATTTTTTCAACACTGAATCTAATACTACACACATTTATCTATTCAAAATGTGTATTGGTCAATCTCAGGCAACTTTATTTAATTTTTTACAAGGTTTCTAAGCAGAAGATGGATGCATGTTTTCTCAGTTTTCTCCTATACCGAAACTCATGTGCATTTAAAAAGCATGTTTAAAAGCAAGTCAATTCATTTCTTTGTTTTCCCCACAAAAAAACTGTTTATTTGAAAGAAATGGTTGGTTATGTTCAAATAATTGATATTTGTGACAAAAAAAAATCACTATATATTAAGGCAAGGTGTATTTTAATAAAAAGTAGAAAGTCATTTTTCGTCCGAAGCCTCAAAATAAAAATAGTAACAGGAATGAACACTTGGTAACAGGAATGAGTGTCCGTGTGTGTGCATGAGAGAGAGTGTACATGACTGTGTGTGCATAAGATCTCTGTGTTTAAGTGATGGGCTAGTAGTACTTCACAGCAAAGGAGGTGGAAAGAGAAAGAAAAGAGAGGGAAGTTAAGTAAAAAAAAGGGGGGGGGGGGAATAGAGGATTGCGGGTGTGTGTCGCTCCTTCCCGTGCAGGATGCCATGGGTGTGTGTTTCTGGCACCTGCATAGTATGGGTTTTCTTCATCTACTACAAAATATAAGAAAGACAAAGCGTTTAAGTCATTTAGTGGTGGACTGGCTTCCTGGAAATAAGGCGTTCACTTTGTAAATCTAATGCTAATGTCTACAATATAAGTAATTGCAACCTTAAAATTCATAATTCAGGTGAATAGTATTAAATCAACAAAACAGAGGACTCTAATCACTCCTGTTATTTTTCATTTAAAGTAACAGGACTGAAAGTAACAGGATTGAGTTTTTAAGAAAAAAATACATGGCATATGGCCACATAGCATACATGCTAATAGCATGATGACACTGAGCAAATTCTAGTGACTTGCCAAAAGTTAATATTTTTAAAATAAACAACATCTAAGAAGTAATTTAGGTTGAGATTGATCTTCTCAGTCATAGCTACAACTTCATCAAATATACAGAAATTAAAATGAGAGGACTTACTTATGGTCTTCCCATTGCCTTTGAAATTCAGCCTAAGTCCATTTCACCCGGAGACAGAAATGAAATGAGCACGGAAGAAAGACTAAGACAAGACCAAGAAGTAAGATGTAAGAATAGCGATGAGCCATCATCCTTGTCCTTTAAGGAAGACTTAGTCCACACCTTTTTTGGGGGAAGTGACCAATAACACTCAGAAACTTTTAGCGGGAGAGAGTTTCTTTGTTTCCTTCTGACAGCCTAATTTGCATATTTTATGATAGTGTCAAGAATTGGTCATTTCTACTCCAAAGGATGGTAAACATAATATAATACATTTTATCGTAACCTACTATATATATATATATATATATATATATAGCTAAGGCAAATCGAGAGGTTTAATTCGGTACCAAGAAAAATGTCTGGAAGATACAAAAGTAGAGATACATTCTTACACTTGAATATAAGCGTTTAGAGTTCAACTAACACAACTAAAGTCATAACTAGGCTAATATGAGGTGGGAAACATACATACACACAGGAATATATTTTGGAATGACTTAAATTATGAGTTAAATGGAAAGAATGTTTGTGTATTGGGGCGTCTCTCAGAGGTCCATCCATGCCACCTGGCCTCAGTGCCTGCCGTGTGAGGGGAGTTGAGTTGATTAAGATCTTTCACGCAAAGTTTGGAGGTGTTTCTGTTAAACCTCTGCCATGCCACTAAAGTGACAATGGGGCAGTTTGATGCAGACTCTGGCGCTAGGCCTGTGATTTACATGAATGAGTCCAATAGGCTAAAAGCTATCTGAAGCTTAGAATAAATGTCATCGTGATTTCGTCCAGACGCTACAGGCATTATTATGTGCTTTAGAAATACTTATAAACAGCCAATATCATAGTAAGCATGCTAATGAGCAACTAGTTATAGTGAGAATTGGATCCTAAACTAAAGTGTTACCACGTAACACATGAAAAGTGTGTTTGACCCACTGCTTATTTAATGTGTCTTATATGTCATTATGAAGGAATTACATTGCATTTTAAATGGTTGTATTAGTGGAAGGGACATTCTCGTTCCAGACAGCATTCATGGAAAAGCAACTGCGTTGTGCATAAGTCATACATATTTTTGGTCCGTTTTCCTGTAAGAGAAAATCTGTAAAAGCGGCGTGGGAGTGAAGCTTGAAGAAAGACAACGGCAGTCTGTGAGTTTACACCCTGATAACAAAAATAAATAAATATGACATGGCCCTACTAAAATCATTGTTTTCCAACTCCCATCATTTCAGATTCCATAGCAAATAATATTATATTGAGTCAGATTGTGATTGAAAACAACAGACATTCCCAAATGCAGTGTGACATTCGACGATTATACATCTTATGGTTAGCCATGTACTGTAATACATTAAAAACAGTCCTTGAAAATGATGAGGAAAAACTATCAAATCAAGTTTTTTGTCCTAATAATGCATGTGTATAGACTTCAGTATATGAGAGCTCATCAACAGGGTGAACCATCCCATGTACAATGTCATTTTCAGCAGAAACAAAACTAATTACTCACTATTACTCACAAAACTCACTATTTTATTTCAATTGATTGTGCATTTAAAAACCTCTTTTTTTAACATCACGTTATGCCAAACTGTCATGCGGTTATCTAAAGAAAAAAAAGACCCATGTTTGTTTTCAATCACATCTAATAAACCATTTTTATTTTTAAAATTAAACATATTTGTGTCGTGAGGATAGAAAGCATAGCATTACACAATCAACACAATCTTATCAGCAGAACAGACAAGGCCGAATAAACATGATTTTTACTTTATATAAATGTTTCCTCTTATTTTTCAGTTGAATGTAATTATTTTATTGTTCCTTTGCTTTTAACTTCTATAAATCTGCCGGCTAACTTTTGAGAAAGTATCAATGGTAAAAGTAACTGTACCATTATACATGCACTTTCAGAAAAACTATCATACTACTGAAGAATAATTACTTATCACCTGTATTTCGTTTAAAAAAAAAAAAAAAAAAAAAAAAAAAATATATATATATATTGCTGTCAGGAATACTGTGTTTAGAGCAAAACTCATAAGAGGGACCTGTACAGTAAATTATTATATCAGTTAAATAATTTTACTAAAATCATATAGTCATCTGAAAAGTCGACAGTTTTCAACGGCATACTAAAAAAACCAAATCATTCAGTTACTCAGACAATTTCAATTTCTTAACTAATCTCCCCTGACCACAACTATGATAAAACTGTGTAGAGCAGTTAAGTCACCTTAACTTTTCACCAGCCATCTACTGATAAAACATACGATATAAGCTTAAAGCACCTTTTTCTCCAATGACAACGATCAGCTATGAGATTTTAATTACTTCAAAAAAGCACCGCTTTATCTCTTTGTCTGATTCAAAGAGATTCAGGATGCTAGATTTAACGAGCCGTGACGGATGAAAATAACCGTCGGTTTTACCCTTCCTGTCAAATATTGTGCTGCAAACATCAATAACAAATTACCATGGTATAAGCGAGATAATCCACGGCTAGCTGTGCATTAAACGATTTAAACCCGCCTTTATCAATTATTATTGCAGAGATGGGGTTTGGGGCTGGGTCCGTGGGACAGTTTCTGGCGATTCACGTTTTATTTTGCCTACTTTTTGTCTTCTGCATTCTCCTTAACATTGTCATCCCCCAGAAACAGTCCCACTGACCCAGCCCCAAACCCCATCTCTGCAATAATAATTAATAAAGGCTGGTTTCTAAAGTTCTTCCTGAATCCTGCCTCTATGTATTAATGCTCATGGGTAGCCTAAATGGGTTCCATTCAGACCTTAACATGAAGTGTTTTACTGTTATGTTTCAACAAGATTCAACAAGACATTTTCTCCTGGCTATACCCAATGTTTAGATCTGTTGTGGTATTTATGCAAATTAGCACATACAGTAGGCTACATAATTATATGCACCGTTTGTTAACATGTTAACAAACAATTTCAAAAAACTTGTAATACATATTTTGTTTGTCTTGATGTAAATAATCAACTCAGTAATTTTCATGGTGATATCTAAAGGTTAAAATTTGTTCCCTATTCACGTAAGAAAAAGAATGAATAGGCCGCAGGCGTATGAATAGGCTATATTTGGGTCCTAACCTATTTGTTTTTTTCCTTACTCAGGACATATTGAGGATACAAAATCAGTTGAGTTTGCTTCTGTTGCAATTTGTTCAACCTTTTTTCATAAAATCACTGGACTAATAAAGGTGCACGCAGGGCCGGCCCGCGGCATAGGCGGAATAGGCAAATGCTAGGGGCGCCACTCATCCATAGGGGCGCCAGAATGAGTGAACGAGTGGATTTTTTTTTTTTTTTAGTTTTTTTTTTTTTATATATATAATACTATTTTAAAACCATTAATTCGAAATACTACCAAATAAAGCAAAAAAAGTCCGGCTCTTCAATCTTCCCCCGCCCAGCGAGTGCTTGAAGTGCGTCAGAAACAGAGCGCGCGCGATCAGTTGTTGGTAATTTGTTGTGTAGCGTGCCCGCCTCATCCAATGTAGACAGCATTGCTTTTGTTAACACACAGCTCGTAGAAACGGGCCTGGCAGCTCGCGCTAGTCCTAGACACGGTGAAAGTTTCCTGATTGTGACGGATGGCCGAATTTACATGACACATTATAAATGAGCATATAGTCTGCGATAGATACAGTGCCAAAAAGAAGAGAAGAGGATAAAAGAGGATAAAGACAGAGGTAAAGTGATGTAGTGTATGAACAATTTATTGCATTGGAGTAAGATACTATAATTTCATGGCAGTTATTTTTTACCTTAAACTTAATGTTAGCAGTTGTTCTGAGTTCTCCAGAGAGGCCCCAGACTGTGTGATTTTGTAACAATCATGTCAGTTTTAAGACGCATTTTTTATTATCACTTTTTTTTTATTAATGTTTTACTCTACAGTTGTGCAGTTTTGTGGGGGATAAATACAGGCCAAAAGTTTGGAAACATTACTAGTTTTAATGTTTTTGAAAGAAGTTTCTTCTGCTCATCAAGCCTGCATTTATTTGATCAAAAATACAGGAAAAAAATAATAATATTGTGATATTACAATTTAAATAATTGGTTTTCAATTTATTATACTTTAAATTATCATTTATTTCTGTGATGCAAAGCTGAATTTTCAGCATCATTACTCCAGTCTATCCTTTAGAAATCATTCTAATATGATGATTCATTATGAGTGTTGGAAACAGTTCTGCTGCCTAATATATTTGATGAATAAAATGTTAAAAAGAACTGCATTTATAAAAAAATAAAAAAATCTAATTATATAAATCTTCTTTACGATCACTTTTTATTAATTTAACACATCCTTGCTGAATAAAAGTATTGATTTATTTCAAAAAAAGAAAGAAAAAAATTACTGACCCCAAATTACTGACCAGTAGTGTATATTGTTGTTACAAAAGATTTCTATTTTTAAAACAGTTTCTTCTTTTTCTTTTTTTTTTTTTATTCATCAAAGTATCGTAAAAAGTATCACAGGTTATGGAAAAATATTAAGCAGCAGAACTGTTTCCACTTTGATTATGAATCATCATATTAGAATGATTTCTAAAGGATGGAGTAATGATCCTGAAAATTCAGCTTTGCATCACAGAAATAAATGAGAATTTAAAGTATAATAAATTGAAAACCAATTATTTTAAATTGTAATAACATATCACAATATTATTATTTTTTCTGTATTTTTGATCAAATAAATGCAGGCTTGATGAGCAGAAGAAACTTCTTTCAACAACTTTAATAATAGTAATGTTTCCAAACTTTTGACCTGTACTGTATATGGCATTTTTAAAATTGATTTCCCAAAATTAGTAATGATATTTATTTACAGGTTTATTCAAAATAGCAAAGTTCACATTAAATCTGTATTGTAAAACGTGCTATATAATAAAAGATAATGGGGACTTGACTTGAATGTTAGATGTAATGCTCTTGGTATTTCTGTTTAGGCTGTAATGTGTGTGTGTGTGTGTGTGTGTGTGTGTGTGTGTATATATATATATATATATATATATATATATATATATATATATATATATATATATATATATATATATATATATATATATATATAATATATGCTAAATAATCATGAACACAATGACGGGGTAAAATGGGCTGCGATGCATGGCACCAGGTAAAATCTTGCCTAGGGCAGCAAATTGGTCAGGGCCGGCCCTGGGTGCACGTAGGCTAGGCCTACATGGAAAAGTTTATGATGCACAAGGCAGAATTTTATACTGGTCATTGAAAATACCCATCGCTAACTAACCACTTTATCTGTAAATTGTTATGAATCTCCTTATGAATCTGAAGTAGCTTGGAAAAGAGTCTGAACATGATGCGATTGTGGGCAGGAAATGACAAGTTGTGCTGTTTGTTGCTCTGCCATGATGATGAAACCTATCTATACGTCCACAGATCAAGGATTCAGATATCTGATTTAAAAAACCCTGTTCCTACCATACAAAGGAGTATACCTTACCCAAAAGTGTTACTAATGCAGAAAGGAACAGGTTATCTCTTTTACTCAAAATGTTTCCTTTGTGCACTATGCAGCTGTATGGAAGAAGGACACCCCCCCCCCCACACACACACATACATACTATACTTGCATATAATTTCCTTGAGTAAGCTATTTGCCATGGCAAAAATGTCTCATAAAAGTGAAGTTAGTGGAAAGGTTTTGGCATCACTTGCTTTGATGTTAACTGGCGCAATGCCATCCAAGACATTTAACGCGTGGCCTATAAGTATCTTAGAGTAATTTAGAGAAACTGATGTTTGCCGGAATTTAATTTGATTTGACAGATAATAACAGGAAAACCGTTTCGTTCGAACTTTCAGTCCTTTGATGACATGGCAATTAGCTTAAAAAAAAAAGAAAAATCGATATCGCACTGAAGATCTGTGTGTAATGTTATCTCGATTACTTTCCATGTTCTTATAATGAAACAGAAAAGGGAAGTGGTCAAAAAGAATTTCTAAAGCCTGCGTGTGCATTTTCTCAAATCGAGTTTTTGATTTTCCCTCGCAAAATCGTGAGGCGTACGGGCTCTAGTCTAGAAGAGAATGAGGAATCTGACATGAGTAGGCCTAAGATAAGCAACATTTGTGTAATTAAATGCTTTATCTTTCCTGTTCCTGTTGAAATTTTGCAATAGAGCAGTAATTTGCAATTTTTTAATTCAGAAGGCTAAGTTGTGTATCACTTTTATCCAAAGTGATTTACAGTAGCCTACTGTAAATTGCATTATGCTCATGACAATTCATTTACGTTTTAAAGAATCGGTGCACTCTAAAAAAGGCTGGGTTATTTTTTAAACCCAAATGCTGGGTTCATTGCCTACTGGAGTACTAGGTCATTTTATTGGATTATTTATTTATATTTTTACCTAGTGCAGGGTAGTTTTTCTGTAACTCAGCTGCTGGGTCATACCTACTCAGCCTGGGTCAATTGAAACCTAATGTTGGGTAGTCTGTGACTGTGCCAAACCGTTTAAAGGGGCTATATGTAGTTTTCAGAGGCTTCTAGCGGTGATGTTTCAGATTGCAACCAATACGTTTACAAGCGAGTGCCGATGTTGATCTGTGTTTTCGTCCAAAGTTGATCCGATTCACATTTGGCCTGACGAGCTTCAGCAGCTTTTTTTTTTTTTTTTTTTTTATCATTATGTGGATTTTGTGTTGGAGTCTGTGTTGTGCTGGGAGCAGGTCGTTTCTTAGTGTTAGCAGACTCCATGTCATAAGTTGCAGTGTCGTCGCTGTTGAGTGCAAAGTCAGTCAGAGGCTCGGGAGCGCGCATGCAGGTCTCAGTCACGTCACTGGATTTCGCGGTAAATCCGACCCGGAGCCACATAGAAATAGGAATACTTGCTTTCAGAGGTAATCGCAAAACCTGCCAAGTGGATCATTTTAATGTGAGATTACAACCCCTTCACACACAGGCAATAAAAAAAGTAGAAAAGTAGATTAATTTTAGTAGAAAAACTACACATAGCCCTGGAAAACTGGAAACATTTTGTCAACGTTCAATTTTATTATTATTATTTAAAATGAAAGACCTTCAATATCAAATTGACTGACCCAGCACTGTCAAAAAACAACACAGCAAATGGGTTAATGTACAAAACCCAACAAGCTGGGTAAAAATAACCCAGCATCTGTTCTGTTCAATATTTACCCAGCGCTGGATTGCCAAATAACCCAGAAATGGTTGTTTTTAACCAATCATTTTTTTATACTGTGGTGAATTCGTACGACCTGCATACCTTTTAATTCAATCTATTCACGCTCAAGCTCAACTGAGGGTTGGGCTCCCAGCTAATAGGGAACGTTCCCAAAACTTGGCGCAATGATGAACCCCCTCACATACCTACCCACTGCTGGGTAAATGTAACCCAATGTTGGGTAGTCTGTGCCAAGACTGGAGTAGCCTACTGATGTTGAAAATTCAGCTTTGCATCACAGGAATAAATTACATTTTAAAATATATTCAAATAGAAATAAAATGTAATGATATTTCACACTATTACTGCATGTTTTACTGTATTTTCGATCAAATAAATGCAGCCTTAGTGAGCATAGACTTATTTCAAAAACAAAATCCTAATTATTTCAAACTTTTGACTTGTAATATATACACACAAAAGAAGGAACTGAAAAGTTTGTCATCCAAGTATGTTTTGGTTATCTATTCCAAGAGTTTTGAAGATCACTGATAAAAAAAAAAAGACTGACACACAGAAACAACACATTTGTGACATGAACTTGATGGCAAGACAATAGCAAATGCAGATAGATTGCACATAGGCTACTATTACTAATAATAAGTGTTAGTACAGTTATAGTGTTAGTATAGTTGAGCAGACATTACAAAACAAGACAAGACATTGAAACAGACAGTTCAATGTATACGGTACTACTAAGTTTATCACTGGGTCAATCATTCTGGGTCAACTTGACGTTTAAACCTGCAAACTTGCAGCTTCCTGCAGTATTGTACAGTATGTCTCTTATCAAGAGCATGGACAGAAATCTCCAATTAGCCATCTAACTTTGAATAGGAAGTGACTTATAAGGAGTAGATACAAACTGTGTAACTCCCACTAGATATTCACAAGAACAAATTCTTGTGTGACATCACATCTAGGTTATGACAAACACAGTCACAACAATTCAACAGAAAGCATGTGACATTATGTCTGTATATTACATACATATACAGGCATTTACCTATAATATATTTTAATATGTGTACATACGCATGGGATGATAAAACGGACACAACATACTATGTTTGTAACAAATGACCCAATAAGACCAAACTTTGCTGCGACAAAGTCACAAAGCATCACATTACATTGACATTTGAGGCAGCGTATGTGCAACATAACACTTAAATTTTCACAGACTCTCGTCTAAAAGTAAAATCATACATCACATGATCAGAACATTGCATGAGATATGTTGTCATCAACAGTGAGCATCCCAACACTTCAGATTTACCTACAGCCAATTAAGAGTCTAAGCATGTATCACATGTTCATTCGAACTCAGGATAGCCTCCCCAAGCATGACATGATGTCAGACAGATTATCTTAGCAATAATCACCCACAAAGAACATACGCATTTGGTTTAATTGAAAGTGTTTGTGATATTCTTAGAAACATTTCCTTTCTCATGACTAAGCAGTCAAAGGCGTATAAAAGATGGAAAGTTGACAGATTTGACATTGAAAACGTATCATACTCTGAAGAGTTTACTCTAGCACTGAGAGTTACTGTGAATACTGTGAATTTTCATCATGGAGCCAAAAACAGGTCAGTTAAATCTGTAATTCTTTTGTAAGAACTAGTTTACTTAGATGACAGCCTGACATTAACCGATGTACTTTTCTTTTTAGGACTTCTGATTTGGTGGATTTTAACAACGATCCTGGCGATGAAAGATGGAGGAATCCTGGCGATGTCAGATCGAGGGTGTCATCTTGAAAAACGCTTAAACTTCACCAAAATAAGGATGGAAAAAATATTGGACAAATTTGTAAGTATCAATCTTTTCCTGTATTTAATGAAAAAATGAGATAGAAATGCTGATGAGCTTGCTTTAGAGATACTTTACATTAGAACACTGCATTTAGGCCACACTTTACAATGTCTGAATGTCATTGCATTGCGAATGTAATATCAAACCAAGAAATGATGCTACATTTTTGCTCAGTGACCTTTTACCAATTTTTACTGGATATGTATGAAGTTCTCACAGTGTCCTAGCAGAGATTGCAACTTGGGTTTCATATTTGGGAATCTAATGCAGTGACATTCATTTTAAGTCAAGTTAAAGTCAACTTCAGTGTTCAGTGTTTTACACATGCATTTGTCTATTTTGGTCTTATTCATCTTTACACTGAAAACAAATTGGTGTAGGATTTACTTTGAAAGCATTTTCCCTCCGAAATTGCTAGTAGAAATTGAAATTGAAATTTTGAAGTGGAAAGCTTGACATACTCCAATAATCTTTGTTTTATTTACAACTTCGAAAACTCATTTTTCACAGTATATCATGACTGTTGAATTACAACCTTATTGATTTAGATATTCTGTAATACTTTTTAAAGTGATAAGACATTTATTTTTATGACACTTTATGTATTTACATTCCACTACACTATGATGATGATAATGATGATACATGTAGCTGTCCGAAAGATTCTGAGAGATTTCTTTCTGGAGTTCGGAATTATTTCTCTATCATTACATGACATTTCATTTCATAAGATGGGTAACATTTTACAATAAGGTTTCATTTGTTAACATTATTTAATGTATTTGTTAATCGATTTATCTTTGTCAATGTTCGTTGATTAAAATCCACCTGTTCATTGTTTGTTCATGTTACTTCACAGTGCATAAACTAATGTTAACAAATACAACTTCTGATTTTAATAATGTATTAATTAATGTTCAAATTTACATTATAAAGATTAATAAATGCTGTAGAAGTGCAGTTTATTATTAGTTCATGTTAACCAATGAAACCTTATAGTAAAGTGTTGCCGTAAGATGGTTTAACAGGACATAGCAGAGTTTGTTAATGGTTCAAAGGCTTTTCTAACTATTTAAAACCATCTCTTTCTCTTTCTCTTTCTCTTCAGCTCTCAGCAAACGGAAATGACATTAGACTATTGCCAAAACCAATTTCAGAACTTGACTTGAAGAACTTGACCACTGAAGAGAAAAGGCACAGAGCTCAATGTGGACTTCACTACATGCAAATGGCAGTTGAGCTGATACGTAAACACCAAAGTAACCTAAGTAGTTCCGCGAATCCCATAACTGAAGAAATCAACTATATCTTAAACCGAACCAAAGACTGTGTTGCAGGTACAATAGGTCAGTGCAAAAACGGGACAGAGAAGCTTGACTTCTCGCATACAAATGATACATATGAAAGAAAACAGTGGAGCCACACTGTTCTTAATAACTCTGTAGTCTTTCTGGATGAGTTGAATAGCTTCATCAATATTGAAGCCAAAAAAACAAAAACTTAAGGCTAGTCCATATTATTTGTAAACTGCACTTATTCATTTATGAAAGATTGTATCACTTTTACAGTATGTCTCAGTATTGTAGCATCTTTTTAAGATCCTGTTATTAACAGAATTTCCCAGTAATGTTCTCATGATAACTTTTTTTATTTATAATATTTCTTTGCACTTTTCAGTATTTTAAGTTAAAAAAATTCTACATAAAAGTATTTAAATTATTGTTACTCTATATTTATTGTTTTGCATTATAATTCAGAATTGTTATTTATAATATTTTTTTGCAATTTTCATTATTTTTGTTGTTGTAACAAATATTGTCACTATTTAACATAAAATATTTGTTATTGTTACTTCATCTATATTGTTTTGCATCATAATTCAATACAATAAATTGTTATTTTGTATTTTGAGTAAAAAATATTGTCACTCTATTTAACTATGTTACTTCATATGTTGTCAATACAATACGACAATAAACTTTTTGTTACAAATTCCCATAGCCATGTGTTAAATCCTCAGAATGTTAATTGCACAAGCGGGAAGCAGGTGGTCGACTCAATCTTATTGCTAAGTCTGCAGTGCGATAATACTATAGTCTCAAGTGACCGTCATTAATCAAACTGTCATATGCGGCCATGAAAAACTTGAGCTTGTTAATTTTCTAATTTCAGTGCAGATGTTTTTTTTTTCCTTTTGGAATAATCAGGATGATTAATTGTTTAATAGTAGGCATGTATCCCCAAATGATTTCTTTATTTTGGCCGTTGGCAATTTTTGAAAACTATATTTACTGAACAGTACACCAGTATTTGAAATAGGCTATCCACGTTAAGAGCGGCTTCTGGTCTCATTCGTTTCAGTTCAGTTTGTTTACATGTACAAAAACTGTTTGTTACGCGGCTTTATATGGCAAATTTCACATTATTTCAATTTATTACCGTAATCATAAACACACTGGTTTGTAGCGCAAATTATTTTACCATTAACAGCATTTTAATATCCTTCTGGTCGCACATTCAAAATAGCTTACTTCTGAGTCGCAAAATAAGACAGATATAGGGGAGATCGGGGATGGTTGTACCACTTGTGACATTTCTGTCTGTATCTTGGAGTTCTTTTAAGCCAGTGAATTAAAAAATGTGATTAAAATTAGTTACAAGTGTCAGCTATGAAATGACAGCTGTAATATTTGCAGCACAAACACGAGGAGTGAAATACAATTCACTCCATAGTCCGGTTTAGTTGTAACATGCCCTGAGGTGAGATGTAACATTATGTTATACCATGGTCTGGGTGAATACTCGATTCTGATTGGCTGCAGGGTGTCCGTTAAAAAGTGGTGATATGTAACATTATGAAATAAGGACTATGACAAAAATTGATTTTGAAAGCTTTTTAATTCAACACGTTACAACTAACCCAAATTCTTGTAGCCATGAACTAGCTCACCTTACAGCTAAAAGCCAAAACAACTTGCATGAAAAATATCTTCACAGAAACGCAATAAGCAATTTAACTAGATGAGTTTAACTACAAAGCAGGAATTGCCATAGCAAAAAGTAAAAAAAAGTTACCTTCTTACATCAAAATTAGTTTTTCTGCTCTAAAATCTCCTGTGTCTGCCACATGACTTTACTTTCTCACATGTGGAATAAGGACTAAACCGAGCATGTGTGAGGTGAATCAGGTGATTTGTAACTTGTTCCTGATTGGAGAAATTGAAAGTGTTAAAATTAACCCGTGTTACAACCATCCCTGGTTTCCCTCAAATGATTTATTGACATTTTCTCACACATTGGCTTTTTGAAAAAAGTAAAAGAAACTTAAACAGTGCTAATTCTTGCTCTGAAAGAAATTCAGCAGACATCTAATCCTTTAATCTAAATGAAGTTAAGCATAAAGCCAAATTGGGCAGCATTCAGGGACCAGAAACTGATTTTGATGTAATGCAAGCCAAAATAATTGAAATTTTATGCTCATGAGATGTCACAACAAAGATCCCCCTCCACAAGTCATCTTTTAAATTACGACTGAAACTTGAAAAAGATACGTGAGCAATGGACCGTACTAGCAGTGAATTTATACTTTCACTTTCACAATGAGTTAAAATCGCTCAGATTAGACCTTGACAATCATCAGTTACAAACAGAGCGCAAATGGCCTTAAGTAAATTTGAGGAAGAAGAAAGAAATTTCAGGTGGTTTAAAATGGAAATCCATGAATTGCATGTTGAATTGCAGCATTTGTGGCATAATGTCATCTATCACTGTAAAAATGGTGCAAAAAAGTTGTTAAAGTAATGTTTGGTAAACCAACTCATAATGACACTTTTTTTTTTAAATACAAACCATTATTTAATTATATTTCACCATAAACATTGCTAGACAGGAAATTAACAATCTAGCAAACATTTATAATTTATTTACGGCTGAAATGTTGCATGTATATGTAACAAGCAAAGCACTTATCATAATGCGCTTTGAATAACATAAAAACAATACTGTCAGAAAGATAGCATGTTGTTCTTAAATACCAGTAGTGATGTTGTACAATGAGGATGTTGTCATGTCGGTGGAAATGGAGTCATCAGTGTCCCAATCACATTTACTTTATTAAAGTAACATAGTAGTTCACATGCTGGTCGTACACATAAATCTGAGCTCACACAGACCCTGGGTGTGAGGGGTGCTGTCGAATCATCTGAGGTGCTTTCACTGTTTCCATGAGTGTTTTAACGTGAAGCAACACCACGATGACTCTTTCTGGAATCCCACTCAAAGATAAAATTAGCCAGGCTACCCATATGTGGCCTAATCTTAGCAGAAAAAAGAAATGGGCGGACTCGTTGATGAGGTTCATCACTGATGAGGTAAAAATAGATACTATGCACATATGCAGTGTAAAGTCTGTATTAAGTCTTAATGATTGTGCAGTCAGATTATTGTTCATTTTGGCCCATCGGGACCCCTGAGAAGACCTCCAAGAAATCTCCTTCATTATTCCAAGTTGGTTCGCTGGCAAACAATTCGAAAACAGAGTCATATTGGCAGAAGTTCTGGTGGACTCTCGCCGTAGCAGTATTTCGCCTGTGGGTTCCTGTAGGTGTTTTCATGTTGGACGCTCTGAAACAAGACAATAGCAGGGTATTTTCATGTATTCTGGTCTGGAACGCCACAAACAAGCTTGAATCCGCAATAAACAAACATAGAGAGTGTGTGACGCTCACCAATGAGGAAGTACGACACTTGGCAAGACACAGCTCAAAATGATCTTCCACTGCAGTGAAGAGGTTCTGGAACCCTTCTGCGGCTCGGTTTAGAAAACGCTCCAAAAGAGGTTGCTGATGGGAAGAGAGCAGGAGACAGAGAGAGTTTTTGTCAGAGGGGAGTTTCCAACGAGGGTGGCCTGATTTTCGTATTCCGGTTAAGTGACGCACATCTAGTCATCATAAATGTAGAATTGTTTTTAGATTTTACATGTTTTTCCAGGATAGTGTCATCAACATCAACATATATATTTAGCATTATGCAATATATATATTTTTTTCTAGTAACTGCGTGATAATGCAATCATAATGAGCAAAAATGAGCAACTTCAGAACATGTTGCAACGCATTTCTGCTGTTGTGCTCACTAAATGGAAAATACAAACCACAGTGTGTCTCAATAATTTTTGAAGTGGCATTTTACAGTAAGACTGGATACTGTATGACACTGCAAATGACCTAGTGGCATGTGCTGTTTGCCACAAGTGTGAGATAGGGAAAAAAAATAGAACCACTTTCACTGTGTATACACACACACACACGTCTGGTTTACTATCTTTGTGGGGACTGTCCATAGACTTAATGGTTTTTATACTGTACAAACTGTATATTCTATCTCCTTACACTAACCCTTCCCCTAAACCTACCCATCACAGAAAACTTTCTGCATTTTTACATTTCCAAAAAAACTCATTCTGTATGATTTATAAGCTTGTTTACCCATGGGGACCTCAATTTAGGTCCCCACTGTGACACGAGTCCCCATGAGTCCGTGTGCATTCAGGTTGAAGTCCCCACCGGGATAGAAACACAAACAAACAAACACAACACACACACACACACACACACACACACACACACACACACACACACACACACACACACACACACACACACACACACACACACACACACACACACACACACACACACACACACACACACACACACACAATGAAATAAGTTATAAATAATAATAATTCTAAATAAATACAAATAACATCAGTCAATTTAAATATATAATAAATCAATAAAATAATATATAAATAATACTAATATATCATATACACTAATCACATATTCGATATGTGATGAGAAAAGCCCCCTACGATAACCCAAGTACATTATATTATTGTGGCAGATGAAAGCATTTAATAGACATACAAAAAAAAAATTCCTTATTATTACAGAATGAATGTACACTTTCTCACTCGACAATGAACATAAAGTTAATTTTGGGCCCTGATTACAACCATTCTAGTAAAAAGATTTTCATCCATTACTGAACTGTTTAAAAGTAAATCAGACACTATGAATAGTAATAAAAATGAAGATACCTTGTCAGGCTGGAGGCAGCAGGAAACGCAGAACTCATAGATGCTACAGCATCCATTGGCCAGACAGCTTTTACAGACATACTGGCTTGAGCTGGGAGCATTAACGTTGCAACATCCATTCACCAGTAAATCCTTCCTCTCACACACATAACCTGAAGAGAAAAAAAAAGGAAAGTCTGTGTTAAACGGAACATTGGTCATACATGTGAATACACATAAGCCCAGAGACGTGTTAACAGTTTGAAAAAAGGAGCCGCACATCAAACATGGCGTGGTTAGTGGATGTGAGTGTCATTATAAAGCCTGCATCACTTCACATTCTCCCCTCTCTGTCCCAATACTTTACAGTCACGCTCCTCATCTATTTTTAAATGCAATCCCATAAAAAAGCAAAATGCTCTACAAAAGCAATAATAATCCAGTTAAAATTGCTACGGCCCTGTATTTCCCTCAACTAATATATTAAAAGTGCCACTCGGAAATTTCTACCTATGAACAAATGCAATGATGCGATCACCTTATGAAACTGTAGTCCAAAATCAGGTGAATCTCACAATTAAAGAACGTGTCCAAGTCATACCTCAACACAAAACCAAACGAAAAACTAAAATAATTAGTATGATTTTTTTTGTACCATTAAAGGTTGTATCAGTGATTTCAGGGCCCAAAAAATGATCACATTCATCTAATCTTTCCTAACGATCCGCTAGCTGCCCGCCCCATAAGCATGCCGTCATAAAAACGCGTCTCTGTAGGCAGCCTAGGCTCTGAGATCTGCACACAAAAACGATTGGTTTCACCAACCACTCAAAACCAAAACAAATAGTGTTCCAACCAATCACCGACAGGGGGAGGGTGTTGTGAGGTTTTGTGCTCGTGCACGGCTGCATGCGAAGTCGGAGCTGAAGAAGAAGCTGGCGCAAAACCTCACAACACCCTCCCCCTGTCGGTGATTGGTTGGAACACTATTTGTTTTGGTTTTGAGTGGTTGGTGAAACCAATTGTTTTTGTGTGCAGATCTCAGAGCCTAGGCTGCCTACAGAGACACGTTTTTTGACGGCATGCTTATGGGGCGGGCAGCTAGCGGATCGTTAGGAAAGATTAGATGAATGTGATCATTTTTTGGGCCCTGAAATCACTGATACAACCTTTAAGATTTTTGAATTTTGACACAATTTTCATGATAATTAACCACATTTTCTGCTAGATTTTCATTAACCGCAGAATGGACAAATTATATATTAATTTATGTATTTAATACTGTACTATCTTAACACTGATTTAAAAAAATAATGAGAAAAACTGCATTTTACAGATTGCAGATTTTAAATATTAATAATGGGATAAGTATTAAAGTAATGACAATCTATTTAGAATCCCTATTAAAAACCCTCAAAGTTGCATTGGGTTAGTGAGAACTGGGGCAAAATGTGCATAAAAAAACAAAAAAAACATTATTTTCTTTACATGTTCTTGTTTTTGATTGTGGGGGTGAAATATGACTCGGACGTTGCTTCTTGAGATTCACCCCAATATTTAACAATTTGCACAGCACAAGTTTCAAGGATGGAAACGACACCAGTTATTGCAACAGAGCACACTCTTTAAAAGGTAGGGTAGGCAATTTTGTGATACTGGTTGAAACTCTTTTCACATCCTGATAGCAATTAATAGAAGTGGTCTAAATATTAAAACATGTACTTAACCTATATCTTCTGTGTCCCAGGACCAAAAAACGTTCGTCCAATCATTGCATTCAGTCCGAATAATCCTAGCTGTCCACATATGTATTTCAATACCTCCATGCACCCTGCTTGCACAGTGAGGGTTGTAGACAGTCACCGAGCGCAATAAACAAACAGCAGCCGCCGTTTACACTTCCTCCTGGACCAAAACAACGAGCTTATGCTGCGTTCACACCATGTTGTAATCGTAATTACTAGATGGCAACCCGTGGCGTTCTACCCGGAGCTGTTCACGTCCTCAGCCTCGGATTATGCGTTTCTAGGTCAACTCTATCAGTGCTGAAATTAACTGCAGTTGTCAGGTGGTACAACTAGAGCTCTGCAAGTTGTTTACGTTCAATATTATTGTAAAGTTATATTCTTTTAGACATGAGGTAATTTCATGACGTCTCTCGTGACGCTGTGCAGACTCTGCTGTGTGCGTTCATGTGTTTTGAAGGCGGCATGGCTTTGGACTGAAGGGAGGGTGGGATCTCATCCTTTCAAAGCTAGCTTGCTATTGCTCGCCTCTGCGAAATTGCCTACCCTACCTTTAATGCATAACGGCTTTGTTGTGAATATTTGGCCAAGGTGGTGAGGGGATGATCACTTACCCAGTTCATCAGTGAGAAGGCTCTTTCCCTGAATTGAGTTTCTGCACTGTGAGATCTGCCTGCTGCTGTTGCCCAGGATGAACTTGACCTTCCACAGGATGGGGTGATCTGAGTCCCTCGCCTCCAGGAGGGTCCGGTCCCGGATGGTTCGCTCCTCCTGTACACATCACATGTCACACACAGAACATCATTCCTTTTCCAATACATGGTTCGTCTCCTCTCAGGTGTTGAGATGAGCAAGGGCCTATTGCTGGTCAAGCTAGTTAAAAGACTCCGAAAAAGAGATTTAACTCAGACTGAAAGGTCAAAAATGATTACATGCCCATGAGAAGGATGCAATACTAATGCAATTCTAGAAATTGCCATTAAAGGGATAGTTCACTTTGAAATTAAATTTTGGTATGTTTTAGCTTACCTCAAGGGCATCCAAGATGTAGGTGTCTTTTTTTCCGCAGTAGTTTCAATTTTGATATTTTTAGGTCAAACCGTTCTTGTCTGTCAGTCGTATAATGCAGGTCACTGTCTCAAAGAGCATGCACAGAGTCCAAATTAAAACAATTCCCCATCGTCCAAATTAAACAATTCCCCATCGTAAGTACACATTGATGGCCTAAGACACGAAACGAGTGGTTTGTGTGAGAAAACGAACAGTATTTATATCGTTTTTACCTCTTATACACAGCCACGTCCAAGTGATCTGAGGGCGCGCGCGCATCCTGGTGTGTGACGTGTGCGCAGACTGGTGCATAGAAATATACACTAGATGTCGCCTTAAAGACATTCGTTCCAATGAACTGCCGTAGCCATCTAGTGTATATTTCTATGCACCAGTCTGCGCACACGTCACACACCAGGATGCGCGCGCGCCCTCAGATCACTTGGACGTGGCTGTGTATAAGAGGTAAAAACGATATAAATACTGTTCGTTTTCTCACACAAACCACTCGTTTCATGTCTTAGGCCATCAATGTGTACTTACGACGGGGAATTGTTTAATTTGGACGATGGGGAATTGTTTTAATTTGGACTCTGTGCATGCTCTTTGAGACAGTGACCTGCATTATACGACTGACAGACAAGAACGGTTTGACCTAAAAATGTCAAAATTGAAACTACTGCGGAAAAAAAGACACCTACATCTTGGATGCCCTTGAGGTAAGCTAAAACATACCAAAATTTTATTTCAAAGTGAACTATCCCTTTAAGGCATGACCACTGGACAGTGAAATGCTCATTGGGTCAGACAAATCCAGGTGGAGAAAAAAAGACACATGTTAACTGCAAAAGAATTAAGAATTAAGTGGGAAACCATCAGGAACCCTTCCAGCGCCACCAGTTTGCAGACCTGCAACCTACTGTCCTGGAGTCTCCAGAAGTGCAAGGTGTATATTAGGTATATTTTTAGTTTTGCAGAGAAGGACTAAAAACTATTTATTTGGCAGCACTATATAGGTTTTTTATCACAAAGAAACACTCGAAAAACAGTCGAACATACTATCAATCTTGGTTCCTCCCTAGTGGGGACACAGCAACACAACAGCATCAACGACCCCACTACACTACACTACACTACATACCTGTTTGAGGGTGCTGGTGAGAAAGTAGATGAGCGACAATCCGAACACGACACCCAGGACCCAACGCTTGCGCAAGAGCCGGCGGAACACCATGGAGGCGTTCTTCTGGATGTGCACCAGGTCCAGGTAGATTTGATGGAGCTAAATAAACAGCACTAGTGATCTCAGACAGAGAGATCCAGCTGATTCATCTAACACATCTCTGCCATCAAATACACTCACTGTCACTCTCTGTGATCGCGTGAAGAATATTATATGACACAGGCCGCCAGTAGAGATCGATTGCCGTCGTTAGTTGGACAAACAGTAAGTTTGTATAGACATTTAACCCATTTTATGCATGAAATGTTCTGGATGGAGAGTTATACATTAATATATATCTCATTCTGAGAGATGTAGCTGCAAAATCACAAACAAAACCAGATTGTTGTCAACCCGATTGAAACGCGCGCGTCTTTAATCTAATAATCTAATCTAATGTGCACGATCACAGGATTGTGATGAGATTATTTGTTTAGATCGTAAATTGTTTAAATACTTATAGTTGCAGAGATCAGGCTGTACAACAACAGCTCTCTCCGTGCGGAAATGCGGGGCAACGCGACGTCGTGATTGGCTGCCCACCGTGTGTACTTCCGGAAACAAATCGTTTCACATCCGCTCTGCAGTCTACATCACTGACTGATGTTCTCACAATTTTAGGGTTTATGTTTAAAAATATCACGCAAAACAGTTGTTAAAGATTCATTTGTGCGTTTCTGTTGCAAGCTACGATGAAGGTAAGATAATTCTGCTCGTTCTAAGACATTAGATGGCCGTTTAAACCGAAAAAAAAAAAAAAAAAAAAAACATTGTTCATCACTGACAGGCTCATGTTCATTCATGGCTTGTTCCAAAGTGTAGAAATATTAGTTCGCCCTAAAATACTATAGTTACTATAGATATTACTACACAACTGTAATAAAAAAAGTAACAACATAGAAATGTAATCTATCTATCTATCTATCTATCTATCTATCTATCTATCTATCTATCTATCTATCTATCTATCTATCTATCTATCTATCTATCTATCTGTCTATCTGTCTGTCTGTCTGTCTGTCTGTCTGTCTCAAATGTTTATCATAGTCTGTCTGTAACAAATGCTTACCATAGTATGTATCTATCTATCTATCTATCTATCTATCTATCTATCTATCTATCTATCTATCTATCTATCTATCTATCTATCTGTCTGTCTCAAATGTTTATCATAGTGTCTGTCTGTCAAATGTTTATCATAGTGTCTGTCTGTAACAAATGCTTACCATAGTATCTATCTATCTATCTATCTATCTATCTATCTATCTATCTATCTATCTATCTATCTATCTATCTATCTATCTATCTATCTGTCTGTCTCAAATGTTTATCATAGTGTCTGTCTGTCAAATGTTTATCATAGTGTCTGTCTGTAACAAATGCTTACCATAGTATCTATCTATCTATCTATCTATCTATCTATCTATCTATCTATCTATCTATCTATCTATCTATCTATCTATCTATCTATCTATCTGTCTGTCTGTCTGTCTGTCTGTCTGTCTGTCTGTCTGTCTCAAATGTTTATCATAGTCTGTCTGTAACAAATGCTTATCTATCTTTTGCAATAAATGAGCTCTATCTATCTACATGCATCTATACACACACATTCATGTAATGTAATTCATGGTCAGAAATGATCTATCTTTCCTTCACCCAATAATGAAATTTCTGTCATTGTTTACTCACCCTTGTATTTTGCGAAATGCATATGACTTTCTTTGTTCTGAGGAACATAATAGGAGTTATTCATAGTTGTATGTTTAAGCTGCATTCCATAATAAAAGTGAAAGGTGACTTTTGCTGTCATTTTCAGCGAATAATGAAACTTCAGCCTGTTCCTCGCATAAAGATACATCGCTTATAGTGCAATGTAGGAATATAGTGCAAAACCTGCTATTTTTTTCTTAAAATGTCATTCATGGAGTGTGAAGTTTTTTTTGTTTGTTTTTTTAATGGAAGAAAGTGGCTCATTATTAGCTGTTAAACTTTTCCATTTTAGAGAAGTTTCCAGTGTGGAGTTTCCACAGAAGAAATGAAGTCCTCTCTGAACCGTCGTCTCTTATATACAGTTGTAATCGAAATTATTCAAACTCCATTTCAAATCATGTTTATTAGCAAAATTTACAGACTTTCCGCTGTTTGCAATAAACAAATCAAACAAAAGTAATTGAAATAGCTCTATTATCGAAATAATTATTCTATAGAATGTCATTTTGCGCAATTTTATTTGAATTGTTTTATGTACATTTTTCTTAAATCGTAACTTTGTGTTTCTTTTGCAAACGTACTTCCTGTTTCACCCTAGTTTTGGAGCTCCTGGTGATAAAGCGGGTGCCATGCAGAGACGCCACAGCAGCAACACCGAGGGCATGCCACCAGAAAGGTTGGGTTTTACTCATATACTCTAAATATCTTTACAGTTTTAAGTCTGATTTTAAAACATCATTTTATCAGGATACCAGCATTTGTGTTTGATGTTGGTTGTCCCTCCAGGGTTTCTAGCCTGAACCATCCTTAGTCAGCAAGCTTTACCTGTTAAGTCTCTGTAACTTGACAAGTAAGTTCAGGTATTGTTACTGAATTAAATCACTGAGCTTTCATGACAACAATTGTTAACTGCATTAATTAACGCTATAAAGCACATTTCTAAGGCCTCTAAATAACATAATCAAAACTTTGCTGAAAAACCTGTTGTACACAATCTCCTACATCCCTTCTGTCATCTGACTGATAGTGATAGTCTATACTGTTTTAGCAAGGAAGTGTCTGCTTAGTAGTATAATTGTAAATATGTCCACCTTGAGGTCTTGGTTCATGTGTCTTTTTGCCGTGAATTTAGGAATAGCTTTAATGTTGTTAGTAATATTTGAAGATGAACACATGATGGACTGAAGCAACTTAGGGTTACTTGATTATCCATACCTTGTTTTTTTCTAGAAAATATTTTTTTCTAAGAATTTAAATATGATATTACTAAGAAATATTATTGGCGGATATAGAGTGACAACTTATATTTATGTGTATTTTATGTAAGAAGTCTGCTATACTGTTATAAAAATCTTATTTATTTTCATGAGAAGCTGTCAGATTTTCATCTTACTGTTTGGCCATATAAATATCAGCAACCGTACCAAATTATAAAATTCTGCCCCGATTGGGCCTCTGAATTAACTTTTGGTTTTTTTTAATTCATGTATATTCTCCTATATCATACTACATAAGCCATAAAAGCCAGATGTATCAAATATGTATCAAATATTTTGTCTAAAGGTTCAATGAACTGTTCCACTTCATTTTTTATTTGACTTTTTTATTATTTCATGTCAAGCTTTACAGAGTTAACATAAATTAACAATAAACAACACTTTTACAGCATTTATTATTCTCAGTTAATGTAAATTTCATCAATAATACACATTTAAAATTGTATAAAAAGCTGTATCTGTTAACATCAGTTGATTAATTCACTGTAAACACAAACAAATAAATAATTTAAATTCTATTATTGAAGATTAATAAATGCTGTAAAATACATTGCTCATTGTTAGTTTATGTTAGCTAATGCTTTATTTAACAAATATATATTAATATTTACATTTACACGCAATATAATTATCTGTTAAAATAACACTTCCATGTAAGCACACTGAATTTTTTATGTAGTTGTATTGAAGCCCAATGTTCGAAAAAACAAAAAAACTCTGCTACTGATTCAGTCGAATATGTGCAAATGCAGAGTGAGACTGCTTTCTTGTCTTGTTGCAGGAACAGGAGTCAAACTCTCGGTTCAGAGAGTAGTCTTGATGAAGGAGGAGTGTTTGACTGTCTGAAGCCAGACTCTCCTACATCGCCCCAGCAGCTTTTCTCTGGTCTGGTGGGCGTCTCTGCAGGGAACGTGTCCTCAGCTCCCTTCCAGTCTGCGGGAATGGTTCTGGGTTCTCCACCGGACGTCTTCATTCAGATGGCGTCCTCTTCAAGGGACGAAAGCTCTCACCGGACGGAGAGCCCACCTTATCTTCCCCGCCCTCCTCCGCACCATCATCATCACCACCATCTTCATCATCACTCCGGCCAGCACCGCTCTTCTCTCCTGCATGCTGCCACCTCTGCTGAGAGGCACGGGAGCAGAGATGATGGAGGTGAGAGATGTGTTCACAACACCAAGGACCACATGATCCATTGAACCAAACTGAATCAACACTGAACTGATTTCAACTGAATAATGTCTGTTTACTATTGTGTTTTTAGAGCTGCTTTACAGCAGAATTGAAATCTTTTTGCAACACTGAATCATTTTTTTCCTATTTATCACTGTAAAGCTGCTTTGAAACAATCTGTATTGTATAAAGCGCTATATAAATAAAGGTGACTTGTCATTAACAATTTATAGTGTAATGATACATACACTTCCGTTTTATTATTAGAATTTAAAATAACTGTTTTATATTTTAAAAGAAACTTTCAGCATCATTACTCCAGTTGTCAGCATCACATGATATTTTAGAATATCCTGATTTGCTGCTCAAGAAGCATTTCTTCTTATTATCAAAGTTGAAAACAGTTGTGCTGCTTAAAGGGGTGGTTCGGGATTTTTGACATCGGACCTCATTTTTAAGTCAGCCTGGTTGTTATTCTTCAGTGGAGAAATTAAAAAAAATAAATTATCCAGTCCTTATATTTGGATAGTTAGCCGATGCTAGGCTAGCGCGAGTCAAGGGTAGATGTTAGCCAGCCATTAAAAACCGTTTTACCCACTCCACAGTGCACCAAACGCAAATCAATTATAACACTAGACTATCGATGCAAATGTCCGTTGAGAGAATAATGTTAGAAATCAAACTTACCTTTCATCACATTGCATTAGTTACAATTTGTTCCCTGTAATCATAAGCCTTGTCTACAGCAGCAGCGGAGTGATATTGATTACCTAGGCAACAGAGTGAGCCGGTACACACATGTACTGCACACACTGTAGTGCGCTTCTTTTCTGTGTTTACTTTTTGCCGCATTACTAACTGGGGCAAAGTAAAATTCCGCAGCTGCTGAGAAACTAGTTCCTTTGGGATCATTGAGATGAAAGGTAAGTTTGATTTCTAACATTATTCTCTCAACGGACATTTGCATCGATAGTCTAGTGTTATAATTGATTTGCGTTTGGTGCACTGTGGAGTGGGTAAAACGGTTTTTAATGGCTGGCTAACATCTACCCTTGACTCGCGCTAGCCTAGCATCGGCTAACTATCCAAATATAAGGACTGGATAATTTTTTTTTAAAAATTTCTCCACTGATGAATAACAACCAGGCTGACTTAAAAATGAGGTCCGATGTCAAAACCCTTTAATATTTTTGTGAAAACCATGATACTTTTTTCAGGATTCCTTTAATAGAAAGTTTAAAATAACAGCATTTATTTGACATTATGAATGTCAATTTAAATGGATAGTTCACCCAAAAATGAAAATTCTGTCATCATTTACTCCCCCTCCACTTGTTCCAAACCGGTATAAATGTCTTTGTTCAGCTGAACACAAAGGAAGGTATTTTAAAGAATGTTGGTAACCAAACAGATCTTGGGCCCCATTGACTACCATAGTAGGAAAAAAAAATACTATGGTAGTCAATGGGTTTCAAACATTCTCCCAAATATCATTATCATCCCAAGACATTCATACAGGTTTGTGGAACATGATGACAGTATTTTTATTTTTAGGTGAACTATCCGTTTAAGGCATCCTCACTGAATAAAAGTATTAATTTCTTATAAAAAATTACTGACCTCAAAACTTCTCACATACCTGCCTGTTCGCAGGTGACGATGCCTCTACACCTTCTCCTGCTCTCTCTGAGCTCAAGGCTGTGGTCACATGGCTTCAGAGAGGATTCCCTTTTATTCTCATTCTCCTTGCTAAAGTCTGCTTTCAGCACAAGCTCGGTAGGTTCAGTACACTGTGAGCTGCCTTCGCTGTTGAATGCACGAGTCAAAATCACAGCTGTTATCACTGAGATTGTGATATGCAATTCAGAGCAACTGATCACTAATGTTTTGTCGGACCAAAGATAATTAATATATATAAAATGTAATAACTACTGTGCATTGTTTTTCAGAAGATATGTAAAATGCAAGTTGAAACATGATTCTCTTTGTATTTCTCAGGAATCGCTATTTGCATTGGAATGATCAGCACATTTGCCTTTGCTAACTCAACGCTGAAGCATCAGGTGGCATTACGGGTGAGATATGTTTGATTCATCGTTTTATACTCTAGTTTAAGGTATAGCGGAGGATCTTTCCGAATTTTAGATAAGACCCGCCCTCTCCACTTTTTGAAAAGTTTGATTGATTCACCAGAATGATTGACAATTAGGAGGACCAATAGTATAGGTGATCCACCCGGAAGTAAAAAATCCTCCGCTATACCTTTAAATTACTGGCTGTTCTGGTTTCTGCATTTGCTCATATACACTAAGACATTTGCATTTGCCCTTTTAATGTTTTCGTGTGATGTCAAAACTGATTTTTTTTATCCTTGCAGAATAAAAGTATTCAATTCTATTAAAAAAAATCAAACTAACCACAAACTTGTGAACAGTAGTGTATACAGTCACTGCAGTGATAAGTCACAGTATTGAGTCACTACAGTGGGGTTTTCCTTGTAATGTGTGTACTGTAATGAAAGTTTCTACTAAATAACTGCTTTCATAAAGGTCCTGTGTGTGATATTTTTTTTTGTGTAAAATTTTCTTATTATATCCAGTGTAATGTGCAACTAGCTCTCTGATGAGTGTAAACACAATGATCTTGTGCTCTCAACGTTACTCTTTTTTTAATTAGGCCTTGTTCCTATAGCCAGAATGACACTGCTGTATTAATTCATATATGACCAGTTGTTCTGCTTTGTACGTGCTGTACGTGTCATTGTGATGGGATGTATTTTCAGGAGGAGAGATCTGTGTTTACCACTCTCTGGATTATGATCTTTCTCGCTGGCAACATTGTATATGTGTACTACACCTTCAGTGTTGAGGAACTTCACAACAGGTAAAGTCACTATTGTAACTGATTATGTGTATCAAACATTCATCTATTTTTAATGTTATCCTGCATGTTCCAAGAATGTTATGTTTTTTGCTTTATACGTTTGAAAAATTTCATTTACTCCATGTTGTCATTTTGCAGCGTGATCTCTCATTTTATGTTTGTGTATATCAGCATTTGTGAGTATTTAGCTTTCCATCATTTTTCATTATTCACATTTGAACCAGCTTTTAAATTAAAGCATTCACTGTTTTCATTTTTAGTAGTTTGTTCGTTATTATTTCTTATTTACTACCATTTAAAAGTTTGGGGTCACTAAGACTTCATTTGTTTGATCAAAAATACAGTAAAAACAGTAATATTGTGAAATATTATTACAATTTAAAATAACTGTTTTGTATTTTAATATATTTTAAAAGAAACTTTCAGCATCATTACTTTAATATTCTAATATGATGATTTGCTGCTCAAGAAATTCTTATTATTATCATTGTTGAAAACGTTTTTCTGCTTAATATTTTTGTGGAAACCTTTATGCATTTTTTTCAGGATGCTGTGATGAGTAGAAAGTTTAAAAGAGCAGCATTTATTTGAAATATAAATCTGTTGTAACATTATGAATGTATTTATTTTGATTAATTTAACGCTTTCTTGCTGAATAAATGTATTAATTTCCTACTGACCCCACATTTTTGAATGGTAGTATATCCTAAATAAATATTCAAAATGTATATTATAAAATCACATTATTTGTAGTTAAATTATATTTTTATAAATTACAATATAAAAAACAAACAAAAAAAAAAAAACGTTTTTTTTTCTCCCCAGCCTTATTTTTGCTAAGCCAAACATCAACAGTTTTGATTTCTTTGACCTGATCTGGGCTGTTGGAATAACAGATTTTGTGCTGAAATATTTCACCATCCAGCTCAAATGCCTCATACTGTTCCTCCCTAAAATGATCCTCGCATTCAAATCCAGGGTAAGATGACAATTTACCATGTTTCACATTACTCTTCTTCAATGTACTGTACCAAGTCGAATACTACAGTTCTACAGTATAAATGTCATCAGAATATTGGTCAACCGATATGTCATTTTTACTAACTGATGCCCATACTGGTATTTATAAAGCAGAATGGCATATATATATATGAATCTTTTCACAATAGTCTGGCGTAATGCACACTGCACACTGTAAACCACACTGTATGGTTAAACCACAGTGCACACTAAACCCGAACAATGAAATTAACCAAATGAAATGAGTTTATTTCACTCAAATATTACTGAAAGTTCATTGCACTTAATAGAAAAAGGTTAAGTGAACTCAATAACTTATTTTAATAAGCTGAACTTAAACTGAATGAGTACAACAGAGTTCTAGTTCCAAGCATGCTTTGCATCAGACTGCTTAAGGTGAGTAAATATTGAAATGAAGTGCTATTTTGTGTGTTTTTGCACAAGATGAATATAGGGAGAGATGTGTTAGTGTTGTGAAGGGATTTCTGATATGTTGCAGTGTTGCAGGGGTTACCATTATGGTGAAGAGTAGACCCTGTAGTTAGGTCAAGGGTGGACTGCAAAAATATAGCTGGCCTCATGGGATAGTAAAGTGCGTACTTCAGAATATCGGCAGAAGTAGTAGATCATCAGGGGACTTTTTGCCTACTGTTTTTTTTTTGAATACTACTTTTTTGGCATACTATTTTTTGCATACTATATAGTGGAGGAAGTATTTGATTTCAGACGCAGTGAATGTATATGGGATGTTAAGCACATGCAGGTGATGGTCTCTTTGTTATATTATCACATGCAAGTGTGCTATTGCTAGCTAGCGGCTAATTATAAATTATTTGAGTTAACACGATGTTTATGCAAACAAATTGTATGACTTTAGCTTAGTCAACATTTAAATTAATTTGCAGTTAACATGTTTGTGTAGTACAAGATAATTTTTTTAAAATCTACTTAATTTCAGAGTTTGTTCAATTAAAAAATTGAGGCAAATGATTTGTTGAGTATATACATGTACAAACTACAGCAAAAAGCAAACCTTGTTTAATGAATGTTTGATTCTTCTACATGTTTGTAATGCATTCTTGTTTTTTTTGGCTTATGGACTTTAAATCAAGCCTCTGGCAAATAAAACATCCTAGAAAACGCAGTTTAAATTGGATCTCTGAAGTCTTCATGTTTTAGAGTTTTAGCATGATGTAGAGCTACTGGATAAATTCTGGATAAATGGATAATCCGTTTTTTTTTCTTTTAAATGGAGATCACGATTCTCCCACGATTCTGAATAGACAAGAGACAACTAAACAAAATAACATGTAATTTACTAGAAGTCCTGACACAATGTTAATTGATGCAGTCTATGTGAAATGTTTAATTAATTTGAAAAAATGATACAATCGTTATTTAGAAGCACCAAGTTACTTTCAAAAGGATTTGCTCTATTTTGTTCACTCCCATAGACATCAGTGTTTATATCCAAGATATAAACTTTTATCCCAGTACTTCTGTGAAAATGTAAATATGTGTTACACCGAAATAACGATGCTGTGTGGTTATAAAGACTGTTTGTGAAGCTGTTTCATACTGCTTTCTCTAGGTCAGCAGCAGCGCCCATGCAGATTTGTATCTTCTCGTGTGATTTTGTCAAAGGTTTAATAGACATAGACGAATCGTTGTCATTTAGGAATGAGTGTTTGAGTCGAGATTGTGGTCTTTTAACGGTTAACCGTGCAGCTCTTGCATGATGAGATGAGGATATCCCCGGTAGCTCCATTCAGTTCCAAAGTACCAGTTCAAACTGGGTGCAACTGGCAAGTTAAGGTGAAAAAAACAAAATAGTGTGCCGTGCCACCCTGCCTGTGTGGTTGGCTGCTATGAAGGCAGTGTGTGAGCTCATTGGCCCACTGGGGCTGGGATGAGGTCATCTCTCTGAGGAACACGCATGTACACAGACACGCACATACGCTCTTACACAATCACCCATTCATTGGAGTGACAGTATGAGTCTATTACAGCAAGAACCGCTCTGTAAACACATCACACTCTCTATAACATAGAATAATCAAACATGTGCAATCCGCTTTGAACCGTTTGTTTGACTCAAACACACACCTTGCATCTACATCTGCTAAGATAATCTGATTTGCACAGTTTCTGTTCCTCTGAAGCTCTGTTCCAGGAACTTACTGTTGTTCCTGCCCATATTACACTTCCATCTATCTTCAACTCCCAGTCATCTCCTTACCCACCCCCTGAAACCAAACACACACTTTCCACCTCTTGTATCAAGCCCAGGTGGCACTCTTTCAGGCAATGATGTCATGGTCAATGTGTCAGGCTTTCCGCTGACTTTCCATGCCCAGCATCACCACAACTACAAAGACACAACACATACACATGCATCCATACATGTCAGTATAACCTCTCACATAATTGCTTCAGCAAGCCTGTGCATGTCGGTATGAACTCACACCATCCATAACACTTCAGTGCACACGTATATGAGGACTGAGGAATCAATAATCCTGTTACAAAACCTAGCGTGTGGCCTTGTTGTCTACTACCAACATAGATGCATAGAAAATGATTGTTTGTTTTATTATAAATTTCTATGGGCAGAATAGTGCAATTGTAATACTATTTTAATAATTTGATACTCCTAATTGATATGTGAGCATTACCAAAAGTGACAGTAAAGACATTCATAATGTTATAAATATTTATATTTCAAATAAATGCTTCTTTTGAACTTTCTATTCAGAAAGATTCCTGAAAAAAAAAAAATGCATCACAGTTTCAGCAAAAATATTAAGCAGCACAACTGTTTTCAACATTGATGATAATAGGAAATGTTTCTTGAGCAGCAAATCAGCGTATTAGAATGATTTCTGAAGAATCGTGTGACACTGAAGACTGTATTCAAATAGAAAAGTATTTTGAATTATAATAACATTTGACAGTATTACTGATTTTACAGTTTTTTACCGGGCAGTAGCTGGCGATGTCACTTTGTAAAGAAACACTGCGCGTCTATAGACTGAACACTTAAAGGGTTAGTTCACCCAAAAATGTAAATTCTGTCAGTAATTACTCACCCTCATGTTGTTCCAACCCCGTAAGACTTTCGTTCATCTTCGGAACACAAATTAAGATATTTTTGATGAAATCTGAGAGCTGATCACTCCTCCACAGGCTTATGGACACTATAACTTGCTGGCCCAGAAAATGTATTAAAGACATTGTTAATATAGTCCAAGTGACTCCAGTGGCTCAATCTTAAGTTTATAAAGTGACGAGAATACTTTTTGTGCGCAAAAACAAACAAAAATAACGACTTTATTCCACTTTTCATTTCCTTCTCTCTGGACCTCGAGTCTTTTCACGTAGTGTTTAAGCGCAGCGCGTCTGTTGCACGTCACCACGTAGGCTCACTATTGGGCGACGCTGGTCATGTGTGAAGCGTGGTGACGTGCAACACAGACGCGCTACGCTATTACACTACGTAAAAAAAAACTCGAGGCCCAGAGAGAAGGAAATGAAAAGTGGAATAAAGTCGTTATTTTTTTGTTTTTGCGCACAAAAAGTATTCTCGTCGCTTTATAAACTTAAGATTGAGCCACTGGAGTCACTTGGACTATATTAACAATGTCTTTAATACATTTTCTGGGCCAGCAAGTTATAGTGTCCATAAGCCTGTGGAGGAGTGATCCAGCTCTCGAATTTCATCAAAAATATCTTAATTTGTGTTCCGAAGATGAACGAAAGTCTTACGGGGTTCGAACAACATAAGGGTGAGTAATTACTGACAGAATTTTCATTTTTGGGTGAACTAACCCTTTAACCTTACGAAGCGATGAGAATACTTTTTGTGCACACACAAAAAAAAAAAACGACTTTATTCAACAATCTCTCCACATCATTCTCCAACGTTGACGTAGTGTAAACAATGCAGCGCTTCTGGGTTCTACGTCAGAACGCCATCTCACTATTGGTTAGCTCCTGGGTCATCACACACATGACCAGCGTCGGCCAATAGTGCTTCACTAACCAACTAATTGAGTATTATTTTCTTCCAAGCTTGATCTCGTTTCCTCATCTACAGTACTCTAAATGCATACAACCTAATTGAACTGTCAACATTTACAATTAACACTTGATTATGACCAATATCAATTTGCTCCTGCTATTATTTCTTTAATTGTATTTCTCTAAATTTGCAGCTAAAAGAAAATCTTAAACATCATAACATGACTTGAATACAGCATTTTGTATATTGAAATGGGGGTCAGATTCAAACCCTTGCCTCCCATATGAGAAAAAAGTTTTTTTTAAGAAAAAATCTGATGTTGCCCTTAAATAAATTAAGCCATTTCCCACCCTGAGAACCTCCACCTGTGTTTGATAATTGTTTCTTTATTGTTGTTTTGAAGTCACTGACACGGCTGTTAAGACTAAGAGGAAATGAGCTGCTCCCCCATGATGCAGTTGGACCAACTTTTCAGTAGTTGGATGAATTCCAGCTCCAGTTTGTCTAATCGTGTGAGCGAATACAGGGCTGCAGGGACTCTGGCTAAGATGAATTGCTTGCGTGCGGAGGTTACAGATCTCCGTCAGTCAGCTAGCAAGCTCCCCAACAGGGTGATTAATCGCTGTCAGGTGGAGTCCAACAAGTCATTATGCATCTTGTGCTGTGACTAGTGTCAGGCAGTCAGCACTTGATGTGGGTGATTATGACTTCAGACATTAATCTGGCATTGCAATATGCGATATAATAAACAAATGGTTTCATGAGTCAACTTGCTTGGTTCTCAAGGAAAATGCACGCACAGATTACTGAAATGTGTATTTCTCAACTCAAACTAGCAACAACAACTAAATGCACAGTGTTTTCAAATTAAAAAAAATTTTTTGTACTAAATTAAATAATGCTGTAAACATACAGAGAGCCCTGTCATCTGGTATTATTATTAAAGTTTAAAAATAACAACTCAAATTAAATATAATGTGATTTTTACTAGGCTATAATAACAACGTGATCATTTATCATTTTAATGATAAATAAAAATATAATAAATATTTAATATAGTGCACATATTTAGCAAAATTCTCCCCTCTCTAGCCAACTAACATGCTATCGAATGGCTTTCCTGGGATAAATATAACGTTATGTGACACATTGTTCTCCAGCTGTTTTATTGACCTCTTTCCCAAGTTGAAAAAACAACAACAAAAAAACACTAATCGATCGATATTAAGTATGAGGCATAAACATTTCGGTAAGTTGTACTGTATCTTTAAACACACCTATTGTTCATTCATTTTTATTTACTATGTGTAGGCTAAGAGATGTTCGGTTCACGACCACGATCTGTAACGTCACATTTGCAAGCGCCAAAACGCTATTGTTTGAATTTCGTAATAAAATTTATAGGATCTGAGAGCTGAGAATTATTTCAATATCAAAAGTTACCTAGTCTGTCTAGTCTGTCGGTGTCATTGTCCTCTTTGCTTCGCGATTTTTCTCTGTGTTAGAAAAATGGATGTGTGGCGCAAGAGCGTGTGAAAAGTGTCAATTGAATGAGTGAGAGTTGGCAGACTCAATGAGTCTGAAAACGGTTTGTTCAAAGATTCAGTCTCTAAGCCCCTCCTTTCCGTGAGCTACTCTGCTCTGATTGGTCAAACAGCCCAGTCTGTTGTGATTGGTAACTGCTTACAGCGCAGCGCTTGTCGGAAACTAAACGGCCATTACCAAATCTGAATTTCAGCTCTTGAGGCTTCCTCAGCACTTGATACACAGTGATATGAAGGATGAAGGATAGGAACTCTTCCAGTCTCAGCTTACAACTACCGTTTGTTGAGGGCGTCAAGTAGGAGACAATAACTTTATTTATTGTGCACTTTGATCTTTAAAACTTTGCAGACCTTTTACATTCACAAACAGCTATATTATAAACGGCATGAAAGTTAATATTTGAAAAAGCATAATATGGGTTCTGTACCAAGTTATCACTATATACAATTATAGATGTTAATTTAATTGTATAATTGACATCTATTATTGCCAACTTATTTCAGTTACAAAAGTAGCTATGAATATCATAACACAATAAATATTCTGCCTGAACAGTTTTTTAATACTTGTGTCTTGTCCCTGTGTTGGATTATACAGCTTTTTACCGTCTACCATCACCGTAGATGTTGGTGTAATCACCATTTCAAGTTTTATTTTTGTTGGTTTCCTTCATGTTCAGTGTTTTCAGACTTGATTTTAGGCTTTTTGATCAAAAACCACATATCAGCTACACATTCAGCCACACTCGACTCTGAGACAGCGAACGTATAATCTGACAGTTATAGGTCACTACGGTGTCTGCAGAGGCACTAAACCCAACTAAAAAAGCCTATAATAGAAAATTATGAATTATAATGAATTTTATACAATGGATAAAAAAGAGAATTCACAATGGGGGCATGTTTGCAAAGCATTTTAAATATCCGGTGTATTTTTGTCATTTTTTTCTTGGGCTGTTTTTGTCTTGATAAGCAATAAAGCTGTCTATGCTTTAAGCAAGAGGCTTTGTTAGGTATATTTGAAGCATTCTATCCTGTTGTTCTCTATCAGTTTAGACGCAGAGGCTTCGTTGCATGACGTAGTTCAGCCTGAAAGTGTTGCCCTTTGACACTGAAGTTAGATGAGATTTACTGTTATCCCGCTACTTTGAAAATGTTATGATTAGAGATTGAGTTGGGTGGGCTTGTTATATTTTATGTGGGTAGCAGGTGTACTGCGTTTCTGCCAGTTTTGTTTGCTGCGCAGTAAATTGCCAAGAGAGCGCAGAGCGCTGGACTGTGGCCATTTTTCGGTAGAAGGACCCCCCCCCCCATGTCATGTCACAGCATCTTTAAAGCTTGAGGGTAAGATGTTCACAGTTAATGAACGAACAGATGAGATAAGACTGGGATCATGTTCAAATTCAGCTAGAGGAAGGATGTGTGGTTTTTTAGTGTTGTCATCTCATGCCGGTGCTTGAGTGGCGCTCAGTTTGTAAAGGTGTTGTTTAACAGTTGGCCGGCATAGCTGGAAGTCTTACAAGCATCATAGTGAAATTAGCCTGTTTGGGTTTATAAACATTTAGTGGATAATAATAATAATAATAATATTATACACATTATTATTATTAATATGCTAGCTGTCTTATCTAATGAACAAAACATTTATTTATCCTGCAAGCCTCATGAATATGAATATGTATGTGTAAGTAAATTGTTTCAGATGATTCATTTTGAATTATGTTAAGACTTTATTATTTATTGAAAATGTACTGCATAATAATAATAATAATAATAATTTTAAATGATTAAATTACTGTTTTATCCATAAGTATATTGTTTCATATGACTAATTTGTAACTACGATGAGCCTGTATGATTAAATAAACGTTCAGCGGAATTTATTATTATTATTATGCTAGCTGCTTTATCTGATAAACATTTAGTGGAAAGTAAGAAATAATAATAATAATAATAATAATTATTATTATTATTATTATTATTATTATAAATTTGTCCACTAAAGGTTTATTTAATCATACAGGCTCCTCATAATTAACAGTGTATCATTATTGTTATTATTATTAATTTTATGCTAGGTGTTTTATCCAATGAAAAAACATATTTATCACAATAGCTTCATGAATATGATGTAAATAAATAATTTTGTAAGTACGTAAATTGTTTCATATGACTACTTTTTAATTATGATTAGCCTGTAATATATATTATGGTGTATATATATATATATATATATATATATATATATATATATATATATATATATATATATATATATATATATATATATATATATATATATATATATATATATATACACACAGTATGTATGTATATATATATATTTGTATATACATATACATATATATACATATACATATACATATACATATGAGAGAGAGAAATATGTTACACATTATGTATAAAACCCCATTACATTTATGAAGCTTGTGGGATAAATGATACTGAAAGTATATTGTTTCAGATGATTGTTTTTTAATTATTGAACTAAAAGTCCTGGTCATGGATCAATACAATCCTGTTATCGGTTTGCTAAATTGCACAGTCTAGCAATTTCACACCAGCTACCACACTGATTAGAGATCTGAAAAGCAGACGCACTAATATGAATCTTTTCTTTGATTTAAATCATTTGAAACCTTTGTGGGCACGTCTGACATCTGACCTGCTCCACCACTTCAGAAGAATTCATTCATATCTGGACAGAGACTCTGAGTCTTTATCAAGGGTTTAGTTTGAGAGGTTTGAATCTAGATCTGTATCTGTGTTTGACCTTTCAGGGGAAGTTTTATCTGGTCATAGAGGAGCTGAGTCAACTTTTCAGAGCTTTGGTTCCCATACAGCTTTGGTACAAGTACATCATGGGTGAAGATCCGTCCAGCAGCTACTTCCTGGGGGCAACGCTGATTATCATTTACAGTCTTTGCAAGGTAGTCTATCTGATCTTGCCTTTTCCATGTAACATTAATGCTGATGTCATTCTCCTTTGGTGTTTTTTTTTATTTTATTTACTTGATTCTTTTGTTGCAGTGTTATATTTTTCAAACTTCATTTTTCTAAATTTCATGTGGTATTGCACTTCAGAGCCTTTCAAAATGTATTATTCAGGCGATCTTTTCTGTACGTGTGTATGTGTGGCGTTAAATTTGCAATTTTGTATCGTTTCAGTCATTTGATTTGTGTGGAAGAATATCTGGCATTCGAAAAGCATTCGCCATTCTCTGTAGCTCACAGGTGAGTGCTTTGTCCTCTGTCTAGGCATTTATTAAAGTGAACAATAAACAAATATGTATAACAATTGTATATGTATAACAATAAATAACAGTAGTTTGACTTGGAAATGTCACTGAAGATGCTCCAGAAATGTTTCGGCTTCTGGTTCTTTGGGGTGTTACTTTGTATGTGCATCATCGTTATAATAAATGGCATGTACTCTTTATGAAACATTCAAAAATATTAAAAAAAACATAGACAAAATAATTTGACCAGGTTTGTACTAAGTACTAATGTACTACAGTGATATTAACAGCCAAGTTTTATTGAAAGCCCATTTTGCCAGCGGTGAAGTACCACTTTAAATAACATTTATAGGAACAGATCTGCACACTCTCAACTTCATGAGATGCTCTTTTAAACAATATTGAAGGAGTATCTGGTACCAAATTCGACATGCACCTTATTGATGATGCAAACTATGTACAGGCAAGCAGATGAACCCAGAATATAAACACAATGCACAGTTTCTCGTTAAGCATTTCTCCAAAGAAAACCATTATAAAGAAGACGCTTAACCATTTAGCACATTGCGTTCATATTCGGGGCTCATCTGCCTGTCTGTATATGCATCATCAATTAGGTGAATACTGAACTTGATCTTATCACTGTTTTAGTACATTAAGGCACTTAAAGTGTTTTTCACCAATGTCCCGCTGTTTTTAGTGATTGAAATACTGCATATGGATCACAAGTGCCCAAAGCCCAAACACTGATAACAATAGGATATATTTCTTGAGCATCAAATCATCATATTAGAATGATTTCTGAAGGATCATGTGACACTAAAGACTGGAGTCAGGATGCTGAAAATTCAGGAATAATCATTTTAAATAGTAATAATTTTTCACAATATTACTATTTTTACTGTATTTTTTTATTTATTTATATAAATGCCTGTGCATGTGTTTCACAGAGTTACGGTACGAGAGCCAGTTCTCAGCAGTGCAGTGAGGCTGGGGATGTGTGTGCAATCTGCCAGGCTGAATTCAGAGAGCCAATCGCACTGCTCTGTCAGGTAACAGACAATGACTCACTAATTCCATTAATATTACACATATTACAGGACCAGTACAGTGACCAAGGAAACTATTAAAGTGTAACTTCGCCGATTTTCAACCCGCTTTGTATTGTTACAGTTGCAAATGAACAATGTTCACTCATTCTCCGTGTTACCTGGACTGAGAAATTCACGTTTATTTGTCAGCTGAAGTCCACTTTTGACAGCTCCGGGGCTTTCATGAAAACATAAGTTTCATTAATTTTTCCCTCCTCTCTGTTTGGCCTAAAACTCTGTTCATTGTCATCTAGTTTGAAATGATGACTACAAACACAGGGGTTTTTTAGATTTTCCTTCTCGGCGTTCTGTCCGTATTTTCAATTCTTTGCAGCCTTTAGTCACTGCCTACAACACGCTGGATCCTTCACTGGAAATCAATAGTAACTCACTCCTGCTAAACGTTTACTCTTTGAATTCTTGCACCCAGGAACAATACAAGTTCACATCATTATGACTAAAAGTTTGCCAAGAAGTATTTCCTACTAAAGCAAGGCGCTATTTAACTAAATTCATAGCAGACTGGGAGTAACCTTGGACAGTAACATGACCAATGCATTATGGATGTTGATTTTTTTTCTACCTATTTGACAAACGGGAAGACAACATCCTTTTTTCTCCGATTATTTTTTATTTTTTTGCCTTTCTACTGTATAGGCAGCCAAGTTTTATTGAAAGCCCATTTTGCCAGCAGTGAAGTACCACTTTAAAAAACATTTATGGGAACAGATCTGCACACTCTCAACTTCATGAGATGCTCTTTAAACCGCATTGAAGGAGTTCCTGTGTGGTAAATGTGTTGTCTTTCTGCAGCACGTGTTCTGTGAGGAGTGTTTATGCCTGTGGTTTGACCGCGAGAGAACGTGTCCGCTGTGCCGGTCTGCAGTGGTCGAAAGTCTGCGTAACTGGAAGGATGGGACAACGTCCGCACACTTTCAGATCTACTGAACGGACACCCAGCTGAATGACAAAGGTTTTCTGGTCCAGTTGAATCAGATGAAACATGTTCACCATGCATAAAACGTTGCTGTTCGTAATGTCATATGATGAAACATGGCCGTGTACTGTAGGGAAGTGGGACAAGATGTTCCATTGTTGAATGTACAATAGCATTACATTATGTCTGATAGCAGAGTTGAAAGTGTGTTTCGTCTTCTTACACATGCTTTTCAACAAGTAAAAATTTTAATATTATCATTATTAAGCATGATAATCAGCTGTTTTTTAACACTTTTTTTGTTTTATCCAAGCTATTAAACTTAATCCAGAGTCAACTGTTTTTTGCAATGGTCTAAATTGTTTATTAAAATGAAAATTCACAAGACATAAAGCTTTAGAGCAAGTTAACCATGGGAAATGTAAGCGAGTTCACTGTGGTAAAATCATTATCGTCTCATTGGTTTATTTATTTAAAATGATGACAACAGTAATATGATAAAAAACAGTGATGGTGAATTAATAATTACATTTATTAATAATACTGAATAAGTTATTTTTCAGCCCAGTTCATTTGCCTAAATGTCTAGAGCTATCTGTTTCATTATGACATTTAAAAGAGTGGTCTGTGTCAGGGTTATTATCCTTAAATAAGTCTAAAACTGTTAAAAACATTGCTGTTCATTGAAATAAAACTGAAATATTTGGTGAAAAACTAAAACTTAAAATTAGAAATGTTGTCTTGTCAATAAACTGAAATAAATTTAAATTGAAGCACTAAAGTTATTAACTGGAAATAAATAAAAACTGAAATCAAAATAAATGAAACCTAAAATGAACATGAAAACTACAGTAAATATATAAAAGTAAAAACTAATTCAGAATATTCATAAAACTTAAATAACACTGCTGCTGTATATTTAAAGCCTTTTTATTTTCATAAATGACAAAACTCACAATATCAAAATAGCAGAGGTAAACATGTTTAAAACACATGGTAGTAACGTAAACTATAAAAGATTGTAGCTTATGTAAACATCAGTAGCATGCCCTTTGATTCACATTTCGCATGAAATCTCATTCATGTCACATTTCTATATTAACACTGACACAAACAATCAAGCCAGAAGCCCTTTATAAAAAGTCCTAAAAAAAGATTTGTCTTCATCTGTAAACAACATCAAGTTCAAATACACTTAAAATCATTCTACAGTATAAATATGCTTTCCATTGAGAAGAGTACAGTGTTAAGGACAATCAAAGTAATAAATATCTCATAAAACCACAAAGAAACAAAATCACAGCTCAGATATTGAATGGCATAGTCACTTACAGTAGCTTATAACTAAATGTTACAGTGCATTATGCAGAGGAGAGGTTTTGGTAGTAGTGTTTTTTTCTTTTCGTAGCTCTCCTCTGAAGATTGACCGTGATTGATCATATTTGAATCATTTACAGCATTTTTTTGCATATCCAAAGCACCCTCTCAACTTTTACCAGCAACAAGAAAAACTCAACTGCAAGGTCATCAAAGTTGAGGCAAGGCTCATATTGCCATAAGTGGTAGAAAAGATTTCCTCGCAAACGCTGAGGGACAATGACATCAGCCTTTTATTTAGAAAGATTTCCCAGGAGACACCGCTCTGGGTTTGACTGCACTGACCTTAAGACTTCTAACCAAACAAACGCGTACCAAGTGACATCGGCTTGCCATGCTTCGGTAATCAAGAAGACTTCGGGATGAAGTATTGGTTGTTATGAAAGTGATCAGCACGCTTGTAATGTACAGCACAGATGCGTCTGCTGTTTGCATGTTTCCATTACTGCAACACTACTGCAAAAGTTGTGAGATATACATGGATGAGAAAACATTGACCCACTGTTTGCATGGCAAGTTTCTACAGAGTGCAGACGTGACCGGCACCTTCTCCTCTCCGATAAATCTGGAGCGGATCGTCCCAGGAGAATCTGAAGATTCATCTAATGGGGGGAAAATTGGGAATTAAGCTGATTTAGCACTATGTATCAATGCACAGAAGTTGCAATCAATGCAAAAAGCAAATGAAATGACATGAATTCAATATAAATCTCTAATAATATTTTATATTTTGTTAAAGATTAATAACTACTTGTTGGATCTGACTTTTGATGGATCATATTTTGCGTTTAATTTATAAGTCCTGGGGTTCCAATACAAAACAATATATTTTTAATATAGCAAAGTTGCATTTTAAGTTTTAGACTTACTTTTTACTTCTAGCATCTTCCATTTACTTGAGCAAATCAATAATGACTTTGACATTTCTACTTTCCATAGTGTTTTGCATGTACCTTCAATTATCAAACTGTTAAAAACATCAAAAATAACACCTTCATAAATACTTGTTTATGTTTAAAGCCGTTTTTAGTCACGTTAGTCTGCGTACTGAATATAAAGTCTAAATTGTCAATCTTAAAAGTTTCATTTCAAAAAGATTTTAGCCTATAATCTGTAGTACCTCCTCTTTATAAGCAATTTGCTAGCTTGCAAAGTGTACGTTATTATTGCTATTAACACAAGAATGCAATATAAAGTGTAACATGTAAACAAAGTATTTCCAAGAAAGCCACTACGCATGTCAGTTAACTCCAACACTCCTCTGTCCTCTCGGTCATTCTTACCTGTTGCTGTTGACCAGCAGAGCCTCGTCTCACCTACAGGTGTCGCTTTTTGACTAAAAACACCAGAAGCGTTACTTGAATGACCGTGCACACTATTTGAAAGCTTTTCATGATGTTTTCCCCGCCGCTTCGTTGTCCACCGCCGGAGCTTTTGTCGTTTGCAGCCCATCTCTTCTCCAGCTGGTCTCCGATCCAGCGCAGTCGGTGCGCAAACGGCAGCGGAGCGCGCCCGTGACACACGGAGTCTCCGCGCGCGCCTAAAGTCTGCTCCTCCACCGGCAGACAGCACATCCTTCCGCGCGCGCTCGGTCTAGGCTTCTTTTCCCGCTGCACTCTTTGAATTAGACGTGGAGAATGGTGTTTTGTTCGCCTGTCGATGGAACAGTGTGTGTTTGTTTCTGTCGGCGCTATGATTTATTAAAGTGTCACATGGTTTAGGGGTTTACATCACCATCTCCCCAAAGACAGCGGTAATGGTTAACTCTTCCCTGTCCTGTTCTCTGCGTCACGCGCTTTGTCTTTCCTGCAACAAGGGGGTGGGTGGGTAGTCGCGCAAATTATCCAGGCTACAGACATTACTGATTATGAATTGTGTTGTATCGGTTGTGCTCATTCAAAGGTGAGCTGTTACTCGATTGATTCGATTTTGAATGCAGGTAAACATTAAAAACATCGGCTGCGTTTCAAACCCTATTAAGCTGCCTACCTAGTGCGCATTATAGACTCCAATAAAGTAGAAACATGTTAAATGTTTAGTACAATAGAACATCTTTTATATGTAATTCGTGGGAATTTTTGTATCATACATGTGCATTTTTGCAGAAAAGTTGAATGAGAGCATAACTGCCTGGTCTATTACTCTATTTTACTCTATCCTTTGGTATATTGCTCTCACTGGCATTGGAATAACAGGACATTTTAAAACTGATATTCACATATTTATATATTTTTTTTAAAGAAAAAGGTTGTGTTAAAAAGCTTTTTTTAAAGCACAGAATAAAAAAGCTCATAAAAATGAATAGAATAAACACAATTAAAAAGCTTATAAAATCATTGAAATCACGGTTTTAAAATTCCCCGATATTCCAAATAAAACCAATAAGACAATTCCATTATATTCCATAGCCATATCTTTTGTAGTTTATTTGTCTGATTGATTTTACTGATGCTAATAAAACATGTCCCTACAACTTCAACTGTCCTTATCTCATGAGGTATTTATGAAAACCTTTGTGAACTCAGGCAGAATTAAAGTCATTTTTCATCCTGAAGGTCCTTTATTTACATTTCGCCTGCTACAAATTCAGCAACATTGCATTTTTTCATTCAAGTAATAGTGCTCATATTTTCTGTCACACTCACAACCATGTCAACTTTGCTCACACAAATTGTAAAATTGGGAATTAATACCCAATTTCATAAATCCTATTAGGTGCAGATGCAACAAAACAAAATAGGGTAATATTTACATGTACTTACCATAGTAATAACAGTAATTTATTCATGATTACATGCAACTACCCTCAACCAAACCCTAACCCTATAGTAATATGTTGTTAATTAATATTACTCAGTGCTTAAATATTGTTAGTGGATGTGACATTTTATCTTACACCTTTAACCCTATGATTATTCAGGTAGGGTAAAGGATAGTCAAATCAAATACAAAGCAGATAATGCAAAATAAAAGTTCTCTTAATCTCCAAACAGCAATATTAGAGATTGCTGTTGCAGCAAACCCTCTTCACCCCTGTGTACCCTCTTGTTAACCTTTGTGGTTGGTTACAAAAGTATCAAACTCAGGAACCTAACTTTCACAACTGTTGCTTATTCTTCCTGTCTTATAATAATCAAAGGAAGTACTGCAGGCACTTTCCAATTTCACAATCATTCAAGCATAAGCAAGCAAATAACATAACATTGAAATGGGTAAATGGCAATATCAATATCCAAAACAAAATGTAATTACACTGTAACAAGGACACCTTAAAATAAAGTGTAGCCCAAAATAGATACTGCATTTAATACATGTAACAAAATATGAATTCAATATAAGGATCTAGTAACCTGTAGCCCTAATTCATTTTTTCATTGACATGAATTATATTTGTCAATAGTTCTAAATTACACATTTTTTGTATAGCCTATCGGATGGTGCTGACCCATATTGAGTGATAAACACACATCAGACAGAATCTGATGCCTTTATTGTTTCCGTTTTGAAGCCTTTGTCTCAGACCACAGTAATCAGTGATGTAATATATTTGGGCATCAGACAAACATACAGAATAGAATATGAGTCTCAAACATTTCTATACATTTAGTAAATGTTTGTCACATGGGAAGTTTTATTCATTATAAGCGAGTATTTTTTGCAGCTCCGTTGATGATGCTCGAAATGAGACACAGTCATTGTCTTGTGTTGTAAATAATTGTTCTTTTGGTTGGGTCACGTGAGGAATATGCGCCATGCGGAACAGTTTACCTGAACATGATGTTCCAGCCGAGGCCATTTCGCGGTCGGATCACTGTTTGTGTTGATGGCAACAAGGTATTCACAGAGCCCGTCATTCTCTGGTATTCAGCAATACTTGTGTGAATGACATTTCTAAATATGAATGCAAAAACAACTTAATTAAATGGGGATGGAAGAGGATGAGCTTTTGGCCTTTCGAGAGCGCTGGAAGCAGGAGTTAGAGAAAAGCACAGACAAAGAGAGATATTTTGGTCATCTCAGTGACAGTTCATCTGTTCACCAAAGCACTAGCTTTTGGGAGAAGCAGAGCAATGCGTCCCAGCAAACTCAGCCCGCGTCAAAAGAGCAGCCGGAGTATGTGTCGATCGCCGAGGGTTTGTTAGACGGGAGAAGTAGTCCACTGCTAGACAGAATCGAGCAAGAGAGAACGCGCAGGAAACGCGCTCCCGACAGCGACGCGCTCAACACACACGCGCCCCCCAAAAAAGAAAACAAGCGCCAGAAACTGCTTGAGCAGTTCCTTCAGGACCTGGTAAGGCTCCTGTTATGTAGCTGTTTATGATATTTACTGTGATTGTCTTAATAATAAACCCGGATATTATGTGTTTACTTTAGAATGAAGTGAATGACATCCCATTCTTTGACGTGGAGTTGCCCTATGAGCTAGCGCTAAAGATTTTCCACTTCCTGGGCAGAACTGATCTAGGACGATGTGCTCAGGTAAATATAAATCAGTGCATAAATGTCCATTCTATTCTGTTATACATGATTTTCACTGACATAGGAATTGCAGCGACACAACCTTAGAGGGATAGTTCACCCCAAAATAGTTCACCCTCAGGTTGTCCCAATTAAGAATTTCTTTCTTCTGCTGAACACAAAAGAAGATATTTTAAAGTATGTTGGTAACCAGACAGTTGACTTTCATAGTAGGGAATAAATACTATGGAAGTGCAAGATGTGGGTGCCGTCAACTGTCTGGTTACCATTTTCATTTTTGGGTGAACTATCCCTTTAAAGGATTATATATATATATATATATATATAGATAGATGATAGATAGATAAGGTCCAAATTGCAGTTTCAATGCACTTCTAAAGACTACACGATCCCAGTCGAGGAACAAGGGTCTTATCTAGCGAAACAATCTGTCATTTTGTAAAAAGAAATCAAAATGTATATACTTTTTAACCACGAATGCTCATCTTGCACGTCCACGACTTCACACATTATGTAATCACATTTGGAAAGTACTGGAAAATTATATTATATTCAGAGAATATTTCGGTTTCTCACTGCCACAAAGCAACACATTTGCTGTAATTGCCATCCAAATACTTTATGGATGTCTTGTGACATTTATTTAAGTGGTTAATATTCTCTTCTCTGCTTTTGTGTCAGGTGAGTAAATCCTGGAAGGTGCTGGCTGAGGATGAGGTCCTGTGGCGTAGATTGTGTCTGGATGAAGGTTTTCACAATGGGGCAAGTATCTCTGACTCCCCCTGCTGGAAGAGCACGCTCAGAGACTGCCGCAACACAGAGAACGGGGTGAAGTCAAACTGGAAGGTCAGCACCATGCCATTACGGTCCCAGAATTCATGCTACATAATGAATTTATAACTATAATTATAAAAGTAATTTAATTTGTCGTTAAAATACGTTTGTTTAAATGTTTAAACTGTTTAAATGAACAGAATCGTGTTGGATCCATTCGTCACCTGCAGTACGAGTTAGGAAAGGTGTTGTGTGATGTCAGTTCCTGTGCTGGCCTTGTTATCGCTGGGTGTGTATTACTAAGGCGCATATAATTAATAAGCTGTATGTTTTCAGTTATCCAAACAGTACTGGTCCTATAATCATTGTGTGCATCCGTTCTATACAGTTACACCTCTGGTGATGTCCGTCTGTGGGACACGCTTCACTGGGACAAATCATACCTGCACCCCACACATTCCATCAGAGATGAAACCCCTGCCCCTTATGTTAGTCACGTACGCGTCAATAAGACTGTAGCCACAGCTGCTTATGAGAATGGTAAGAGATCTTTACTTTTTTTACCACCTTCTTTTTGCTGAAAGGATAACACATTTCCTTTAAAAAAAAATATATATATATATATAAAAAAAAAATCTATTACACATCTTACACTTCTTTGTTGCTATTAGTAAACTACATTAGTTAGCAAGAACTAGCAATGAAAAAATACTTCTAAAGCATTTAATAATCTTAGTTAATGTTAGTATTTTTAACACACACCAAGTGAAAAATGCAACAAATGCAATTAAAATATATATCACCATACATCCTCAGTTCCACATCATTACGTTAAGTATTGCTAAAGTTTTTTTGTTTTCTAAAATGTTATGTTTGTAATTGTATATGCTAATATGAAATGATATAATTAAAATCCACTAATTTGCATACATTTCCACAACAGAAATTTGAACACATTGAACAGATTCTAATTCTTGTTTAATTTTTTTTGACATATTAGATGTATACAGAGGGGATTGTGGATATCTCCATTTTATTGCTCCCTTGATTGATTATCACTGCTAATTGAACTAAGTTCATAATTTACGCAGTCATTTAACTGAACTGAATCAACACTGAATTGACTTCAGCTGAATAATGACACTATTGTCTTTTTTAGAGCTGCTTTACAGCAGAATTAAATCATTAAATTATTATTTTCCTGTTTATCACTGTAAAGCTGCTTTGAGACAATATGTATGGTATAAAGCACTATATAAATAATGCAACGACTCCATAAATCACCATGTTTTTAGGAAGAACATTTTGTATACACCTAGGCGAAGCAGACCCTTCTGTAAAAACCTTTAGAATGTGAATAGGAAGATTTGGTGTATGTAAGTACTGTTGAAGTGGAAATTTCTGAGAAATCCACAGACACAAATAGATAAAGTGCAATAAATAAACACTTAAAAGTGTATTTTGTATGTTTTCTTTTCACTAGTCTGAATTTATTTTATATGTAAATAAAGATTAATACTGAAACAAGTGTATTACTCACTATTAGTTAATAATGGTTAATGCATGAACTGACTTTAACTAGACTTTTAACTGAAATTGTAATTCTGATAATACATTTTGTTGTGTATGTTTAGGGTGTGTAGATGTGTGGAGCACTGAAACCGGTCTTGAGCCCATTCACCGGTACCAGCACCTCCGTAGGGTTCATGCACTGGATCTAAGTCCTGACAGTCCTGCTTTGGCCTCTGCATCAGGACCAGAAGTGCGGGTGGACGCACCAGATGAGAAGGGGTACTGGAAATCACGATGTCTCGTTCAGTTATCAAAGCCTGTAAGTCTAATCTGAGACGTGCAGAGCAGATGCCAACCATAGTAACAGTTGATAAAATGAGTCATGCATGTGGGTGATTTTGGCACCAGCAAGGCATTCCATAGAATTAAGTTGTTTGATGCTTCCACAACTCACACAGAATAGTGCATAAGCACTAACCAGTCATGTATTCATCAGAGAAACTGTGTTTTTCAGGTAGATGGGGTATTGGTGGTGCCAGGGAGACGGGACTTCCCTTTGGTCACAGCATGGGCAGGAGAGAGCGTTTACCTGCTGGATTCCAGATGGAAGGAAGAACAAGAGCCAAAAGTTCTTCACTTTGTGTACGACCATCCAGTGACCTGTGTGGATGTGTCATCCTGCAGAGCCGTCCTGGGGATCAAGAGCTGCGGATGGGGCATGAATGACGGAGGCAACAAGGTATCTGTGTCCAGAATCCTGAAAAAAATGTCAAAAAATAAAAAAAATAGAACTGCTTTCAACATTGATAATTATAAGAAATGCTTCTTGAGCAGTAAATTGGCATATTAGAATGATTTCTGAAGAATCATGTGACACTGAAGACTGGAGTAATGATTCTGAAAATTCAGCTTTGATCACAGGAATAAATTACACTGTAAAATTACACTGTAAAATCTTAAATGTTCAAATTCTAATAATATTTCACAATATTACTTTTTTCAGATAAATACAGCTATAGTGTGCATAAAAAGCTTCGGTAACACTTTTCAATAAGGTTTCATTAGTTAACATTAGTTTACTACATTAATTAACGTTAACTAATAATGAACTGCACTTCTACAGCATTTATTCTTCAGTTAATTTAATTTAATGTTTAATTTAATCTGTAATTTAACCTTTGCTAATGTTAATTTCAACATTTACTAATACATTATTGAAATCACATGTTGTATTTGTTAACATTAGTTAATGCCCTGTGAAATAACATGAACAAATAATTAGACTAATGTTAACAAATGAAACCTTATTGTAAACTGTTACCGGAACATCTTTCCGGAACATAAAAAAAATCTAATTAAAAATTAATTAGTCTAATCGACTAATCAAAAGTCTCAGGCATGTTAATACCCCCCACCAAAATGGTTTTAAGTCAGTTGTTTATATCTTTTGCTGTAGTGTGTCAGTATGAAATATCAGTTTACATTTCCAAACATTCTTTTTGCCATTAATTGTAATAATCCAGTGAAATTTGTGTATGCACAAGGAGTCTGAAAACAGCCGGTATGATCTGATCTCACCATCATTGAGTCCGTCTGTGATTACATGAAGAAACAGAAAAAACTGAGACAGACTAAATCCAGAAGAACTGCGGGAACGTCTCCAAGATGCTTGAAGAAACCTTTGCAGGAAGGTTTCTTCAAGCATCTGGGAGACGTTCCCGCAGTTCTTCTGGATTTAGTCTGTCTCAGTTTTTTTCTGTTTCTTCATATATATATATATATAGTGCTGTCAATCGATATATATTTTTTAATCGGATTAATCACTTTTGTTGTGTGATTAATCGCGATTAATTGCACACTTATCGTGAAATTAAGCATACTCCATTTATCTTGTTTGACACATTAATTTGCTTTAAAACATTGTTTTTGCCTTTATTGCAATGCGATAGTATAGAGTCGACAGAAAGCAAAGTGGGAGATAGAGAGGGGGAGGGGATCAGGACTCAAACTTGTGTCGCCGATGCTTATTTGCGCTAAATGTCAGAGCACTGCCCGTGAGGATATCGGCTCCGACAAAACGACCTTCTTTTGTTGCCTGACCTCACCAAGCACTCTTATTTTTCAATACCATTCTGTTATGCAATGCCACTTTTCATAATCAAATCAATTTATAAAAAATTTAATCAAGTCCCACCATACATTTTTTCCGTTGAATATCTTATTGTCAATGTAGGAAACTAATGGGGCAAATCTTGCTGTGCCATATACAGGTTTGAGAGGCCACGTCTGATAAATGATTGGCTATTTTTACAGATGGAGGCAAATTTCATTTCCTTCTGAATTTCCCATTTTAAGCTGCATTTTATTTGCATATCCATTCTGATTGGTTAATTTATGCATCAGAGGAGACATTAGGTTTTCGAGATTTGATTTTTTTAAGCAGTCTCTTACCAGAGTAATCTCTTACTAAAACAAAATTTGATTAGATTATTTTTTGTGTTTTTAGTTTTATATAAAATATATACAGTTTTTTTTTGGGCTTACATGCTTTGACCACTAAGTCACACCACCACATGATGTCAACAAGTGCGGTCTGGTGATCTCATGTGGCCGATCCCTGTTGTTTACATAATTTGAGCCCACTTGTGAAGTGCATTGTGACCGTATTCCCAAAGTCGCAATGAATAAAAAGTTGCTCTGTGCTCATGTTATTATCTTAGGAATAGACCAGTTACTTTAATTAACACAAAATTGGGTCCCAATGCTTCTCCCAAGAGTCCCTAGTTTGTTTCTAACTCTAGCGTGCCGTATATGGTCCAAAGCAGTGTTATTTTAGTATCACTAATCACTCTTATAAAGGTTCCAAAAGGGGATTTTCACAGCGATGCCATTGAAGAACCATTTTTGTTCCCCAAAGAACCTTAAAAGAACCATTATCTAAAAAATCGAAAGAACCTTTTGTGGAATTGAAAGGTTCCTTGGATGTTAAAGTAATATGTTGAGTAATAAAAAGTCATCTCTGCGACACTTTTACATTTAAAATCCCTCAATTCTCGCAATCTCTGAAAAGCCAAGCCATTGTTGATTCTTGTTTTATTACGAGCTCTGTTCGTTTTTTGTGCTAGCAGACGTTAGATCCTCTGCGTCCCCCGGAGGTTGGAGATTTAGCGCTTCATGTCAACCTTTCTTGCTCGTGGTGACAACTAACCTGTGCCACCCAACATGCATTAAAGTAGCCGGAGCAACTTTTCTCCAGTTATGGATATAGATGAGACGAGATGCACATGGACGAGTGACGCAAGTACGCAATTTCGCATGTAAATCTTATAAATAATAGGCTTACTGTTACCATAGTGAATCATAGTGAATGATGGTGTATTGACTTTTGAATTTGGTTAATTTTTAACAAAAAAGTTATATAGTGCACCTTTAATATTTTTAAATTAGATTTTCTCTTTTAATTTGAATATAAGTTAGTTTTAATATTTTTTTTGTTTTGGTGTTGTTTAAAAAAAAGTATATAGTTTTTATTAAGTTTTAGTTTGTTCATTTTATTTTATTTCTTCAACTTAAACTAAACAAAAATGAGAAATGTTGGCTTGGCATCTAGCTAGAATAGTAATACAGATAAATGGCTAGAAATAAGCCTATCTTTATACAGTTTATTTTATTTCAGTTAATGTTTTATTTACAGTAATGAACATAGTTTTTATTGTTTCAGTAAACGATAATAATAACCCTGGTGCAAAGTTCCTCCAGAGCTTTGAGTTTGAGCCCGTGCAGTCTTGTACTCGTACTCTCCTGATTAAAAGCCCGAACATCATGTGAAAATAGACCTTAAAATAAACCTCTCCAAATCACAATAGCCCCCCCTGCAAGTCCCCAGCGTATTAATGCAACCGTTTAAATAGACAGCATTCATGTCTAGGGGGGAGATCAGTGCTCGAGGGGGAGGGATGGGTTTTCTCAGGGGAAACTGGTAGTTTTTCAGTGAAGCGAAAGGCGTACATGTTGACAGTAATCAGATGAGTGCTTGATAGATGGATGCAGATGGTGTCCTGTTGTATCACACAATGCTTTGGCTCTCTTTCTCCACTGACATCACCCCCATTTAAACACTCTCATTAACCAAGCGGGCACCGGGGCGGCCATTTAGAGTGAGCCGAGAGTTTGAACGACAGGACAGTTTGTCAAAGTCAGCCTCTAGTGGACTGTTTGTTTCACTCTTTAATGGAAGGTGTTACAAGAATATTTCTTGTTGCACATCTTGCACTAATTTTTGACAAACTAATTTTTGTATCCCCTAACAAAGAAGTGTGCACTTTAAAAAAAAAGAAGTATAATCACCTTTTATGTTTAAGTAATTTCAACTTAAATTATGTTAAACTGACTTAAATTAGTTGAATCTTGTATAACTTATAAAAAAAACTTATTTTGATGAGTTAAAGCAATGTGAAACATGTTTTCCACCTTTAGTTTTTACAGTGTGGTGGAATCAAAGTCTTTATTTGTTGCATACTTAAACGCACAGTACACAGGCAGTGCGATGCTTGATTGTGATGTATAAACGTAAAGAAAATTTGTTATAAGAATATAGAAAAAAGTTATGAATCATGTGACACTGAAGACTGGAGTAAATGATTTTCCAATAGAAAGCAGTTATTTTAAATTGTAATAATATTTTACAAAATTACTGTAATGCAGTCTTTGTGAGCACAAGATACTTTTTTAAAAACATTTTTGTGTACGTTAATTATGTGTTCTCAAACCACTTGTCTATCAAGGCTAATGTGTTGTTTTCCACAGACATTTACTATCATTCTACTAACTAAGATGTGGACATTTTTCCCACTTTATCTGGCACTAGCACATTTAGCAGGAATCATACTCATTTGTTTCATGTTGTGTCACTCCTCTGTGAATACTCTACAAGTTTCCATTCGATTCATGATTAGCACCTTTCGCATCCGTGTGTAATGTCATGTCTGTCAGCCGTGTTGCATGTTGACAGGATTTTCAGACTGTGAGAGGGAAGTCAGACGTGCCAGAACTGACGCTGGTGAATCCAAGGTGTTTGTGTGTTATTAAATGAGAAGACATATGCCTCATTAAAACTTGTCAAAAACAAAGGAGGCAAATGGAGTAACAGAGTGAGTCATACATCATGTTTTGGTGTTTATTTCTGAACTTGAGCACTATTTGGTCTTTTGAATTACTATTATTACCACTGCACGTCTATGATTACATGTAATGATTAGGATGAGATTGGGATCTTAGCAGTTTTTACCAAGATGTCTAGAGTAGACACTTTTACATGTTTCAATCTGTATTGGTTTGCTTATCTCTAGCTGCTATATTTAGTGTAGGCCTATGTGCTAGTCAAGTGTGTTATTTTAGCTTTCTGTTGTAATCATCTTTGTTTTTAAGCTGGAAGACTGGAAGCTCTGGGCATCTGTTGTGTATGTGTGTGTTTGAAGCACTGACCCAGACAGACACACACACACACACACACACACACACACACACACACACACACACACACACACACACACACACACACACACACACACACACACACGCAGATCATGCTGGCAAACCCTGAGGCGCCACTTTCATGTTTAACAGCCAGATAGGCTGGTGAAAATGTGGCACACTGTTGCACCTCCAGGTGCTGAAAATCAGAGACATGCAGTGTCTCGTGAGATCAGTATGAATCTGATTAACATCTCCACTCTGATCGAATTTCTGGAAGATAAAAGAGATAGAAAATGTATAATTATACCAAATATCAGGGGACGCACTACAAATGTAAATGATTTGATGATTTTTTTTATGTATTTAACAGTTTTATTGTCTTTTTATTTTTATTTGATTTAAAATTATTTTTATTTGATTTTATATCTCTTTCATCCAGTAAGCAAAGTGCTATATATGCTTCATTGAAGGTACCAAGGCTTATTTTGAATTTTATTTAAACTATTGTAGAAATAAAAAATTTGTTAAGGAAAAGAATTGTTTATTTACATGCTTGAAGCATTTTAAAATTATTTTTCATTTTATTATTTACTATTTTATATATATATATATATATATATATATATATATATATATATATATATATATATATATATATATATATATATATATATATATATATATAAAATAGTACATAATAAATAAATAAATATATATATATATATATATATATTATTTATTTATTTATTTATTTATTTATTTATTTTTAAATAGATAAACAAACAATTACCAACCGCTAAGTTATTGATCACAAAAAGACAAGAAAGAGAAAGTTTCTGTGGATATAACAACATATATATATATACAGTGCAATGCATAAGTGAATACACCCATGCTAAAGTTGACTAAAAAGAGGAATAAAAAATCATATTTTGGAAATTGAACGTAATGCCTTAATTAAAAAAATTAGGAAAAATCCAACCTTTAAGGACACCAATTTTCTTTGTGAATGAATAATGTATCGTAAATAAATAAATGTTCTTCCTTAAGATACATGGTGCATAAGTGAGTACACCCCTATGTTAAATTCCCATAGAGGCAGGCAGATTTTTATTTTAAAGTATTTTTTTTAGGATACTATGCATCCTGATAAAGTTCCCTTGGCCTTTGGAATTAAAATAGCCCCACATCATCACATAGCCTTCACCATACCTAGAGATTGGCATGGGGTACTTTCCATAAGATCATCTCTCAATGCAAATCAAACTAGCTTTTAGGCTAACTGAAATAAAACCATGCCAATCTCTAGGTATGGTGAAGGCTATGTGATGATGTGGGGCTATTTTAATTCCAAAGGCCAAGGGAACTTTATCAGGATGCATAGTATCCTAAAAAAAATACTTTAAAATAAAAATCTGCCTGCCTCTATGGGAATTTAACATAGGGGTGTACTCACTTATGCACCATGTATTTTAAGGAAGAACATTTATTTATTTACGATACATTATTCATTCTCAAAGAAAATTGGTGTCGTTAAAGGTTGGATTTTTCCTAATTTTTTAAATTAAGGCATTAAGTTCAATTTCCAAAATATGATTTTTTATTCCTCTTTTTAGTCAACTTCAGCATGGGTGTATTCACTTATGCACTGCACTGTATATATATATATATATATATATATATGTATATGTGTGTAAATTGTTGTTATAATAAAATCTTATAACATTTCATAAGATTGCGCAAATTTTTTTTCGGTAACAATTTAGTTAAGGGTCCAATTCTCACTATTAACTTGTTGCTTCTTATCATGCATATTACTAGGATATTGGCTGTTTTTTAGTATTTATAAAGCACATATCAATGCCTTATTCTGCATAACCATATTCTACATCCCTTAAAGGGATAGTTCACCCAAAAATGAAAATTAGCCCATGATTTACTCACCCTCAAGCCATCATAGGTGTACAGTATATGACATTCTTCTTTCAGACGAATACAATTGGAGTTTTAAAAACTGTCCTGGCTCTTCCAAGCTTTATAATGGCAGTGCATGGCCGTTTAAGTTTTGAAGTCCATAAAAGTGCATCTATCCATGATAAAAGTGCTCCACACGACTCCGGGGGGTTAAAGGACTTCTGAAGTGAAGCGATGCGTTCGTGTAAGAAAAATATCCATATTTAAAACTTTATCGACTAAAATAACTAGTTTCCGGCATACAGCCGTATGCATCGATTTACGGCAAAAGAGTAACACTCGAACTTGACGCACAAAGTAATGACGAACGCAGAAACACAGAGGATAGAGCAAAACAAATTACGAATTAGAAGTCTAAAATGACAATTTTTAAAGAGAAATGTGGGAGGAGCTTGAGTTTGTTGCCCAGCCCTGTTTGTTTGATCCGCGAGAGGCGTCAAAGCTTACACTACTCCTACATCCTCCATCATACATCTTCAAGAGTTGCTCTTGTGGCGTAAGTCGACTTGTGTAGGCCGTCTGTCGGACGCTAGTTATTTTAGTCGATAAAGTTTAAATACGGATATTTTTTCTTACACAAAGGCATTGCTTCACTTCAGAAGGCCTTTATTAACCCCCCAGAGCCGTGTGGAACACTTTTATCATGAATGGATGCGCTTTGATGGACTTCAAAAAATATACAGCTGATCACTGCCATTATAAAGCTTGGAAGAGCCAGGACATTTTTTTATATAACTCAGATTGTATTCGTCTGAAAGAAGAATGTCTTATACACCTGGGATGACTTGAGGGTGAGTAAATCATGGGCTAATTTTCATTTTTGGGTGAACTAACCCTTTATAATCCTATAATACCTAAACTTAACAACTACCTTACTAACTATTAATACGCAGTAATTATGAGTTGTATGCAAAAGTTGTAGTTAATTGTTAGTTAATAGTGAGAATTGGACCCTAATTTAAAGTGTGACCAAAGCTTCAACAGTCACAATACAAAAACATATTCTGTTATAGAAAATTTTAAATACCAAATGTATTCTTTACTTTAATACATTCCTATGAGATTTTATAAGTCTGTAAGATTTGTATTGTTTTAGATAGAAGTATCTTCTGCTCACCAAGGATTTATTTATTTGATCAATAATACAGTAAAACAGTAATATTGTGAAATATTATTACAATTCAAAATAATAATTTTGTCTTTTAATATATTTAAAAATGTATTACTGTAGTGGCAAAGCTGTATTTTCAGCATCACCACTCAACTCTTCAGTCACATGATTCTTAAAAAATTATTCTAACATTTCTTAATATTATCAATGTTGAAAACAGTTGTGCTGCGTAATGTTTTTGTGGAAACCGTGATACTTTTTTTTCAGGATTCTGTGATGAATAGAAAGAACCGGCATTTACATGAAAAACAAAGTTTTTGTAACTTTAAAAATACCTTCACTCCGTCCTTGCTGAATAAAATTATGAATTTATTTATTACAACCTGACCCCAAACTTTTGAACAGTAGTGCACATTTTAATAAATTGAAAATTGTGTATTTTCACATGGCAAACTTTAATTTTGATGCATGTAAAGTGATGTGTATATGAAAATGCTATTTTTGAAATGTACTCAACCCCAACGCAGCAGCTAAATCATTGTTTACTTGTGTAAACGTCTCCATAACCTCCTGAATCCTGTAATGATGAATAAATCCCCGACATAATCCCAGTAGTCTGTCTTCCCGCCTGCGACATATGCACTCATCGCGGATTCATTCTAATCAGCTTTCCTCCTCAAGTCTTTACATATTGTAGCTTTACACATTGGAAGCTTTACTCGTGTCTTGATGACAAACTCCTATTGGCTGTCATTTTTGGGTCCTCTCAAGGATTTTGGCTGGCAGCACGGTGGCTCGCAATTAAGTGTGTCTGGCCCAAACTGAAGGCACTAAACAGCTGGCATGAGCTCAAATCTGACATCATGCAGTTCTTCTCTTCTCCCTCTTTTGTTTAACATCTCTATCTGTTGCCTCAAAGTTTGCGTCCAATTTGGCCCGTGCCGTTGTCTGTCCTTTGCTCACTGTTTAAATGGCAGCTGATGCAATCAGTTAACCAGTCTCTTTTTTAGGATTGAATTACCTCAGAGACAGTTTAATGTGAGCGGATTAGTCGAAAGCTTCAGATGTTTTAAAGCACCTGCAGGAGACTCACGGTACAATGGTTCATAATCGACCATTGAACACTTTTTTTGTTTCTCTGTGGTCTTCACAAGAAGTGAGTGTCAGAGTTTAAAGTTTAAAAGACCTGCTTCCCGTAGGAAATATATAAATGCACACATAAATGCTTTAAAGTATCAATGCGCTATTGTGAGAATTGCATATTGATACCTGATTGCATTTGCACTACCCTATTTACACTTTGCTTTTAAAGTTTATATCTTATTTCTATTTATGCACCCATAAACATGTGGTTGGTCACATTGCATGTTTAAAGACAGCTTATTATAACATCACAAAACGACAGACGCTTAGCTCATGAATATCTGTAAAAATGTATTTGTGCATTTTCAAGGCGAAACTAAATGGAAACCAATTACATTCACTTTCAATTGCACAATGATTTTCTGTTTTGGTCATGGCAAGAAATAAATGACTCACTTTAAATGACACCTTTGGCTAAAGTAGGAGTACACTAATGCTTACAAGTTTGGGGTTGGTAAGACCTTTTAATGCTTTTGAAAGAAACCTCTTATGCTCACTGAATAAGACTTCATTTATTTGATCAAAAACACAGTAATATTGCAGTTTATAACAATAATAATAATAAAAAAAATCTATTTGAATATATTTTTTAAATGTAATTTATTCCTGTGATCAAAGCTGAATTGTCAGCATCATTACTCCAGTCTTCAGTGTCACATACTTCAGAAATCATTCTGATCATAATATCATGATTTTCTGCTCAAGAAACATTTATTATTATTATTATTATTATTATAAATGTTGAAAACCGTTGTGCCACTTAATATTATTAAGTTCATTATTAATATTACTATATTGAAACGGATATATTTTCTATTTTCATGATTTTTTTGTTAAAGAGTAGAAAGTTAAAATGAACAGCATTTATTTCATTTGTTAAATAAATGTATTATTTTCTTATTAAAAAATTGCTTAGTGACACCAAAATTCTGAACGGTATAGTGTAATTCAGTGGAACATCAATTCTCTTTAGATAAAGCATCTGCATAAGTGAGAATCTTAAAAAAGCTAAAATGCCAGTTAAACAGGTTGGTTCTGTTGGTTTATACTGATTGTTTACCTGAAGTGTTAAAAGTGTGTTAGAAGTTCAGAAAGGCATGCAAGACTTCAGAAATGTGTTATCTGGCATCTGTGGATGCAAGCTGTGGGCCTGACATTTGAACCTTAGCAGGTGTTACTGCACAATCCTGCCAGTTTTACAATCTATCTTCCATCTCACCAGGAGCAATCATCCTCTCTCCTCAGATTCAGGTGTACAGCCTGGAGACCAGCCAGTGTGAGCTGACCGTGGGGAACTCGGCGGGAGACTTCACCTGCGTCAACCTGAGAGACAGCCCTCCTCACCTGCTGGTGTGTGGGAACAAAGACAGGCGGTACGACACACTCGCAAACATGTGTACCTCATCTATCACTGTTACGTTCACACACACACACACATGCGTTTCTGTCTACTGTCTGGCAAATTAAAGCCTCCTGTGGCTTGAGTTTCTTAAACGCTGAGAGTTTGATGAGTTCCGACGGAATAGTAGCATTTCTCATTTACACCTGCAGCTGGTGTGAATTCAGTTTTTTATTTTTTTTTAGGTTGTATTGCATTTTTCTAATGCAACTAGTTGTTCATGTGAGACAGGTTTGATGTGTGTTCATCTCATTCCCAACTCTCACCCCCCTGTAGGAGCATGCTTTGCATAATTACAATGATGCCTATTTTTATGACCATTAAAGGGATAGTTCACCCCCAAATTTTAATTTTGTCATCATTTACTCACCCTCAAGTTGTTCCAAACCTGTTTGCGTTTCTTCTCTTGAACACAAAAGAAGATATTTTGAAGAATGTTGGTAATCAAACAGTTGACGGAAGCCATTGACTTCCATTGTAGGAAAAAAAAATACTATGGAAGTTCCGTCAACTTTCTGACAACCAACATTCTTCAAAATATCTTCTTTTGTGTTTTTTATCTTTTTTTTTTTTATCAATAACTTACATACAGTACAACATGTTTACTATAAAGTAGAAATGTTACAGACCAAAATCATGTAATACTTGACAAATGACAAAAGTCGCCAAGTTTCGTACCGTTGCATAATTTATTAACACAAATAAATAATTTTCTTTTAATTCAAACGAATCTAACGTTTCACCCCAAAAAACTATAATTTAATATTGTCATTATAGGAATATGCTGAATTTTTATTGACACTTTAGAAATTTTTGCTAAAAATGAATCTACCTGGGCGCTGCCGCGTTTGCATGCATGCAATTTTTTTTTTACGTTCTATAGCAATTTATTCACATTCTATTCACTTTTCCGAGAAGGTAATTGGAAATTCCAATTAAAAGGCAAATTTAGACTCATCTAGAGAGTATAAACGAAATGATGTGATTAAGGGGGCAAAATAAATCAGCCTTCGAATCTCCCACATGTGCACCAAAGCTCAATGTATCTGGAACTTGTGCGCTAACCACTAGGCCACAGCTCTGGGAACATACTTTTTTTTTTTTTATGTGTTGGTTCATTGTCTACTGGCCACATACAGCAGATTTGGACAGTTTAATAGATTTGCATTATATATACAAGATTAAAGCACTTAGAATAAAACACTCCTAATTATTTCCAAAGTGGAAAAACTTTTTCCCTCCACAGCTGTGGTCCTTTCAAAGCACGACAAGCACTCTGTCTTGCTCTCAACTATTTTTGGCTTACCTTGAAAATCATTTTACGGAAAAGCATCTGAAAAGCTCAGGCACTTATAGAAGTGGGAATGGGAATAATGAAAGCTCTCGGTTTGAAAGGATGGTGTTATTGTCAGCGGTGCATCACCGAGGGCTATTGATTTAGTGGACAAAGAGATGTTGGAGACGAGGAGAGATGCGGTACATCTGGCCAGCGGACTCAATACAGAACCTCGAACGCGGTCCACATCTGATGCTTGTGTCTCAATTAGTCTTTGCCGAATAAAGAGCCATTTCATTGACACTTGTGACAGCGGGAGCGCTACTTTGGCAGGTGGAGATGCTTGGCAGGTCTTTGTAAATAAATTCCAACTGCATCTTCGCTCAGACACTATATAGAGTGCCAAGAGGGAGGGCATGATGTCTCTCTGGCCAGCTGCGGTGTCTTTTAAAACATCCCTTTTTTGTGTCTTTCTCTGTCTGTCTTTCCACGGTTCCGACAAAGCAAAAGCTCTCACCTTTTGTTCGTCTTTGATGAATGAACGAAGCGAAACAGTCCTTGGAGTGTCATTTTGGCTGTAATGATTTGACCCCATCTGATTCATCTGCGGGCAAAACACCAAACAGCTCTGAGGAAATGAGGGCTCGGGTCCTGCCCTTTATTAGCGTGGCCAAAGGCCAGGACCTAATGCATCAGTTCTGCTTTCCAATTTGTTCAGCCTCAGTGCTGCGGAGAGAGAGGAATCTCTGTTTGTGTTGTTGTGCCTGATTGGATCTGCCTGGACAGACATCTGAACAGGAAGTGTACACAGATAGGAGCCATAAGTGATTGGTATGTACAGATAGGAGCCATAAGTGATTGGTATGTTCAGCTCCACGCATGGAAATTTCGAACAGATTGATGATGGCTGTTGCTTTTTTTTAGAAACCGAAACAATGAAAAATTCACATGCTAATTAATATAGTGCATTAGTGTCAACCAAGTGGCAACCTTCAAATCCCTCCATTGAATCCAGCACGGAAGGGACTTTACTACAGTAATTCATCAACTGGCCGCTAGAGACAGGCTCCAAAAGAGAGTCAATCCCATAAACCCCATGTTGAAATACCCAACTTTACAGCAGAAAAAAAAAAAATGTTTACAGCCTGGTACAAAAAGTGGTTTTGGTCTGTATAGCTAATTTTGCCCTTCATGACAACTGTGAGGGGCGTGATTTTTTTTTATAACTCATCCGTTTAAATAATATTAAGCCTTAAAGTTCTGCATAATTAAGGGCGTGGCCACTTGAGTGACAGGTGGATTGCGCTGCTGTCACTATTAGCCGTTTGTCTGCTGTCTGTTAGCCGTCACGTCACCTCAGCTAATCCCGCCTCTTTGCCCATTTTCGGTTATCCGAGAGTGACGCGCTGCCAAGATGGCGACTGTCGGCTCCGCCCACTTTGGGCTTCAAAAATGCTCTTCAGAAACCTACAGGTGACGTCACGGACGCTATGTCCATATTTTTTTTACAGTCTATGGTGTCGACCCACTTTTTCAGTTGTATTGGTTCCAGATCTATTTTTTCCCCATAGGGATTTATTAAAAGTTTTTAGTTAAAGCATTATAAGCCATGAACCAACCTAACCAGCTACAAAGTGAATCGCAACATTACAAACTTTTATTTGAAGCAAAAACATATCTGAAAATCGGAAAAAACTTAATGGCTATAAGGAGGTAAAGAACTACAATCCCATGAAGCATTGCGAATGACATTATCACAGTGTTGAAATATTAAACTTAAAGTTGTTAAGTTGGATAGCATCAACAAAAGTGGTCTCACTTTACAATAAGATTATATTTATAATAATATTAATTATATTTTAATTATTATAATTCACTTTAATTATTTAAGGTTTAAAGTTGGTATGAAATCAAAATTGAACCTTTTTATTTTGTTAGCGAACATTACTAGTCTTAAACAATTAATCCATGCAAGTTATTCCACAAAAAAAAAAAAAAGTCTTTTTAATCAAAATCTGAAAATGTACTTCCCCTCTGGAAAGTATGGAAGCTTGTTTTCGCCACGGAATAAAACAATTTAAAAGATAATTGTTACTTTTTATTTTTTTTCTCAGAATTGTTAGATATAAGCAGGTTTATATCTTGCAATTCTAACTATGACACACAATTGCGACTTTATATTACGCAATTCTGGCTTTATAACTCACAATAGCTACTTTATATCATGCAATTATTATAAGTCAGAATTGCGACATTGATTTTTTTAGTTTTTATTCTGTGGTGGAAACAAGCTTTTAAGCTCTATAACTTTAATCAAAGATCCAAAAGTTTCACTAGCTAAATCTATTATCAGTGACCCTTTCTCTCTCTTTTTCACTTTTTTTCTTTTATTTTCTACATATATTTTTTCTCTTTCAATACATTCTACTTAGATTTACTGTGTTTGTTTTAAAAAAGAAAGTGTTAAGAAAAAAAAAAGTAATTTTTTTTGGATTCTATTGTTATGTTGAAGCTACAATTGAAGATTGTACACCTGAGATTTTGTTTCACTAAATATGATGATGATGATGATGATGCAGCCCTTGTGTGTTATGTGTGTACATATGCTTGTCATGGCCGTGAGTGTCCTGTTGTCTTTTTGCTCACGGTTGGTGGCATTGGATGTGGCTGAGAATAATATTCTTGATTAATTGAACGAAGCCTGTCTGCTGACAGCTCAGTGAAACTAGATCTTGTTTTAGCTTTAGATTTATGGCCGCTGCAACCTGCCAGTAAATATATTACAGCCTCATACAACAATAAATGCTTCGATGAAATTAAAACAGTTCAGTAGATAGGCACATCCACATAATTACTCACAGCATTAAATCCTGCTTGGCTATGCATTAACGATTCATTGTGACTAATATCTTTTGTCCTCCAAGTGTTTTTTTTTGGTCCAGGCAAAATTTAATTTTGTCGATTATCTTTTGGAAAGCACCAGCATGGAGTCATTCTTTGGCTGCCTTCGGTACCATTAAAGAGGACAGATGGAATTGAGCTCCTTTGGGCCTGTAAAAGTAATTTCTTTATACCAGCTACTAATGTCATCTCACAGTGGTGCTCTGTTAGAGGGAGAGAGCTGTCATATTGCAATTTCTCGAACACATTAGTCTTGCCTAGTCAGACTTTGACTAAAGTATGGTCCACTTTGCAGTTTATTCTGGCCAAGATCCGACCATTTTGAGACTGTGGGACACATAATGCTTACCATAGTTCATTTTCTTTTCAGTTTAGAGATGGGTTTTTCTAAAAAAGGTTATTACAATAGTTAATATATTATAGATAATATATTACCAGTATATAAATATTACAATAATAGGACAATGTGTGGAAAAAATCATTCAAATAATTGCACAGCATGCTTAAAGGGTTAGTTCACCCCAACATGAAAATTCTGTCATTATTTATTCTAGGGATGCACCGATGTGAAAATTGTGGCCGATACCGATAACCGATATTAATATTGCTGTTATGGCCGATACCGATATTTACCGATGTCGATATCTCTGTATAGAAAACAAATTTTAATGATTATCAAATAAAGAGCTATTTTCCAAAACACTTTTTTTTTTTTTTTACTTTAGAAATTACTGATATTGGGCACCTTTACCTGTATGCAAAATATGTCACACATACGACACACATGCATTATATTGCATTGCATATAATGTGTGCTAGTCAACTTGTCTAAAATTAAGAAAACCTTAGAAAAAAAAAAAAAAAACAGGAACATTGTGTACAATTAAGATAGGCTACTTAATTTATTATTCCAATATCCAAATATGATACTAAATACCACAGGGAAAAGGGCTTATATTTGTGACGTGCTGTCTTTGCGTTTGAACACTGCGCATTTTAAACAGGACACGCATTAGCTGAATAAATGTTAGCCAATACAAACCTATTTATAGAAAACAGTTGATAATGAATAGACAGGAGTCCAATAATAGCATAACGAATCACTTATTCTAAAAATAATAACAAGTAGGCTATAAGACGAATCCGACATATGGGCTGTGTTAACAGTAAAATGTCCGTCATTTAACGAATTTTAAAAACACGGATGGATGATACAAAATGCTTTCTGACATTTTGATAGAAAAAAAAACAAGAACAAAATTTAAACTTAGCCCGTCAGTCTTCTCTCTCTGTGTGCGCGCATCCGTGTTTGTGAGGGAGAGCTCGCGCAGCACTGATGCAATAGCCTACTTTTTAATCCATAAGTAACGAACGCGCTAGTTTTCATACAAAATAAATATGTAACATAATTAGGTAGGCTACTTTAGTTATTATTAACACAATACCGTAACACATGAAGGCTACGTTTCTCAACACTGAGAATTAATAAATAAACGCCTGTTTCTCCACTCGCGCTTATCAGTAATCCACAAATCACACATGCTGTCACTTTTGAGAAAAATCTAATTCGAACAGGTATCAAATATCAAGCAATATATTCAAATATCTACGAGTCAAAAAACGATCAATCAAAAATGTGTCATGAAGAGGGAAAAAACATAACTGCGTTAACAATGTTACTGACGGGACAGTTCTCTGTTACGCACGTCTGAACGCGGCACTAAAGACCGCTTTAAAACTTTCACAGAGACCTCAAACTGAAAGCACAAAGCCTGTCTTTAAATTTAATTTCGTTTTGTATTAATTGTTTCTTCATTTTGATCAATGTTTCATCAAAAATAAATAAGAAGTAAATATTAGAAAATATTTAATCAGGACATGGAGGCGACGGCGCCTGAACTGAAGCGCGTCTCAAATGAACCGAAACCTACCTGCCTCACAGACCTGAGACATAGAAAGCTTGAAACATCTATTTTTAAACAGAACAATTCAAAACGAAAGAAAACAGACTGTTCTCTGCTTATGTCATCTGTATGAAATGTGTATTTCTCTCAGCCTCGTTCACTACTGCTAAGATCGCGAGTCAGCATCGTCAACTTCATCTTCAACTTCACACGTCAAATATCGGCCTGTTCACATCGGCCCTATTTTGACATCGGAACGATACCGATGTGTAAAAAAAATGACCATATCGGCCGATATTCGGCGGCCGATATATCGTGCACCCCTAATTTATTCACAGCTTGGCTTGCTTAGTTGGAGACATTAAATTTAACATTTAATTTAATATTCAACAATAATATTGATCTGCCTGCATTGACACTATTATACAAGAACTGAACTGATATGGACGATGACATCACGGTTTACTCCAGAGCGGCTATATATGAATGAACTAAATTGATAACTTTTTTACAACAAAAATGAAACATCACTGAACTTACTTAAGCTGGACTGTGATGCTATTTTCTTCTGGAAACAAACTTTTTTGCATTATTTTCCTGTTATCTCTGTAAAACTGCTTTGAAACAATCTGTATTGTAAAAAGCGCTATATAAATAAATATGACTTGACTTGACCCTCAAGTTTTTCCAAACCTGTATGAATTTCTTTCTTCTGCTGAACACAAATGAAGATATTTTGATGAATATGGGTAACCAAACAGCAGTTAAATGGGCCCCATTGACTTTCATAGTACGGAAAAAAAGGGTCCCATCAACTGTTTGGCTACTGACATTCTTCAAAATATCTTCTTTTGTGTTCTACAGAAGAAAGAAATTCATTCAAGTTTGGAACAACTTGAAGGTAAGTAAATGATTGTAACATAGTTAGAGGTTGTGGGAAGAAGGAGGCGGGAACCAGCGAACATTCAACAACTTTTAATAAAATAAATAAACACATACAAAAACAAAAGTAAAGACGGCAGCCCCTCTCGGACAACTGCTGCCACACATAATAAAACGGAAACAAAAATCCAGGCCTGGCCTCTCTCATCCTTCACTGTCGCCGCTCCTCCGTGAGAGCCCTCAGCCTCGTCCTGCTCGCCACAATGATTTTTTAGACAACAATTTTTAAGTGAACTATTCCTTTAATATAATGTACTGTTTTGAATATATTTTGCTTGCTACTAAATGCTCAGAGTATCCTAGAAGTCAGCCAATCAGAATCAGATCCATTCAGAACTTGCACAGTGGCCGTTCACACAAAACGTGTTTTTCCATTCCACTGCTCTATACTTTTCCATGGTTTTTCAATGAAAACGAGCTAGACGGACGTCTTTGACCGTTGCGCTCGGGAATCTCGTCTTTTGCAGCGTCTCATGTATGAGCTTTTCGTTCCACTGACCTGTGTCACACGTTTTAACAGCAAAAATGCGATCTGTGTGAACCGGCCCTTTGTGTACAGTGTGCACCAGACAGACCAAAAAAAAAACTGAATTTCGATTTTTCGCATTTAATAAAAAGGTAACACTTTATTTTGATGGTCCCTTTTTAACATTCTGTTGACTTTAACTTTGCAACTACATGTCAACTAACTCTCATTAGAGTATTAGTAGACTCTGCTTAATATCTGTTAACTTTTTATTGTGATTGTCCTCCAACAGACATTCTACTAACTATAAGTAACTTTGCAACTACATGTCAACTTATTCTAACCCTAACCCTACCAGTCTACTAATACTCTACTAAAACTCTAATGAGAGTTAGTAGACATGTAGGTGCAATGTTACTTATAGTCAACGGAATGTGTAAAAGGGACCATCAAATAAAGTGAAACCAAAAAATAATAATCCAAAATAGTATTTCTGATATCAAATATGAAATTTAATTGGTGTAATGCTAAAGACATGAAAGAAGCACCATCCTCAAATACCAGGATGAGTGGTCAGCGTTGCCATTGATGACGACCATTACCTCGGAATGCCTTGACTGACTGATCAGAATCAAATATTTCAGAGAGCCATGTAATACATCACATGTATTGGCACATAAAATCTCAACATTTGCACTTTTTTATAATCGTACTGAACCCTATCGCAATTTTTTTTTAATTTCGATTAATCATGCACCCCTATCAAACAGTCTGTGCATGGACTACTCTCACTTATTAAAGTGGAAATCAGATTACTTAATAATGTAAACTTGACTGACTGCTTCATTTGCACTTTAAGTGTAATGTTTTTGAAGCTGTAATGACATCCAGTTGTTTCTCTTTTCCAGAGTGAGAGTGTTTGACTTGCGTACTGGCTCGTCTGTCGTCTCTTTGTATGCCCATCACATGGGCGTGACCACCGTCCAGGCAGATGATTGGAAGGTTGTGAGCGGAGGCGGCGAGGGATTGGTCAGTGTGTGGGAGATGAGGATAGGAGTCAAACTATGGGAAATGCACAACAGGTGAGAATGTTTGAACGCTTCAGATAAAAGCCTCTGCCAAATGCATAAATGGAAATAATAATTTATGTGGATAAGAATAATTTAATCCAAAAAAAGCCTGATCATCCATACAGATACGCAAAATAAATGATCAACATGATAAAACCTTTGCAGAAAAACCTGTGGTATACAATCTATGCCTTCGGTCATCTGATTGATTTTAGCAAGTACTTTTAGTATTATTGTAAAGAAAAGTCCACCATCAGGTCGTGGTTCACGTGTCTTTTTGCTGTGAAATCTTTACAGATTTGTATAAAGTAAACGTAAGAATAACTTTTCTATTGCCTGTAATATTTCAAGATGAACACTTTTTTTTGCCTGATTATCCATACCTCATTTTTTAGAAAAGTCATTAAAATGTAAAAATCAAATATGACACATCGGGCTCTTAAAGGAATGTTTGTTTGTACATCTCTCAATCATCATTACGTTTTACCCGCCACAATAAAAACTACAGAGCTTTGATCATAAAACTAAGCATTTAAAAATCATCTTGCTAAGAAATATTATTTGGAGATATAGTGACAACTGATATTTATATGCATTTTATTTAAGTAGACACTCTGCTGTTCTGTTATAAAGAACTCACTGATTTACATTACAAACTATGAGAATTTCATCTTACATTCTGGCCACAAAAATATCAGCAATATTGCATATTTTTGCTTAGTTCGGGCCTCTGAATAAAATAGTTTTTTCCTCGTTAAAGGGTCATTTCACCCATTTGAACATTGTTTTTTATTTAAAGTGGGTCATATATGTAGTCGAAATGTAAAATAATTTTTGAATTTGGTGCCTTCGTGACCGAGAAAAGACAAAAAATAACTTCAGAACGCATTTGTATGAAAGACAACAACTCCCACAATGCACCACATTGCACAGCTCCGCAAGCCACTCCCACTAATCCAGAAAGCGCATATCTGCCTATAAGAGAAATCACTCTTCCGTCTACAAGGCTAGCTACTACCAGAGCTTGAAATTCATTTCACATTCACACAAAATGTCTAGTTAGTTGGCGAACTCATATAGTGCATTACTCCTCGTTTGTATTTCTTTCGAAAAGGTGAATTATTGCATGGTACCTGGATGTTCAGTCAGAACATATGCGGTGCGAAACTAGGATAGTTCACAACACAAACGTCCGTGTCCTCGTCTGATTCAGAGATTTCGTCCTGGAGAAATTGTCATCGTTGAAATTCTTTGCCGCAGACGGACTCTATCTCTGTGTTCGTAGCGGTTCGTAGCTGCATAGTGAGATCATCGGCGCCACCAGTCCGCCCTAACTCGAGCCAGTCCGGGCTCCTCGTCCGCGGCAGGCAGGTCTTCTGCCTCGGCTGCTCTTCGCTATAATGCGGCTTGTAAAGGTAGCCACAAACACCTGATTCAAGCATCAGACTTCCGAAATCCTCTTCTTCTATATCATATTGAGCACTCTCCTCCGCTATTGTCATAACTTTACATCTGTCTCCACAGCGCCTGTTAGCTTAGCTTCAAACAAGATGGAGGATATTGCTTTCAGTTTCAGAGAGTAAAGTCCCACCCACTGATCTGTAATAGGTCTGTAGCGTGAGCGCGCCCCACCCTGGGAAAGATGAGAAACTAGTGTCTGTAGTCTTAACAGAAATCCCCCCCTCTAACACTTCCTCCTACAATGACGCAAAATGACGATTTTTGCGTCATTGTAGGAGGAAGTGTAAGAGGTAAATAACAGATTTCTCCCGTCTCAGGGGAAAATTAGAGAGTGTTGCACGACCATTCAATAGTATGACTGGGTTTCTAACAATGCAAAGCTTAATGCAAATGGGTGAAGTGTCCCTTTAAGTATGAGCTCCATTTTCTCCTATATCATACTATATGAGCCATAATAGCATGATGTATCAAATATGATACATATGCAAACTTCTTTTTAAATAAATTGTTCGATAAACTGTTCCATAAAAAAAAAAAAAGATTTGGTAACACTTTAGTTAAGGTTTTTCCAATTCTCACTATTAACTAGTTGCTTATTAGCATGCATATTTCTAGGATATTGGCTGTTTGTTAGTACTTATAAAGTTCATTTTAAAGGTGCTCTAAGCGATGCTGGGTGACGTCACTTCTTGTTGACGTTCGAAGTATTGTCAAACAAAACGGAGGCTAGCTCGATCCTGCCTCCTCCTCATCCCGTCCCCTCCTCCTCCCTTCCATGCTTCCTGAAACAGTCTTGAACCATTTAGAAAAACCAAAGTGGATTTACCCACCTGTCCAGCAGAAACAGAGCCTCCTGAATGTCGGATTGGAAGCCCTTCTGCCGGCGGACTTCTCGCCACCTTTTGAACGCTTTTCCGATGTAAATTCGGGACTTTGCGTTCCTTCTCCTTTTCCCTATTCTTTGTTATTTGTTCATCGGAACGTCGTCTCTTTGGTCGTGTTTCGGCCATATCAAAATTCTCAAGAATATGAGATGCACGCGCACTAACCCCCCAACCCCCACCCCCAAATCATTCTGGTCGGTTATTGGCTGGAACACTGTTATGTTTCGTGGCCAAGGCTGGGCAAGTTTTTCTTGCCGTTTGTGGAGCCTGGGCTGTCTACAGAGACCGCGTTTTTAAGTGTGTTCAGGGGACAGGCAGCTAGCGGATAGTGAGGAGATGTTTGCTGTATGTGACAAAAAAAGTTTTGGCCTAAAAAACGCGTGACATCGCTTAGAGCACCTTTAATGCCTTATTTTGCATGACCATTTTCTACGCCCCTTAAAGGACAAGTTCGGTATTTTACACTTAAAGCCCTGTTTACAGATCGTTTCTGATGAAATAGAACGGTTAAGATTAAAATGTGGACACATGCTGCTGTCCCGAGAATTTTAGGTTTATTTCGCTTTCCCCCCCCACCTACACAATGGCAGCCTATGGGCACTGGAACAATCCTTCATAAAACGCATTAAACTTTCGTTTACAAAGACGTGAAACTCACCGAGTGGTCAGGGGTGTTCAATGATATGCTCACAAAAAAATCGACAAAACTGTGGACCTATTTTTCCAAACGTCTCACACCCGTAGATTCTTCCGTTGAAAGCTTGAATAATAGACACTCCAGCCCAGTTGGTGGCGATAATGCACCTTTGCCAATTACAAGCAAACCACTGGCATTTCATTGAATACACAGAAGAAGCAGAAGAAGAAGCGGCGGAGTAATACCGTACCGCACACAGCACATTCAATACAAGTCAATGGAGTTGGACAAAAACTACGATAAAACCTGTTGGAAAGCATCTTTTGCAGCGATTTTTGTGTGAGCATATCAGTGGACACCCCTGACCACTCGGTGAGTTTCAAGTCTTTGTAATCGAAAGTTTAATGCGTTTTAGGAAGGATTGTTCCAGTGCCCATAGGCTGCCATTGTGTAGGTGGGGGGGAGAAGCAAAATAAACCTAAAATTCTCGGGACAGCAGCATGTGTCCACATTTTTATCTCAACCGTTCTATTTCATCAGAAACGATCTGTAAACAGGGCTTTAAGTGTAAAATACCGAACTTGTCCTTTAAGCTACACTGTGTAGGATTTACTCCCATCTAGCGGTGAAATTGTATATAACTATCAACTGAATGTTACTTTCTAGCTCCTCCCATTCCGAAGGCGTTTTAACTCCTACGGTGGCCGTATTATTTCAAATCTCACCCTCGCATTCGTCACGGTGCCACTGCGTGTAAAAACGTGAAAGGCGAAGCTTGTATGTCCCTCTTTGTCTAATGTATTTTCAAGATGGATGCGCAACATGGCTTCCGCCATTCGAGCGACTCGCTCTTATGTATTCTAAATGGCAGATTATACACTTACGAGAATACTTAATTAGTTGGTTAAAGTGATTACACATTAATGAGAACGTATAATTTTGAAATAATGTGTTTTTTGCTAAAAATCAACTTAAAATATTACACAGTGTAGCTTTAATCCTACCCAATACCTAAACTTAACAACTACCTTACTAACTATTAATAAGCAGTAATTAATTTATTGAGGCAAAAGTCGTAGTTAATATTTAGATAATAGTGAGAATTGGACCCTAACCTAAAGTGTGATCAAAGATTTTTCTGACTATTATTTCCTATGTCAGGCTTTACATGGTTAAGATCATCATTGTTTTCAAAAGCAGAACTGCATTGCGGCCACATAATTGTTCTGTCTGTAAACAGGCACCCGGTTCGCCACATACGGTTCAACAGCAGCACTCTGGTGACGGCCAACATCCCTGATGAGAAGAGCCCTCGCGGGGCTTGTATCACAGACGATGACCTCACCGCTCACCGCAGGTAAACACAGATATCACATTCTGTTGTGTTATCTTTGCTATTGGTTTTCCATCTGTTTATTTTGCACTTTTATTACTTCTTTAGATACAGAGGGCTGATCTGTCACTACGACTTCTCAATGGACTCATCTACACAGGACCACATTCTGCCCATCTGTAGGTCCAACTACATCGAGTCCTCGGGCTACAGCTATAACATTGGCTTGGCGGTGCCTTATGACATACTGAGTGGCCCTTAGATTGGCATCTGATACGCTGTGCTTTTAAGGCAAGTTGGACTGGGAAGATTGCCATTGGATTTGCTATTTTAAGATAATCTGGGCTCATATTCCTTAAAACTATTTCTTTATTTAATCATAATTTGTGTAATTTCAAAACTTTGTTTGGATGACACATTAAGATGTGTTTGAGGACTAGTATTAATTAATTCTAGGTCTTTTTATATATCTATTGTATCATGTTCTGTCCTTGCAGTTTAGTATACAATACTATTAAATCATCATCTGAGATGAAATACAAATCATACAAAATTACGTTCCAGTGGTTTTAATGCTCTCTAATTCAACACACAAAATACACAATCCTTCAAATGTTTGAGACTCTTATGCTCACCTAGACAACATTTATTTGATCGAAAGTAAAAGTACAGTCAAATACAGTATTCTAATATTTTTTTATATTGTAATATATTTAAAAATGTAATTTATTCATGTGATGCAAAGCTGAATTTTCAGCATCATTACTCCAGTCTTCAGTGTCACATGATCCTCAGAAATCATTGTAATATGCTGATTTCTTATCATTATCAGTGTTGAAAACAGTTGTGCTGCTTGATATTTTTGTGGAAACTGGGATACATTATATTTCCAGGATTCTTTGATGAATAGAAAGTTCAAAACAACAGCAATTATTGGAAATACAATTTTTTTGTCACATTATCTTTACTGCCACTTTGGATCAGTTTAATGTGTCCTTGTTGAATAAAAGTAAATTCTTTAAAAAATAAAAAACGAAACTTTTGAACAGTAGAGTACATAGTCGACAAACAAACCATGTTTACCAATTGCAAACGAACCCATATTTAATCTGGTTTATTTCACTGTAGTTTTGGTTTTCGAGCATGTCATGTCATTTGCCTAATTTGGCTATTGCTTCAACCAAGTAAAAGATGAATTTGCTCCAAAATACCACTGAGTTTGACTGAACGCACAACCTCTAAATATAGTATTACAGTAGTATATAGTATACATTTATAGTATTATAGTATACATTTTAAAACCTTGCATAGATGAATGATTTCAGACAGAATGCATCTACAAAATGCACAATAGGAATAAATGCAACTTTTAAAACAATGGTTATTTTATTCTTTTCAATATAAAGAAAAGGTTTAGTGACAGTTGTGAGGATTTCAAATGACAATAATGTACAAAAATATTGCCCTGTAATATCTTACAGTAAATGCCGTTGCTGTAAAAACTTTACACACCCTGTATTATTTATTAATATTACATAACCTTGGTGGAAGGAAGCCAGATGAAGGGAGGAGGATGTTTTTGAGGAAAATGATAAGATTTGTGGATTCATTAACTTTTAGGGTGTGGAGTGTTTTAGCACTTGTTTGTTAAGGAAGACTTCCTCCTTTACAAAACGAGCATTTTGCTCAAAAGGGAAATTCGCAATCACAAGGTTTAGTTTTGCAGTCTCAACAACCCTGTTAAAAATACAGTATACATAGTGTATCTGAAAGTATGTATGAATCAAAATGTTTGCGAGCATGTCAGACTAGAGTCCACAAAAACAGCCGGGCCTCAAGGGGTTGTTAAATATCTTCCAAATATGTATAAACACACTGTTATGTTCGCTTTGCCTCAGAGGTCTGGACTCTGAAGTGTATCCCCCAGAGCATGTTGTGGTCACGTCCACCATATCTCCATCATTGGAGATATTTCAGTGAAAGAAACCCAAGTAAACTCAATACTAAGGGTTGAATCCGTGGGACAAACTTTAGATGCTTCGATCTAAAATAAAGACTGTGCTGAAAAAGTGCTGTTCAGAAGCGGAAATTACTCTCACTTCCCACAATGCACGGTTTCCAAGTTCCAGAAGTGAACACTCATCTTGGTATCGATCTCGATGTCTTTCAATATCTGTTGGCGAGACGTTGAAAGTTGAGGTATGAATAGCATGCATGTAATTTTATTATTGTATTTAAAGTCACAATGAAATCAAAAAGGACAATTTTCGGCTTTCCGTCCTCACGGCCAAAGGGCCATACTTTAAAAGGTTTTAAAAGATGGAGCAAAACACAGAAAATGAAGTATATCCAGGCCTTAAAATGTTATAGACTGCAAACCTGCATGAACTGTTCAAAGGTGATTCCCTCATAAAATTCATTAGGACCCTAAAAACAAAAAGGTTTCAGTTACAAAATCACATCAGAATTTGACATTGCAGTGGAAATCAGATGAATTTACATACTCTTTCTGTTGTCTGGCAGAAAATATGTAAATGAGAACAGCTTATTAGATATTGGTTATTAAAATACAGTATGTGTGCATGGCTTAGGAGAGTGTCCTAACATTACGTCATCTAGTGACATATTTTTGAGCAGGATTTAGCTACTCTCCATTGAAAATAGTTGGCAACACTGATCGTGGAAAGTCACCGTACCATCTGACCCACTGTCTCACTGGCGACTTCCAGCATGGCAGCATCTGAAATGGCTTTGGCTGTTTCTGCTCCTATGGTTTCAGTGCTAGACAGCAGCTCCTCTACCACCTGCAATCACAATTACAATCAGTATCAAATCGTGCTACTGTGTTTGTAGCCATAAAAGTAGAAGTCAAATGATTCTTACAAGTCTATATTCACCCAGAGTGATGACGCCATCATTGTCAGTGTCGTGCATGCTGAACAGAACTACAGAGAAGGAAATATGCTTTTACCAAGTAGTTGGTGCGCATAAAATAAAAATGTAAATCAGCAAAATATTATGTATAAATACTGAGAGAAATTTAAATAGCATCTCAAATGATGTTAAAAGGGGCATTTATAGTGACGCTTAACCGTTGTTTAGATGTTTTCACACACAGGATAATTCTATGTAACATGTCAAAGTATGTTAAAGGGGTAGTTCACCCAAAAATTAAAATCATTTACTCACCCTTATGTTGTTCCAAACCTGTACGAGTTTCTTTCTTATTGGGAGTCAATGGCTTCCGTCAACTGTCTGGTTACCAACATTCTTCAAAATATCTTCTTTTGTGTTCAACAGAAGACAGAAACTCATACAGGTTTGGAATAACATAAGGGTGAGTAAAAGATAACAGAATTTTCATTTTTGGGTGAACTATCCCTTTAAAGTTACATTGCAGTGTGAGACCTGCAAAACTTGTATATCAGCTTGTTTCGATCAAAACTGCAATTGAAAGAACATCTATATGCGGTCTTTATTTATTTATTCTCACAGCGTAGTTTCTCCTTCTTGATGGTTTTTCTCTCCTCCTCAGCAATGTGTGGTTTGGGTGGTTTGAAAAAGGCCAGGACGGTAACGAATTCCTCAAAACCGATCTCCTGCAAACAGCCCTTCTCCTTTTGACCCATGTTCCTTGATGACAACACACAGACATTATCCACTGAGTATATATAGAAGTATTACTGTATAATCATTTTATTTCATTGCAAAATTTTAGCTTTTATAGCCAAACTCTTAAAAATAAAGTTGGATATAGGCCTATATACATGTCCAGCTTTACCAGTATACATACAGTATATATATTGACTGTACACATTTTTAAGTGCCGTTCACACTACACTGTTTTCAACTATTGTTTTATGTGTTTTGGCCGTTTAATTACACAGCGTTTTGGGGGCCTGAAAACGCAAACTTTTGAAACCGGTTTCAAAGTGCACGTTTTTGAAAACGATACTGTTATTGTCTCCATGTGAACTACACAAAGGCAAATTTGTGAAAACAGTGACATCATGTTGCATGCACGTTAAGTGTCCAGTCTATAGGCAAGTATAGTGTTTCTTTACAAAGTGTCATCGCCAACTACTGGCCTGGCAGCGGAATGCGGCGTTTTTAGTTGTTTTCACGGATCCGTGTGAACGTGGATCATTTTGACAACGTTCACGACTTTACTCGAAAAACGCAAAAGAAAAATGCTAAACAATTCATGAAACTGCAAAAATAGAAAAACATCAAACCACATCTAGAAAAAAGCTGTGGACTTTCCTTTTAAAACTGAGATACCTGCACTCCCCCTCCTGCCATCCACCAGGCCCAGATGGTGTTTCACCTGCCTGTTTAAAAGTCTGCGCTGGCCAACTGGCCCCCATCTTCACACAGATCTTCAACAGATCACTGGAGGAGTGTGAAGTTCCCTGCTGCCCCAAACGCTCCACTATCATTCCAATTCCCAAACCCCCCCCCCCCCCCCCCAAATCACTGGATTTAATGACAACAGACCTGTCGCTCTCACATCTGTGGTCATGAAGTCATTTGAGAGACTGGTGTTGGCCTACCTGAAGGACATCTCTGGACCCTTGCTGGATCCTCTTCAGTTTGCATACAGAGCGAACAGGTGTGTCAACATGGGACTGCATTACATCCTGCAACATCTCGACAGACCTGGCCTTCAATACTATCATGCCTGATCCTCTCACAGCCAAACTGATCAAGCTCTCCATGCCCACCCCAATCTGTCAGTGGATCACCAGCTTTCTTACAGATAGGCAGCAGCTAGTGAGACTGGGGAAACTTGCATCCAAGACCATCAGCACTGGCGCTCCTCAGGGTTACGTCCTCTCCCCACAACTCTTCTCAATGTACACAAATGACTACACTTTAAAAAAAACCTCTGTTAAGCTCCTCAAGTTTGCAGACGACACCACTGTCACTGTCACCACTGCATACAGACAAGAGGTCATACAACTGGCTGCCTGGTGCAGTCATAACAACCAGGAGCTGAACACGCTCAAAACCGTCTGAGTCTGCTCTATGTGCTTCTTTAACCGTCTGGTTTGGTTCAGAAGGTTACAACGGACAGTGCGGACTGCTGAGAGGATTATTGGTGTTCCCCTGACCTGTACTCCTCCAGAGTGAGGAAAAGGGCAGGTAAAATCATCACACTCCACTCACCCTGTTGCCTCAGATCACTGGGCACTAGCACATATAGGCACAGGAACAGCTTTTTTTCTACAAGACATTTCACTCTTAAAGAGTTGAATGCCTCCCTAAGCATTTGCCTGTAAGCAATCCAGGCAATAACTTTGTAAATTCAGTTTATATTTTTTCATTATCTGTAAATATGTTTATTATGACTAAACCTAACTGTGTCTTTATACTTTTAGATTTTAGGTGACATGCGAAGGCCAAGTATGGTAACCCATAGGGGTGTAACAATACCCTCAGTCGATAACGATCTCGATACGATATTGCGATACTCCAAGACATATGGTAAAAGGTTAACAAAAATGTACTGTTGATTAAAATGCAAAATTCTGTATAGAGACAGAGCACATTTAGGCCATTTTGGACTCTTGTGTTCTTAAACGCTCGTTTTTTGGGGTCGACAGCTTATAAAAACTTAGTTCTGGGTTTTTTAGCTTGTTTGCTGTACACCTTGTCACATAGCAGCTTTTAGACATTGTTTAGTTTTTTGTTCAAAGTCAAAAATGACAAGGAGACAGCTTCAGGCAATACAAAGTCAATGGAGACGGTTGGATTGTTCCCGCCCCCGGAGGGCGTGGTTTTCAGATTATGACGCATGTCGCTCTGTCTCTATTACATTGGGTGTGGAAATGAATAGGCTCGGACTTGGTGTTGGTAACCCAATGCACAGGACAACAATGGTGACACCAGAATGATTCTGAAGCTTAAAATACAGAATTATTTTAGACGAATATACTTGCACTCTTTCACTGACTAGATATTTAAAATAATGTAGGCCACTGGTAACATAAGACATTTGGCATTATCAGGACCCACAAATATTCCCCCATTGCATGATTATACATTATATAGTAGTTTAATGTAGTACTGACACTAAAACTCTGTAAACTTGAATTTTTTCTCACACAGTAATTTTCATTTTGGGTGAACTATCCACAGTACATATTGTCAGTCACTATCCACGATACTTATTGTTGCATTTTCGTATTGCAATATATTGTGACACCCCAACCCATACTCAAAATTTGTCCTCTGCATTTAACCCATCCAAGTTAGTGATCACACATTTAGAGCAGTGAGTAGTAAACACACACACACACACACACACACACCCGGAGCAGTGGCCAGCCATTCACTGTGGCACCTGGGGAGCGATTGGGGGTTAGATGCATTGCTCAAGGGCACCTCAGTCAGTTCCTGCCGGTATTGAGAATCGAACCCACAACCTTCGGGATACCAATCTGAGTCTCTAACTATTAGGCATTGATTATTAACTGATTCTAATTCTGATATGGACCCATATGTTAGAGTCTTTCTTTTTCTGTACACACCTTGTATCAAAGAAGGCGTCAATGATCTGTCTTCGGATTGGGTTGAGGGCCAAATCGCTCATATTCTCAAGGTGTTCACGTCTGAAATTTAGAAGAAATGGATCTTTTTACACTACATTTCATTCTAAATGAAAATGAGTGTTTCAAAACACACACTTCAATAATACACGCTGTGTCATATGATATAAAGCAGAACTTGCATCAAAATTAGAAAAGCTAACTGGTAAAAACAACATATTGCAACAACAGATTTTGCTTATTGTTAAACTGTAACTCAAAAAATCTGCGTCCATAATTTGCAGACCAATGGCTCTGCCCTAACACAGGCATTAATATAAAGTGTGTGATAGATGACCGTTATGACAGTATGAGTACTAAATGAGTGGCATCATATGTACAGTACCTTAAAGTGTCTTCATCTTGAGTCAGGTACACAAATCTGTTATGGAGGTTTTTTAGCTGCTCTATGGAAACTAAAGTGAGAAAAAAGACAGCCAATTTAGGAAGATTTCAAATAACTTTGCAGGTCAATGCAGTGACAGTCAAAGCTGTTGTTAAGGAGTGATGGAGACAGAGAATAGGCTGCGTCCGAAATCGCATACTCTCTTGAGTAGGTGCTTATTTTGAATCACTAAAATAGTATGTTCTATATAGTATGAGTGTGTGTAGTATGAATATAATCCAGACGTACTACAATACCCCATGTTGTCAGTGTCATGTGACCTACCAGCGTCAGTTGCGTTGCTTCACTTCCATTTAAAAATCCTCTCCTGTGGCCTCATGGGATAGTAAAGTGTCCATCGTACGCACGCTTCAGAATCTCATCGGAAGTAGTCGGTCATCTGGGTACCTTTTTGCCTTTTATGATACTTTGAATAAGGACATGCTTCTTTTGTCACGTCCTGTTTTTCTCCTAGTGAAGTATGCGATTTCGGATGCAGCCGATATGTGTGTGTGGGTGGGGTGCAAGATGAATTGATAATGAATCATATCATCAAACTGAGTTGTTAAACAATGCATGTTTTATAAGGTGACCATAATAAACTCTCAGATTACAACAGGAGGGAGGTGATGGACTCAGTGTACAACACTGTCAACATGCCACAGTACAAATTGTATTTATAGATATTTAGTCAACCAAAATGGAATGTGCAATCAATCCCTGATCTTATGACAGCTGACACCAAATCAAAACACTCACTATTATTACTCATATAATATGCATTTGAGATGTCTAGTATGAGCTAACTGTACACTATATATATATATATATATATATATATATATATAAACTAATATTACCAAAGGTTAATAAATGCTGTAAAAATAGATTGTTCATTGTTAGTTCATGTTAATGCATTAACTAATGTTTACTTACTGTAAAGTGTTACCTAAAACAAAGATTATTGGAGTATGTTTTACAAGAAAATAATTTCACCATTTCTTTGTAATTTCTTTGTGAAATTTACTAGCAATTTCTGTGTGAAAATTATTTTAGAGTGACATAGAAAATAAAATATTGAATCTTTTTAGTAAGGTTTTTATTTAGATTTTTTAAAAAATGTAAAATTTAATTTGTACATTTTTATGATTTAATGAATTGATTATTACAAACACCCTGCAGTTCCTTTTACAAAACCATGATGTAGACTATTTTTTTTCTGCTGTTAACTGAGACACTTCTCTTTAATGGTGGAAATGACAAAAAGAAGTAAATTATAGGCTATAGTTCACAAATACGTACTCACAAGAAACTAAAACCAGTAATACCAGAAAAACTCATATGTTAAGAAGAATAGTGTAAAGGAAGCGATATCTATTCTACATTTATTCTATCACAATTGAGTTGATTATAATCTATTCGTACAGTATTACAGCAAATAACTGTTGTGAAAACACCTTCCTCAATAATGATCTATTCGCACAGTTAGAGAATTTAGACAGGCTATATGCAGTAAGCATGTTAATATGCATATATTTGTTATACAGTCATCGAAAGATCAAGGCCCAGATAGCAGACCAACATTGAATCTACATTGAATCAATGTTAATGTATTAACCAAAAGATCATTGAATCAATGTTGAAATTTAACATTGATTTTTCATCAGGTTTGCACCCTCAAATAATGTTATTTCAACTATGAAAAATCAATCAATATGGTCATAAAATCAATATTATTTCAACCATAATTTGCCCGAATGCTTCGTCTGTCTGTCTATTTCGCGCTTGAAATCCATTAACGTTATGCCGCGCTTGAAATCTGTTGACCGTTATGCAGCGCTTTGATCTGATTGGTTGGCAACCAATGTTAGGATTGTCTCTATGCAACCAGTGGAGAAATTTAAGCTGACCAAAAATCAACATTGATTCAACGTTTGTCTTTTCAACACTGAAAAACATTGAATTATCAACATTGATTCAATATTATTTTAACATTGAATTTTCAACATTGTTCCAATATTATTTTAGCATTGATTTTTCAACATTGATCCAATATTATTTAGCATTGAATTTTCAACCTCAACCAAAATGATGATTCTGATGGAATTTCAACATTTAATCAATGTCACCTTGCTATCTGGGGGGTCATTAACAAACATAATATAATGCTAAACATATCACTAATAATGATCATTTGAATTTACATGTGTGTGTGTGTGTGTGTGTGTGTGTGTGTGTGTGTGTGTGTGTGTGTGTGTGTTTTTTAACCTTGCATTGTACTATTCTTTGAAGTAACTTAGCCTACATTGGAGTATTGTGTAACTTAGCCATAGTACCTTCAGGTACCATCACTGTACCATAGTACTTTTTTTGTAAGTGTCTAACGTTAGGTCTATCGTTTAAGCACACCTGGAAAAATATAGCCGTCTATATATTTAGAAAGTTAGATACTCACAGCCAGTTTTATCACTCAGATCTTGAAACTCAGGAACTCGTCCTGACTGAGAGGCACCCATGTTAACGTCCGGAAGAAACAATCACAACTTTCGCAATGTTCGCTCACACTTTGACAGCAAAGCTCCGCCCCTCTCATGAAATATGCAAATAAGCAGCAATGACACACACACACACACACACACACAGACATGGCTCGACCGGTTTTTACTGGGTTTGCGATCCGAACATTATTTTGAGACCCAGACATTTACATTTGATCTCCAAACTACATAAAAGAAGACATCCTGGCGTTTCTGTCATAGCAATATTTGGGGTCGAGGTCAATAAGATTTAGTGAATATATAAATTATTAAATAATACGAATCCAAGTAAATTAATTGAGTTCAGCTTATATAATTAAAATAAAGTTTCTAAAAGATATTGTTTTTAAAACAACACTGCAAATAATGTGTTTGTGATATTTACCCTATCAATCTTCTGTAGCCGGAGAAAGGTATGGTGTGGCAGATGCTTATATATTTGCATTATAAATATTTGAGGTTGTGTGACTTTGGATGAGTATTAAAGTTAATGCAAACACACTTTGAATACAAGCTGGGGACATCGCCCTGACTTGTTTGTCGCTTGATAAAACAGTGAATTGCTGTCGATATATTAATTGTCAAATACAGTGGAAACAATAGACTGAGACTACTAGTGAAAATATAAAATTATAACAATTTAAGTAAAAATATGAATTGACAAATTAACATGAATTTCAGAATGTTTTAATATTTGATTTGTATCTTAACTAGAAAAAAAAACATGTTCTCCAGAATCATTGAAGAATATTCTAAAGAGCATCTTTAGAAAATCTTACCATATGTACAAGAGATCACGTGAATTTTATTCAATTATCTACCAAGATATTTTACATTTTTATTTTTTTCTTAATATACCAAATTTTATTATTTTATATTTTATTAATATTTTATTATTTGAATAATAAAATATTGAAAGGGAATCTCCCTAAACTTACAAAGCTATAGATATGCCATAAAACTAAAATAAACAAAAATAAATAAATAACTGATTTGTATCTCAACTCGAAAAAAAAAAAAGTTCTCCAGAATCATTGAAGAATATTCTAAAGAGCATACATTTGTTCGGTGACCTCAAAATGCTTTGCTTGAGAGAAACTTGAAAAAGATATTTTACATTTTTATTTTTTTCTTAATATACCAAATTAATATTTTATTATTTGAATTATAAAATATTGAAAGGGAATCTTAAAATCTCCCTAAACTTACAAAGCTATAGATAAGCCATAAAACTAAAATAAACAAAAAAAAAAAAATAAATAACTGAACCACTAGAAATGGGGATTCTTTTTTTTATTGAGATTCATTCTTATATTCTCAATGCTTTACAACCATGAGCCAAGAATTCCTTAAGCCCTTGTTCTCTAGGTCTTTTTTTTAAATAACTTTGAAGTAAACATTACAAAATAGTTCAAGGTGACAGTGTTAGACATTTTACTTCATGTCAAGTGCATGTTTGTTAACATATTAACATATATGAAATTAGTGCATTAGTAACGACATAATGGACGGGCCTGATGCTGATCATCAACACATATACTGTACAGAAGTTCAGACCCTCCTGTAGTGTAGGTTCATATAATCTCTATATATTATCCAGAGTATGTTTTGTTTCCATAAATACTGTAACTCAACCACATCATTTGTACTCAACCACTCAAATTCTACAATTATTTCTTTCAGACTACATTTGCAGCTCTGGGGTCAAAGTTGCCCATAAAACTGATCTAGGACAAGGATGTTGTACAAAGGAAATGAATGAAATAAAAACTACTGGTTTTGGCCTTAACAAGAACTCCAAACATCATATTCGATCCATTGTCAGTTGTATTGAGCAACTTCCTGTAATAGTACAGGACAAATTGAGTGAATTTTCGCATTTAAAATGAGGAGGGAGGGAAAGAGGTGGCATTCTGGTCTACGGATCTAATAAATCATGGTCCTGGAAGTTGGCGGTTGGCTCGGATGGTTGGCCTGAGTTTGGGTTGAGGCCGTGGTAAAGCTCCTCTACAGTCCTGTGGGTCTTGCACATGTCCTCTGGGTAACGCGCCTGGAGCTCTTCATTAGCGATGTAGTGTGTGTCAGAAAACTCAGAGAAGTAGCGGCCGACCTCGGGGTGTGCGATCTCCAGCGGGGCAGAGTGAGGCTCCAGATTCTCTGCAAATGAAAAGAGAAAGTGAGGGTTTCTTAGATTTGATTTTGTTTTTTGGGCTGTACCAGGATAGGTTTTCATGCTTGAATGTTCAAAGACAATGGCAGCTCCTCTCTTCCAAGTGTGTCAGTAACGCTCTGTTTAGCTCCTGTTTCTATAAAGCCCCTTCTTCTGAAAAGGGCTCTGATTGGCCGGCTGGACCAGTGTGTAGTTATTGGTCAACCGCTTGTCCGATGACGTCACCCGTAGGTTTCTGAAGAGCATTTTTGAAGCCCAGAGTGGGCGGGGCCGGCCGTTGCCATCTTGGCAGCGCGTCACTCCCGGATAACCCAAAATGGCCAAAGAGGCAGGATTAGCTGAGGTGACGTGACGGCTAACAGACAGCAGACAAACAGCTAGTAGTGACAGCAGCATCAATCCACCTGTCACTCAAGTGGCCACGCCCTTAATTATGCAGAACTTTAAGGCTTAATATTATTTAAATGGATGAGTTATAATTTAAAAAAAAAAAAATCACAGAAAAAGTGGTTATACTGGGTAAAATTAGCTATATAGATCAACACTACTTTTTATACCAGGTTGCAAAAAAAAAATTCTGCTGTAAAGTTGGGCATATTAACATTGGGGCTCTATGGGGTTGACTCTCTTTTGGACACTGTCTCTAGTGGCCAGTTGATGAATTACAGTTTAAATCACTTCCGTGTTGGATTCAAGAGAGAGAGACCGGAAGGGTGCAGCTTGGTTTCAACACACTACTACCGCTACTCAACCAGGCGTCGGCCCCTTTTTCGCATTTGCCTTGGGCGGGAATTATTCAAAATCTTTTGTACCGGGTAGTTCTTGGAACTTCGTTACGGGAACTAACAACCAGGGTGGTTCCCTGAGAACTGAATGTTCCCCTAAGGCCATCTGGTTGCATTCGCACCGCCAGAAGGAACTCTGAAGTGACACAAGTCATTGTGACTTTTATTTTCACGGCGCTGAGTATGCCAGAGCACACATTCTCCATGTTCATTAGTTTACGATTTGTCTAACAGTCAAGTCTAATACGTTATTAGATAGAACTGTTACACAAAGAAAGTAGACAGTATATGAAAAAATATTAGCGTATGCCATGTGGTTGATGTCCAGTGTTGCTAGCTGAGCAGAAATACATAATCAAGTTTCTCTTGGTCCACTTGAAGTTGCGTTGGATTTTCTCCTTAGCGTAAAGGTTGAGAGGTCCATCTATCACTGTTTTCCATGTTTGTAGAGTTAGTTACTGGAGTAAACATAAAGGCTATAATCTGTGTGTACACGGCTTTTTAAAAATGACGGGTGCTGGTCTCTCGAGTGCGTTCGGCCAATCAGTGTACACTTACGTCACTGGTAGTTCCTATAGTGCTGGTTTAGACCCTACTCTGAAGTAGAAGCTAAATTAGTTCCTCCAAAAGGAACCTGACCCATTTGCCCCCAAAGAAATGATTCACTGCTGCTAATGAAATTGAGAGCAATTAGGATAAAGACCCAGTTTTCAGATACCAGTCTCCAAAAGTATATGCACAACCTATAAAAAAATAAAGAATCAAATAATTTCCATTGCTAAAATGATCCCACTGATCTTGACTCACGGAAAGTCTCACCTTGCGCAGCGTATCTACAGGTCCCATCCTGCACTAGGACGTTGTAAAATGGCTGATCAGCCCCCTTAGACAGTTGATGGACCCTCATGGTGTTAATCCACTCCTGACTCATGGTGCATTTAGGGTCCCATCCATAGATAACGCAGTTGTAGCCTGACCTGTGAGGACATTGGACAGTTTGAGAACATTCTTAACCAAATATTCCTAATATAAATTAGCCTCTTTTCACATTGTATTATTTGGCATCATACAAACACACAAGTATCACCTTGAGCACTGACGGCAGCTGCTTATCACACTAGCTAAGAAACACGTTACAAATGAACACTGTTTGCTGCTCTTTTTACTCCTGTCCTTTGTTTTTACTAGCTAAACTTGTGTGTTTCTGTTTCAGATGCATTGGAAGGGATTCACTTTTCACTGGAAAAGTAAGTTTTCCATTTATATTGAAAGAATCGAATTATTTGTGGAAGCAATCACTTCCACAAATTATGTCTTCTCTCATACAAAAAAAGCTATATATTTTTTTTACTGACCCCAAGCTTTTGAATGTAAAATATAAATGTAAAATTAAAAAAAAAAATTATAAAATAATTATAAAAAATAATTAAAATTCTAAGTCTTCTGCTCACCAAGGCTGCATTTATTTGATCAAATATACATTAAAACAGTAATATTGCGGAATATGATAGCAAATTAAAAGAACTGTTTACGCTTTTAGTGTCACATGATCCTTCAGAAATCATTCTAATTTGCTGATTTGGTGTGCAAGAAATATTTATTTTTATTATCAATGTTGAAAACACAACATTTTTTGCTCCTTAATATTTTTGTGGAAACCGTGATACACTATCATCCAAAAGTGTGGGTTAAGTAAGATTTAAAAAAAAGAAAATAAATTAATACTTTTATTCATAAAGGACACATTACACAAAAGTGACAGTAAAGATATTTATGATATTAATAGATATTAGATGTAACAAATAGATATTAATGGAACAAATTATTGATATTTGAAATAAATTCTGTTCAATGAACTTTCTATGAAAAAATTAATCATGGTTTCCACAAAAATATTAAGCAGCAAAAACTGTTTTCAACATTGATAATATTAAAAACCATTATTAATAATTGAGTACCAATAACAACTGATGATAACCAAGCAGCAAATCAGCATATTAGAATGATTTCTGAAGGATCATGTGACAACTGAAGACTGGAGTAATTCAGCTTTGCATCACAGGAATAAATTAAATTTTAAAATATATTCAAATAGAAAACAGTTAAATTTTATTAATATTTCACAATGTTACTGGTTTTACTGTATATTTTAAATCAAATAAAATGCAGCATCAGTGAACATAAGAACATTTTTTCAAAGAAAATCTTATTTCAAACTTTTGACTTGTAGTGCATAGGGAATATTTCACCCGAAACTAAAAAAAGAGGCAAAATATAAAACTTTGCAGTATTATATAGTATAGCCATGTTGGTTAGTTAAAAAGAGAACACTGTAGTTTTCAAGATAGAAGTTAATGTTGCTGTTCTAAAATTTCAGATTAAATGGAGTTTCAGGCTCCGTGTAGTTCATAAGCGTGCAGCTCACACAGACAGGAACCCACCTCTTATGTTTCATGACGAGGCCTACAGAGTACTGTACGTCCCTGTGCTCCGGCGCGCTGCGTCTCTTCACCTCCGGCTCTTCCGGATGTCTCTTATGCTGGATGTGCTCGAGCGTGTGCTGCACCAGATACCCGACCGCTCCGTGCTGGGACGGGTCCAGAGCCTGAATGTGCTGCAGAATATCCAACACCTGAGACAGAGACAATCACATCAAACAAACCTGATGATGAGTACTTTGTGGTTTAATCGCAATATTCACCATCACAAATTCCCAATGCAAGTGCAAAATATACATTCACTTTTAAGTTGTGTGTTAGGTACCGTGTGAAAAACATCTATTAGAAATGTAAAAGTGATGCTTAATATTCCCATGCTCAATATTCACTGTCCTTTTTTATTTTTGTGCAAATAGGCAATCTTTTTGGCAGATTGCACAGATAATATACCCTTAGTAAAATAGCATATTACTTTTGTTTACACACTTTGAGAATAGCATGTCACTATTTGCACTTAGTGTAACCAGGGGTGCTAATTAGTGCTATTTATACTTGGTACAAACAGTATCCACCTTCAAAACAGCAATTACCCTCTTTAAAGGGTTAGTTCACCCAAACATGAAACTTCTGTCATCAATTACTCACCCTCATGTAATTCCAAAACCATATACTTTCATTCATCTTTGAAACAAATGAAGATATTTTTAATGAAATCTCAGAGATTTTGTTCGCTCTATTGAAAGTCTATTCACTCTGTTCATAAAGAGATCATTAAATAAATCATATGAAACAAGGGGCTTAATCCAAGTCTTCTGAAGTGACCTAAACATTGTTGCAGACCAGGTGCACCTCATGACAATGGTGTTCCCTGATGGAAGTGATCAGGAATGGTTTGAGGAACATGATGAGGAGTTCAAGATGTTCCCCAGATTCCCCAGATCTCAATCCAATTGAGCATCTGTGGAATGTGCTGGACCAACAAGTTCGATCCACGGTGACTTCACCTCGAAACCTACAGGACTTGAAGGATCTGCTGCTAACGTTTTGGTGCCAGAAACCACAGGACAGCTTCAGGGGTCTTGTAGAGCCCAGACCTCGGAGGGTCGGCGCTGTTTTGACCAACAGCATATTATTAGGCAGGAGATCATAATGTTTTGGCTCATTGGTGTAAAGTGATTGTCTTTTAAAAAGACTTGGATTAAACTGCTGGATTCATATGGATTTATTTTACAATCTCTTTATAAATCTTTTGAACCGTCAGAGTTTTGGATGGATACACTTTCAATGGAGGGACAGAAATCTCTCGGATTTCATAAACCGTCTGGTGGCGGTCAAAAATGACAGATTTTGTTTAATTTCAATAACATGAATGTACTATATTTTAGTTCTAAATTGTTTTCTATTTAATATTTTGTATTTTTAGGGTATTTTATGGTACTATATTATATTTATACAGTAGTTATAATCCATTTATTCACTTATTAAGCATAGACCTGAAAATAACATTTCCAACTTAAACTTTCTTAAATGCTTTGGAGCACAGATTTAAGTTTGGTCTCTTTTTAAAGATGACATTTGGCAGATTATTGCTGAAGTGAAAAAAAGTTTTTAAAAGTGAGCTTAAAAAAAGTTATAAAAGGATTTTCCGTTTATTGTTATGAAAAATGCACAAAGATACTTCATAAATCTAGACAAGTTGTGTTCCAAACTTGAGGTTAATATCTCAAAAAAATTAGCTTTCGGCAAGATTTTGTTTGGCCACAATACCAAAAGTTCCCACTAATTAAAGGCACACTATGCAGTTTCGTTTTTTTCTCAAACAGCGACCCCTAGAGTCGCTGTGGAGTACTTGTATTTAACGTTACTGTCGTAAATACCACTCACGCAGAGCAGTCTCTGACTCTGCCATGATTCACGTCTGAAATGCGTGCTAGTGTCTTACATTGAGGCTGCTTCATATGTTGTTGATGTATGTGACGTCGTGCCGTAAGCAAGACATGATTCTCGCGAGATTTGTCGGGGCGCCACCTCTCAAACTTGGATTGCTGGTTTTGCCAGCGGCGTTTACCCCGTTTGCACCATTTACTCTTTTCAAATCATGTGCAATAATTTTTGCGTGTTCACATTGCAAGTGTTAAAACCTTTACTAAGTTTCATAACATTACGATGAAGTAAAAAAAAACAAAAAACAAAAAAAAACATTTTTGTGAGCACCAATATCTTCATTTGTGTTCTGAAGACGAACGAAAGGCTTATGGGTCTGGAATGACATGAGGGTGAGTAATTGATTTATTTTTGTGTTAACTAACCCTTTATCACTTAGTGTAAAGAGCCGCCACCTTTATATTTAAAGGCCTTTTTCATGGAATAACAATGGAGAGTTATAGGAAAGTATTGGAACAGAAAGAAGGAATGGGATTAGAAAATGATGAAGGAAGAATTCAAACCAGTATCCTTATGCATATGTGCCGGAGAGATTTTATCTTTTACAATTCTATATTAAAGGGATGGTTTGGAGTAAAATCAACCTAGGGTCCTTTGCACCATGACCTCGAGCCAAACACCCCCCAGAAGCTTTTTTCCCTTGGTCGAACATTATTAAAGTTAGAGCTTATTTAGAGATATCAGCCGAATGGCTTAGTGGAGGCGCTAATGGATCATATGATGTATCTCGTAAATTTAAATAAAATTAACTAAATTAAATAAACTCCTGATGTACTTACAAACTTTCCAATGCCTCGTTTTATGAGTACAGAACCTATTTGTACTACTGTAGACATTTGGACCATTCCGGGCATTATTAGTGGGGTAATTTAAGAGATACATCATAGGATCCATTAGCGCCTGCACTAAGCCATTCGGCTGATATCTCTAAATAAGCTCGAACTTTAATAATGTTCGACCAAGGGAAAAAAGGCTTCTGGGGGGGTGTTTGACTCGAGGTCATGGTGCAAAGGACCCTAGGGTTGATTTTACTCCGAACCATCCCTTTAAGCATTGGTTTTCTACTGTGAATTGTGGAGTGTTACTGACATTCAAGTCTCATCTGTGAGACTGAACTCACTTTCTCAGGCCAGATGCCCAGATGGAAGTAGAGGCGGGCCTGCAGCAGAAGATACTGCACGTTATCAGGGTTAATAGTGAGATAGAGATCCAGAGAGTCCCGCAGGAGCTGATATGATTTCTCATTCCCTTCCCTAGACGAAAAGCAAAAGCAAGCACATTTTGTAACAAACATGGGTCTGACTAATTCACAAGTTTAGCTGACAGCCAAGAAAACTAATTTCATTTACATAAAACAGTCTAAACTGCAGAATCCCCTGACTGGTTTACTAATGAGTACACATGCAGCATGAAATAAGTTTCTGACAATAAGAATATAAAAGAACTGTTCATGACGCATAAAAGCACAAGTACAGTAATGAAAGCATGAGGGCACGTTTACACAACAACGAAGTACTAAAAACACTTTTTCTGTCGTGTTTTTCGTGCACAGACAACAACATTGTCAAAACAATCTCCATTTACACTAATTGGAAAAAAACGACTAAAAACGCTGTATTCTGCTGCCAGGCCAGTAGTTGGCAATATAATTTTGTAAAGAAACGCCACGTGCCTATAGACTGAACACTTAATACGCATGCGCATGACATTACCGTTAGCACAAATTCACGTTTTTGTAGTTTACACCGAGACAATAACAGTAGTGGTCGACCGATATATCGGCCTTAGCCGATATTTGCCCTTTTTAAAATATCGGGACTTTTATTTTGGATTTTTTATTTTTATATTGGAAGCGGGACTTTTATTTTGATGGGTCGCGCTGAGAACACCAGCACCTGAGAAGAGAACGGCAGCGCCTGATCACACAGCGTTCACTCACATTCTCCGTCTTCATTAGTTTACGATCTCTGTCAGTCTAGTACTTTGTTAGACAGAACTGGTAAACAAAGAAAGTAAATGGTATGTGAAAAAGTAAAGCGTTTGCTTTTATATTATTTGTTACAGAAAAGGCAAACAATAAGGCTAAAATAATTACCATCAACATTAAGCAAATGCAAATTTATTAAAAAAAAAATAAAAATATCAGCTTTATATTGGCCATCTGCCACCCTGCTCTCTAAGATATGATATTGGCCATCAAAAAAACAATATTGGTCGACCACTAAATAACAGTATCTTTTTTAAAAGTTTGCATCTTCAGGCCCCCAAAACGATGTTATCAGCTAAATGACCAACCAAAACGCATGCAAAGGTTTCCGTTTTTAGTTGAAAACGGTGTGGTGTAAAAACGGCCCCTGAGTCTCACCCTCTCTTGCCAATGTTAAGCAGGTTTCCCACCATCCTCAGCAGCAGCTCGCTGGTGCTTATAGCGCTGTAGTAATCTGCTGTCACCTGGTGTCGGATCAGATACTCACACTCTTTAGCAGCCAGCTGCTTTCCATTTCCAAACGCGTCAATGTATACATAGTCGTAGATGTCACCACTCCTGCAAAACACATCATTAGTCAACTTATGTTGTCGTTTAACTTTTAAGCATATCTGGATTTAAGCAATGAACTGAATGGTGTTTGCTATGCGATTTCATTTTGACAGATTGCAATAGGTGGAAAGTGGAAAACACCCACCTGCTTTGATTTTGGCACCAGCGGAGCAGGAAATGGTTGGGGAAGTTGACAGGCTCCAGAGGAACTCCTAACTTCCTAGCCAGAGTCATGTAGAGCACAGAGAGGCTGATGGGAATGCCTGTACGACGGACCAGCACCTGACCACAAAGGGGCCAACACTGTGAGAAATAAACTACATTTCTGTCTACACTTACACTTACAATACAATGCTTTAATGTAAACATGATGTTTTTACTTTCAGCACAATTAGATGGAAGGTAACATTATGTTCCTTTAGTGTTTTGTCGATTACAGGTATTTGTTTTACCTTGGAAGTGTTTTTTGTTTGTTTTTTTGCTGCGAATGAGTGTTTATCACCCCAACATACTGTACTCTTCAAAAGTTTGGGGTCAGTAGATTTAAAAAGAAAAAAAGAAATTAATACTTTTATTTAGCAAGATTGCATTAGATTAATCACAGGTGACAGTTAAGACTTTTATAAAGTAGTTTTAATAATATTTCAAATAAACACTGTTCTTTTGATATTTATATTTATCAAACAATCCAGATATTTTTATTAGTTTAAATAAATGTAAAATTAAATAACATATTCAAATATATTGTAATAATACTGTATTGTTACTGTACTGTTGGTGAGCAGAAGAGACTTCTTTTAAACGAACATAAAAAAATCGTACCCACTGCAAACTTTTAAACAGTTTCTTAGTTTAAATACAATAACATGTCGGCACAAAGATGTTGTCAGGATAATGACATAATAAATTGGCAACAGTACCTGCTCTGTTGCATCACTCAAATTCTGTTCTGCTATATTGTCTGGAGATAATAAGTACAGGTTTTTTAATTTGCTAGCAGAATTATGATAATTTTTACAGAATAAACCTCAGAGTGGACAAATTTTTTGCTGATAAACATAAACACCTCCTAGAACTCACACATACTATAACAACTCATAAAATATGCTTGCAGCCTTTTGTATTCTTTGAATAAATTATAAGTTTATATCATTTATATAACTACATTATATATATATATATATATATATATACACACAGTATATATATATATATATATATATATATATATATATATATATATATATAGTATATAGTGTATATATATATATATATATATATATATATATATAGTATATAGTGTATATATATATATATTTAGTATATATATTTAGTATATATATATATATATATATATATATATATATATATATATATATATATATATATATATACAGTGTGTGCAGAATTATTAGGCACGTTGATTTTCTGATCATATTTTATTTCCAGGAACATTTTGCCAATTCCAAACCATATTAAACTTAATAACTACTATTAATTTTCTATTTAATCATGTATAAGTGATATATAATTGTTCATGAAGGCTGGAAATGAAAAATGTCTTATTTTCAGGTGTGCAGAATTATTAGGCAAGTTTTCTATTATAGATAAAATAAGCCAAAAAAGAGATTTAACAAAGACTGAAAAGTCAAAAAATATTAAATCCCCATGAGAAGAATGCAATACTAATGCAATACTAGAGATTGCAGTTAAAGCATGACCATTGGACAGTGAAATGCTCATTGGGTCAGCAGGGTCAGACAAAAACAGGTGGAGAAGAAAAAACACATGTTAACTGCAAAAGAATGAAGAATTAAGGTGAAGAATTAAGTGTGAAACCATCGGGAACCCTTTAGTCTCCAGCACCACCATTTTCCAGAACTGCAACCTACCTGGAGTCTCCAGAAGAGCAAAGTGTCAGGGTCTCAGAGACTTGGGTTAGGCAAAGAATCCTAAAAAATGACCCCCTCTTAATAAGAATCACAAGCTGAAGAGTAGTAAAATACATGAAGACTGTTTTTCTATAGGCTTTATAGACAGACAGATTGAGAGTGACTCTTGAAGGACCAGCACCACATCCTCTTCTACCACTGTTTGAAGAATTCATCTTCCAGAATACATTTTAATACGTTTTGGGAGTTAATTTTTAGTCCATCTCTGCAAAACGGACTTCAGGGTAGGAGATGGACTAAAAATAAACTCACAAAACGTATTAAAATGTATTCTGGAAGATGAATTCTTCAAACAGTGGTAGAAGAGGATGTGGTGCTGGTCCTTCAAGAGTCACTCTCAATCTGTCTGTCTATAAAGCCTATAGAAAAACAGTCTTCATGTATTTTACTACTCTTCAGCTTGTGATTCTTATTAAGAGGGGGTCATTTTTTAGGATTCTTTGCCTAACCCAAGTCTCTGAGACCCTGACACTTTGCTCTTCTGGAGACTCCAGGTAGGTTGCAGTTCTGGAAAACGGTGGTGCTGGAGACTAAAGGGTTCCCGATGGTTTCACACTTAATTCTTCACCTTAATTCTTCATTCTTTTGCAGTTAACATGTGTTTTTTCTTCTCCACCTGTTTTTGTCTGACCCTGCTGACCCAATGAGCATTTCACTGTCCAATGGTCATGCTTTAACTGCAATCTCTAGTATTGCATTAGTATTGCATTCTTCTCATGGGGATTTAATATTTTTTGACTTTTCAGTCTTTGTTAAATCTCTTTTTTGGCTTATTTTATCTATAATAGAAAACTTGCCTAATAATTCTGCACACCTGAAAATAAGACATTTTTCATTTCCAGCCTTCATGAACAATTATATATCACTTATACATGATTAAATAGAAAATTAATAGTAGTTATTAAGTTTAATATGGTTTGGAATTGGCAAAATGTTCCTGGAAATAAAATATGATCAGAAAATCAACGTGCCTAATAATTCTGCACACACTGTACATATATACAATTATGAATGAAATAGTCAAGTAATGTTACAAAATGTTAAAAAATTTAATGTTAAAAAAGAAATATATATAGGATATTACTACGTAAATTTACATGTTATTCAAAGTTATTTGTTTATGTAATGCACATTGTATACGTGCATACGTGTATGCTTGTAAAGTATTTTGAAAACGAGTATGATATCCATGTGACTCCAGTACCTGATGTATGTATGAGTTCAGCGGATTGTAGTAGTCCCGCTCATTGCCCTTGTACTGTAGCTGGTCATATAGAACAGCGTTCAGAGCGCATATGACTTGCCTTTGACACTCCAAGTCTTCCAGAACGAAGCAGTCACCTGAAGACAGATATAGGACGCTACAGCTTTAAGATCAACAATGCTATTGTGGTTTCCCAGTGCAGTCCAAAGTAAATTAAAAAATGTTGAAAATTAAGCTAAGAGACACACAAGACATTTATGTCATCGACATCGAGCCGAAAGCTTTTATCAGACGACAGGGAGAACATAAGCCCGGCTACACAGGTCTGACTAATAGACCTCCTGAGAACAGTAAATTGAATTTTCCGGATCTCTCTTTGCGGACTGACCTTGACTGGCTCGTAGAATTGGGTGTGTGGCGTTTTTTACTCGCAGATGCTTCTTCACCTTGTCAGTGATTTCTTCTATCTGTGCAGAAACGCTCTCAAGGGTAAAATCAGTCAGAGGGTTGCAATACTGGTCGACCAAAACAGCACCTGGAATTAAACAAACGGACATGTGTTGTTTTGACACAAATCTTTGATTTAAACTATAATTCCATGTTCAACCTCAATCATCCATAATAATGAAGTGAGTAAACTTTGGTGAGATAGGGTCATCCAAAATTACATTGTGAATACTATGCTGTGTATGACTTTGGTAAGCCTGTATACGAAACAATAATTTTACAAAGCCTACTATGTGGCTGCACATTTAATTTTATTTGAGCTATGAATATTATCTATGATAACCATTATAGTATGACAGATATTTTTTGATTAACCTGGCCTTTATGTGGCCTCATCCCTGGTCTTATAAAGCATAGTAGCATTTTCAGATATTACCTTTCATGCAGTGTGTAATATACCATTTTGTGAATGTAAAGGTCTGCAAAGTTTCATAGATCAAAGTGTACAGTAAAAGGAGTTATTGTCTCGCAAAAGAAAGAACCGATTCTGAATTGCCTGAAACGAGTTGTCAGCAATTCCAGTTTTACTTCCTTCCTGCACAAACCTGTGTAGGTTTGTAGCAAATTTGCATAATATCAGCCTATGTTCTTCATTGGCTATTCAAGAACAACGTCATTTTGACTCGCCCTCAAACACTGAAGTTGTAGCTGAGGCCTGGAAGGGTTTGGTTTGTGTTGTCAACATGTCGAGAAGACGTTGTTTTCTGCGCTGCCAAAGCAAATACACTAATATGAGTATGAGGTTTGAATTGATACAGTAAAACTGACGCCATCGTTACTGTTGGTATCAGTGTGTGTATCAAGTGCTGACGAAGCTCCCGGAGTGGAACTTCAGATATGCTAATGGCCATTTTGTTTCTGACACATACTGTAAACAGTAGACCAATAACAACAGACAAGGCCATCTGACCAATCAGAGCAGAGTAGCTTACGGAAAGGAGGGGCTTAGAGAGACTGATTCCTTAACCGAATCATTACAGACACTGTGAGAAATGAGGTGATGTTGCAATGTATATTATGTGAAAATTAAAGTATTTTTTGACACTTTGGCACTTCATTTTCCATTAATAAGAAATAAAACATTACTTTCTGTTAGTCTTTTTGTGAGCTTACCTTCCAGGGCGGATTGCTGTTCTGGTAGTCGCTCAAAGAAAACCTTCAAATTCCTCAAAATGTTCTGCTGCCGGAGGAAGTACAGGATTTTCTTTGCATAGTACTTAAGTGTCAAACTTTTCCTGAAGGCATCATAGGAAAAGAGGACATTCATAAATTCAGTTAAACCATTTAGTGTTTAGAAAAAAATATATAAATATCATAAGCGTGAGCTCATCTCTAACCTTTTCTCTGAGTTCAAAATACCAAGCAGCTCATCCTCACAGAAGTGTTCTGGGGCACCAAGAGACTCGATTTCTGCAAAGCTGTCTCCAAGAACCTGACCAACGCAAGGCTGAGTTACAGAAATAATAGATTAAATCCAACTTACCTTACAAATATACCTGTCCAAAGCATTGCGTAATTGTCATGCCATAAATATTATGATATTTTCGGCACATTGTGACAGCTTTGTAAGTCAGTCTCTTGTAGAGTCACTTACAACTTCTGTGAAGAACCTCTTGGAAATAGACTCTACTGTTCTTCTTATCTGTTGACCAACCATGTCACGGCTCTTGAATTCCTTTAGCCAATCGTACGACTCATTATGCCGATAAAATCTCTGCAGCCTGGGCCACCTAAAACATTAATGATACATCTGTAATGTTTGACCCCATAATATATATATATATATATATATATATATATATATATATATATATATATATATATATATAAAGAATGCAAGGTTTTACAAATATATTAAACCTATTCCTTAAATGTGGCTAGGATAATGTTGTGTGTCATATTCTAAAGCATATTTTTTGTGCGCTTATATATCACATAGACTACAAAGAAATTATTGTTAATTGTGGCAGAGGGTGCAATTCAATTTCATGCTAAATGTAATTTGCATGTATCTGCCAAAACATTAACTATAGTATACACTAAAACACACTAGTTACTAGTTACTGTTATATAACACCTATAAATTTAATAAACTTAAAACTATAGGTCTACTTCAAGACGTTTTTTTTTTTTCATGTAGGCCTATATGTTAATTTATTATTAGCAGAATGTCATGCATTTATGTGTTTAATGTCGCTAAACGTTGTAAACAATCATACGTGCATTTCGTTATTTCAACGTATAGGAGGTGAGTCCGTAATAGTTACATATTACATGTTATGCATCTCTCTGCATGTGCACACAGGACCGAATTTGGTGCATCAGCAGAATGAGAACACGACCTGACAGCTCTCAAGTCACGCATTGAATGCACACCTTAAACCACCTATCAGGGATCAAACACATTTCTTATGGTTTGAAAACTCGAGGTTGATAAAGCTTTAGAAATGTGTTTAATTTATGCCACCTGAGTTTGTACTGATGCGCCCAGACCTTTCCTCTGCCATGGCACACGTCATGCAGCCTCTTGCACGTGCAGGAAACGTTGCTAATGTCGATATGGTTTAGAACGGGAAAGCACAATATATGCTCTAATAATTCGGCTGGTAAATCGGTTAACTGCTTAGCGAAACTCTCTGAAATATCCGTATTTGTCCCTAAAACTCGAGCTCCCGTGTATGGCGTCGCCATCTTTTCTGTTTACTCCGATGACCTCATCGAAGCCCCGCCCAGTTGTCAACGAAAGCACGCCCCTTTCTGGTGCAAAGGGCTGAACTTTGAGAATATCGTGAAAAAAGCCGAATATACCCATTTATATTTGAATGAAACACGTAAATTTTACATTTACTATAAATATTAATTTATAATTTAATATAGTGTATGTAAATAAAAATACAATTCAGGCATACATTAGTAAAGGACATCAGATTTAAAGTAGTTAACCGATCTATTTTATTTTTATTTTATTTTATTTATTTTCCATTCATTTGAATTTAACATTTAAAATAAAAACTGAACATGCATCTAGATACTTAGTAGCATATATTATATTTACATTCATAATTTGATTTAAATAATTAATACTAATGACATATTTATAAATAACAATTAAAAAGTAATACATTTATATATTAGTAAACAATCTGAAGGTGATTGATTAATAATCGTTTTGTGTTACGAATTTACTTTAAATGTACAATACAATATTCTTAGCATTTACAGCATGTCCAAATAATATCTTAGTTTTACTTTTTGGAAATAAATGACTGGAAGTGCTTTAATTATTTAATAATTGGGGTATTGTGCAATGTATTATATCCTGACAAAAAAGAAGAAAAAAAAAGGCTTTTAACTAGCTCAATGAAGCGCACTTTTGCGCATGTCCTTCCTCCTCGTGCACGCGCACGCGAAGTTTCAGCTGCAGTTTTGGCCCGAAAGAGTCAAACCAGCAGCGGTGTTTGTGTGTCAGGTGTTTAAACGGGCGTGAATCACACACACACACCGCAGGAATTCAGCTGTGTTTACGGCTCGACAGGTGAGTTAGCAATCGGTTTACGAGCTGTCAGTCCAATTCCGTCTAAAACACTCATAACAAAACAAAACAATGAGGCATGAAACCGTAGATTAGCATAAACAAGCGTTTATGAGTACGTCAAATGTTGTGAAGTATTGTAAAAGTTAGTATTTTGCTACACGAATGTATAGTTAAGTGTTATATAATAGGTTAATGTTTGTTCTCAGTTATCTGTCATATCATATCACGCTTGTTATAGTAGTTTTAAATTAGCTTATTTTGTCTATTGTTATCGCACATGCAGTATATTACTAGTGAATAAGTTATTCATCAGTAAACTTATGCTATTCTCTTTTCCTTTTATCTTCTTGCAGGTTTAATGGCGCTTTAGAGGAAGTAAAAGGGATAGTATGTGCCCAGCTGCTAGTAAACAGTTAATGCAGGTGGTTTGTCAACATCCTGCCTTTAGACATGCACTTTAATCACATTTATTGTTACATTTGCCAGTAATGTTAGGTTGAAGCTTTTATCAAGAGGTCAACCCTTAATGTGTTTCATCATAAGCTATGCTTCAGATATAGTTAGTCAACAGGTTTATGTTGTTTCTGAAGAGGTGGAAAGTTAAGCAGCTATTATGGCAAGTGTCCTTAAATCAAAAATGGGACTCAATTCCATCTGGAGGAAACAAGCCAAAAACTTCAGCGTCACAATTGTTACAATGGATGCTGACTTGGTGTTTAGCTGCGAGGTAAGTGGCTCGGAGCATTTTGCATGAATGTGATGTTTGTATAAATGCATTGTTTTTATGTGGTGGTGAAGCACCTTGAATTATGACGGAATGAAGTTTAAGCTGTCTATGTAGGAGTGCATATCACATTCATGCTATATTATGGTTGTAAATCTATTGTAGCCTACAACCAAACCTGTGCTGTCAGAGATCAATGCTTCTCATCAGCAACCAGAGGGCATGTAAGCATAGTTTAGGGAAGACACCAGGCTGTCGACATTTTAACGTCCCGGCTCACTGTTGTGCCCTTGAGCAAGTCACTCAACCTGACCTGTTTATCCAGCGGAGCTGCATCAGGACATTCCTGTCTGCTTTTTGCTTGAATGGAGAAACGGTTCAGTGGCCTTAATAGCTCTTCCCAAAACGGAAATTCTGTCATTTACTCCCCTCATGTCATTCCAATCCTGTATTAATTTCTTTTTTTCTGTGGCTACACGAGAACGTACAAGCTAGAGCTTGCGTACAGCAAACGTGGGATGATGATTTATATCACCAAGCTATTGAAAAAGCACCATAAAAGTAAATCACCTTTTGAAAATAACTTGAGGCTTCAAGTAATTGAATCATTCATTCAAGAGATTCGTTCAAAAAAGGCTGATTCATCCTAGGCTGCGTTTAATTCCACTTTTAAACATACACTCGTGAACTTCCATAGGTGAAGTGCAGGTCTAGCATAAACCTATAAAATCCATACCTTTAATACAGTGTACAAGTCAGGTTTTATATCATTGACGTGAAACGCAATTAGTTCTTGACAAAACTTGAACAATTTAGCTGTAAATGAGATATGAGTACTTTGAGGTGAAGATTATCCATGTACAACAACTTAAATTTGTTTGTTTTTCTTCACACAAAGTTGCACACGTAATATAGACCATTTTTAGTGTCCTTTTTGGAGCTTGGCTGTATAAAACACCATTCACTTTGCTTGTGTTTAAAACAGAAGCTTGAACATTCTGCCAAGCATCTCCTTTTGTGTTTGTGAAAATAATATTTCTTTAAAAATAGTCTCAAAAACTTTTCAAAAAACATTCATGACAGCTTGAATGAAAAAACTAAAACTAAACAAACATACAAATCTACAAAGCAAGCAGCATCATGTATCGCGGTAATCCTCATTTCCACATATAAAGGTGTTTTCTACAAACTGTGAATCCGGTGGGAGTTCTGCAGGCATATAGAGGGTTTCTCTGTGGAGCTGCACTTCATTTGCACATAGCATCCACTGAGTTTCTTGCAGGAAGATGCCCTATTTTTACACACAACATCACAAGAGAGTGTTTTTGAATTAAGGGAAAACAGATGGTGGTAAGAGAACAGCGTGACAGACGGGTACCACGAGTTAATGTCCCATGAGGCACGATGGTCCCACTCTACAAGGCCCTGTGCCTGTGTTTGCCCGTCTCTCACTCTTTTTTGATCTTTCACACTCATTAACAGTATTTCCCTTGGTGGCAGTGAGGTTCTGAGGGATCATGCTGCTGTTGTCGTATACCGATAAGGGGGCATATATGTACTATAAAGTGGCTTTAGACACAAAACTAAATGTATGGTTGGAATTAAGTGAGCAAGATGTAGCTGTTCTTGTTGACGTATTCATTAGACACTTTTTTTTTTTTTGTCATATTGATAGATAAATATTACAGGTTCAAGCTCATACTATCGATTACCACAAACAGTAATAGTATTTTATCTTAATTATTTTGAACAAAAATTGTATTTGGGTGAAATTGTCTAACGCTTTTAGCAGTAGAAATACTGTTTCATGCAGATTAACACATATTTGTTACAGATGTCATTCATGTGAGTGGAATTTGCTCCGTGTAAACAATTTTATAGGATTGTTTGGTGGTTTTGTGACCGCTTTTGCTAAATCATGAAGTTGAATATTGGATTTAACTTTAAAATTTAGAATGTTTAAGCCTTGCTATACTTTCAAAAACTGTTAAAACATTCAGCTTAATATACTTCCATTATAAGTGCAATACTGAACATGTATTTTTATAAACTTAGGGGTGAATTTAAATTATTTTCTGTGGTAATAATAAGCATTTAGAGCAAATTCAGAGCTTAAGTAGTACTATTTAACCCAGAATATTCATTTTAAAGGTCAAAATCTGATTAAGATTCTATTTTGGTGCATCTTTGTATTTCATAAACAACACCACTTGGTGGCAGCATGGATTTAGAAAACAAAATCCATTTCTCTTATAGTCTTTTGCTTTTTCTCTCTCCTCACAGACATTGAGATTTTATTGCTTATCATTCATAGCTGATAATAGCCCAGCACTGAAGTCAATTACAGGTTTTGCTAAACCACAAAATGTTTTTTTTTAACCTTTGTGTATATAGTAATGGATATTATTTCACAGTGACAGAAAAAGGTCCCCAAACAGTTAGGAATGAAATCCTGAAACTAGAGGAAAAACCATAAAGTCAGGTTTATTTTATTTTTTAGCTTTTCTTAGCATGCTATTTAAAGTGAAAACGAAGTGTCAGATTCCACACAGATTGTCACCTGAAAGGCATTTCAAATATTTTCATCATGGGTTTCAGTTTAAGCATTGTCATGCAACTTATTAGAAGTACAGACTGCCTACATATTTTCTATTCGAAATTCAAAACACTTCATCTGCATTTTTATTTGTGCTGTAGGCCAATGTTTATTTGAATCCATCTCTGTGTGATACAGGACTGGTATTACGTGTGCTGATGTCATCTAATCTTGTGCCGTATAACAAGAAAGACAGTCTTGGGTGTAGTTCAGTCAGTGAAATCTGATTTGAGGGTAATAGCGTGGGGCTCAATATTAGATAAAGACAGAATTTGACTTTGAGGTTTCTGCTTTTGTTCTTTCTTGTGCTGTTACTCTGTCAAGTTTTCAGTACTTTTTTCACCCTAAAAAGCCACATAACTTCTCTGCTGAATATTTAGGGCCGTGAGTGAACCCCCTCAGTTCTCCGTGAATGCTTGCACCAGCTGACGGTCGTCCTTGAAGGCAGCCCGTCAGCTTCCTAGAGGAGAAGCCTCAGCATATTTAATTGCTTGGACTCTGGATGGCAGCATATTGTCATATGTTCTCATACATAAACATTAGGCAAGATGAAACCGCACTTTGAAAAGCACCTGTCCCTGTTATGCTAATGCAGTTTGCAGCGTTGATGATGTTTGCAAGACTGTGGAGGTTGTCAGTACTTATAACAGCAAGTTTCTGTCCTCTGTCATAACTCTAATCATTCAAGGTGGCAAAAGTGGCAAGTGTATTGTTCTCAAGACACTAACATCTAGCTCAGCTGCGTCCAGATGATGCTGAATCCCACTAATGACAAGGCTAATCGAGCACAGATGCTTACACAAGAGAATTATTCTCACAAGATGAGTTTTTGAATTGTTATTCTGCTAATATGCTCCTGCAGATTGCATTCTGATATCCGAAGTTATTAAATGGACAGCTATTTCCAATGTCAGTTTCTTTTCTCTGTCCAATCCATCTAACCAATAAAATGAATGACAAACATGCAGCTGCCTTGTGCAGGTTTTTTTCTCTTTTTTTGGCCTCCTGACAGTAGTCCTGATAAAAGATGAACTGATATGTCCGAAAACGAGTGAATGCGCTTGCTGACAGCAGAGACTTTGTAATGATGCCCAGACTCATTTCTCTGCCTTGTGTCCACATGGTTTGTGGAAATGAGGTTATTCAGGGAATGCCATTGTTCATTATACTGGAGCTGTTCAGATTTGTGGTCAGTCTGAATTCGATTAGTCTGTTGCAATCCTTGAGAGAGTTAAAGTGTTTCCTGTTAGGCTTTTTAAAATGTAACATTTGGGATTAAATTATGTTCTATGTATATGTCCCAGCTCAACCTCTTGTTTCAACAGAACAAGAATTATGACGAAATGCGTCTTAAAAATAGTTGAAAAAAATTCACCCTGTAGTTTGACAAGCACTTCTTACTGACCCTTTTTTGTAATCTTGTTTGGGCAGCTGAAGTGGAAAGGAAAGGATCTGTTTGAACTTGTGTGCCGGACACTGGGACTCAGGGAGACATGGTTTTTTGGTCTGCGGTATGATGTCAAAGACACTGTGGCGTGGCTGAAAATGGACAAGAAGGTAAAACACTCTTTACTTCAATTAGGCTTTTAAAAGTATTTTTGACAGCTCTGAATTGTACTGTGCAATGATATACACTACCGTTCAAAAGTTTGTGGTAAGTAAGATCATGAAGACTTTGACATTGTTACAAACATTTCTATTTCAAATAAATGCTGTTCTTTTCAACTTTCTGTTCATCAAAGAAACTTGAAAAAAAAAAAAAACTTATCACAGTCTTCTTACAAATATTGAGCAGTACAACTGTTTTCAAAATTGATAATAATAAGAAATGTTCCTTGAGCCGCAAATCAGCTTATCAGAATGATTTCTGAAGAATCATGTGACTGGAGTAATGATGCTTTGCCATCACAGGAATAAATGACATATTAAATTATATAAAATAGGAAACCGTTATTTGAAATTGTAATAGAGTTTCACAGTATTATTTTTTTAATGATTTTTTATTTTATTTTTACAGTATTTTTGATCAAATAAATTCAGCCTTGGTGAGCATAATAGACAAATAATAATAATAAAAAAATGTTGCTGACCCCAAACTTTTGAACTGTAGTCTACATTAAAACAAACTCTCATGAAAACCAAACCAACACAAAACAAGTATGATTGCATTACAATGGCACAGTGAGGATTTTAGATGGTATGTGATAGAAAGGCTTGACATATTCATGTACCATGGTCTTTTCAAGGTACTTCAAAGAATACTATAGTACTACTTTGGCACATGACATTATCATTTAAATCATGATGTCCAAACTGATGGTAGTATCATGTTACTATTGGCAGTGTATATAAAGTATGCAATGCACAGCAGACTATTGGTCATGACTTATCTTTGTTATAGGTTTTGGATCATGATATGCCCAAAGAGGAGCCAATAGTGTTTCATTTCCTGGCCAAGTTTTACCCAGAGAACGTTGAGGAAGAGCTGCTGCAAGATATGACGCAACATCTCTTTTTCCTGCAGGTGAGTCATTGGCTCAGATGGGTTTAGCTGGAATACAGATCAAATTAATTGGATTTTTTTTTGGGCATGTTGCCACTTTTATTGATAGGAGGATAGAGAGAGGACAGGATATGATGGAAAAAGAGGTGACTCAACTCGCATGTGTGTTAACTGCTAGGTCATGGCTTCAGCAAATTTCCTTGAATTAAAGGGTTAGTTTACTCAAAAATGAAAGTTCTGTCGTTAATTACTCACCGTCAAAGTGGGACTTGTGTAGCTGTCAATGGAGGGACAGAAATCTCTCAGATTTCATCAAAAATTATCTTCATTTGTGTTACGAAGATGAACGAAAGTCTTCGGAATGACATGAGGGAGAGTAATTAATGACAGAATTTTCATTTGGGTGGAATATCCCTTTAACATTCATTCTTAATTACATACAACAGAGCAGTTTCTTTATAGCCAAAATCTATAACTATAAAGATGACTATAACTATATTAGCATTCAAATTAGTGGACAATATTGTTCTGAAGTTTTGATCAAGCTCTTTAGAGCAGGATGGATTCTGATTGGCTGTCAATGTTTTTATTGTAAAAAAAAACCCAATTGTTTTTTATCTTTATAGTTTTTGGTGTGGACTCTGCTATTCTTTTATAACTATATCTTTATCATTATCGTTATAGTTATCGTTCTTGGTGTGAACGGGCCATAACTCCTAACCCCCGGGAACCTTCATGCTCCAAACGCAAGAGCAGAAAATTGATTTGATTTCTGCATAGTTTTGTGCATAAGTCTAAATCTAGTTGGACTGCAAGTATTGTTTGTACACAACAGCATGTATTGATGTGTCATTAACCCACACTCAGCCATTTCATTTCAATAGGCTTGGCAGCAGAATTGAGCTCCTGTATTTGGTTTCTCGTGCAGTTCTCCGTGAGAGAGGCTTGTGGGCTGCTGTCTGCGGGTTCAGTGCGCTCTTTCATTGTTTGGTGTGATTGTGTTCAGCCATGTGGAATCGGTGTGCTCCACATCAGGGCCCCTGTCTCTGATTCTGTAAGCCCAGGGGAACACCTCCCACCGTAATTCGGCTTCCTGCCAAGATTCCTTCTTGGCGATCAGAAAACATTAAGCAATAACTCTTTGATTATGAGCACATTATCAATCATTTTTATTGAGCTGGTTGGTTGCTCAGCATGGGAGGTAAATAAGCACCTGTTTTGCATGCATTAAAACTCTGTTCATTTTTACCAACAGTATTGCGACTTGTGATCGAATGTTAAGTCGTGGCAATTTGCCCTTCAATTTGCAGTGCTTGTATCAGTCCAGTGGATTTAATGCATAGCAAAGGGCACAAGGAGAAGATATGAACATTCTGAGAAAACTTAAGTAGCTGATCTTCACATGTAATGGGAGGTTGAGCTGCACCGCTTCAGGATGGCAGTGCACTCTGAAAACCAATGTAATGAATTCTCAAAAGATGCTAATGAATTCTGGGAAGAGATTGGAGAACGGTGAGTCTGTTCTCTTTTAGCCTCTGCTCATATGTAGGCTGGGATTGAGCCGCATGTTTGGTTGTGCAGATCCTGTTTAAAAGCGCTCGCCTGGATGGGCTCTTATCAGGAACGGCCACCCTTCCCAGACTGCGCTCTTTAGTGCTGTCACATTTGTAAAGCAGATTGAAAAGACGACCATAATAGCCAGAACCTTTTTGACCAGTCACTGACACGCTGCATGCTACTTTTGTGACTGTTTTCAGACTGATAGTCAGGGGACGGATAAAACAGCATGCGTGATTTTTAAAGTCTTAAAGGGATGGTTTACCTGGAAACGAATATTCTGTCGTTATTTACTCATGTCGTTCCACACCCATATTACTTTCTTGCTTCTGTGGAACGCAAAAGAAGAATTTTTGAAGAAAATCCTTGCTACTCTTTTCAATACAACAAAGGTGAATGAGGATTGGGGCTTTCAAACTACAAAATGACAAGAATAGTATATCATATAGAATGTTATGAATGATGGAATATTACTACAATCTTATTAATTGAAGATTTTTTTAATGTTTTTGAAAGAAGTCTCTTATGTTCACCAAGGCTGGATTTATTTGATCAAAAATACTGTAAAAACAGTTATATTGTGAAATATTATTACAGTTAAAAATAGTTTTAATATATTTTAAAATACAATTTCTGCATTATTACTCCAGTCTTTGTCATTGTAATCATGTAATGTATCATGTAATCATGTTGTCATTGTAATATTACAAATCTTGAAACCTACTTAATATTTGATTTGTTGAATTCGTGGTACATTTTATTTCAGGATTTTGAGGCATAGAACAGCATTTATTTGAATTGGAAACCTTTTGTAACATTATTAACCGGCGTCACGTATTCTGCAAGGATGCATTCAGTTGATAGAGTATACATTTCTTTCAAAAAAATCTTTATTTGGTTGCAAGTAATAAGTAGTGAATAATATGGTAACACTCTACAATAAGATTTCATTTGTTAACTTTAATGTATTAACTAACCATGAACAATACATTTGTTACTGTATTTGTTAATCTTTGTTCACATTATAAAAATCCATCTGTTCGTTGTTTGTTCGTTTTCAGTGCATTAACTAATGTTAACAAATATATCTTTTGATGTTAATAATGTATTAGTAAATGTTGAAATTAACATTTAATAAATGCTGTAGAAGTTCAGACTGTGCAGTTCATTATTAGTTCTTGTTAACTAATGAAACCTTATTTTAAAGTGTTTCTAATAAAGATAAAAAATTTTACGTTCCTCACTCAACATACGACGTAATAAAGTGTGTGAGTCGTTCGGATCCCTGTTATGATACTTTTATGGCACTTTTACAGCCACAAAACAGCAACCAGGATATTTTTGTAATGATCGTCATACAGGTTCAAAACATGTAAATAATGACAGTTTTTGTTTTTGAGCAGACTGTTCATTTATAGACAGGCATTTGGTTGTTTTATTGTTGGTTTTTAATGAGTTTGACCTTGTGCTAATTGTGGCCCTGTTGTTAAACTTAGTTTTTTTGGCATCTGTTTTCTTGTTATGATTAAATGAGATCCGTTTTCATTTTGCCAAGCAACTAATGGTCGGCACAGTGATCAGCCGTCTCCCATTTGGCAAGGCTGCAGTATTTTACTCGGAATTTGGCACTGATTCATTTTTGAAAATGAAATACTAACCTTTTGGTGTGAACACACATTTATGCATTTATAAACTGTGTACATAAACAACCTTTTGTTCTGTTACCCACTTCCTTTGTTCTGAAAGGTCAGGGGTCTATTCCTCCATTCCTTATTAATTTTCTCTTTTGATGAAGCATGAAATCAGGAATTAATTTGATTCTTTGATTCATTCAGTAGTCATTCATTCAAGGCAGCACTGCATTGAAACTTTCTTTTTCTTTTCCACAGGTTTCTTGAATTAATTCAGCATGTACTTATTAAATACTTATTTTATTTGATATATTGTATTTTTTTGTTTCTAGTTAGCAAAATCAAATTTTTTCAAATTTATTTATTTTCATGTTTCAGTATTTTTATTTTCTTTTAAAAAAAATCTACACATTCAGAGCAGCTTGGATGTAGAAAATCTAAACCTATTACTGAAATCTTGAACTTTTTTTTTTTTTTTAATTTCAACTCTGATAGATCCTATTTATTCATTCAGTCTAAATGATCGATACTCAAATTATGACCAGGATTAGGAGTCTGCACTAGGACTCTGAGCAGTCCTATCCCAGGTCGCATATTTTCTCCTAGTCTCGCGTAGCTAGACCTTCAGACCGACGGCAGAAGGTCTGGACTCACTCCATCGCAGCTTTCATTGGCCAAGGATCTTGATCCAAGGATCACAGTTTTTTTCTGCATCATGTTTAGGGGATTAAAAATGTAAAGTCTGTGGCCCATCCCGGTAACACAACGGCATGCATCTAATAAATTATCCATTCAAGAACGTTGGCAAGTATACTGCAACAATGGTGCCGCAAACTTCACATACTTCCAGCATTTAGTTGATCCTAATAAGTGCTTACTGTTGTATACACGAGGGCTTTCTTCTTCCATGAGGGGTTTTGGTGTCACGGCATCTTTGTTTCCAGGCGGACGGATAAGGAACGCGGCATAAACGTCTCTCAGAAATCCTGTAGAATTCAACCAATCAGACGACGACTTGAAAACATCTGAAGTGTTTACCATTTTGTGTGCCATGTGAATCAGACGATCAGCCAGCAGTCCATGGACATGACGTCTGAGGCGGAGAGTAGTTTTCTCCCTACAACCCCACTTAGAATTCAACTCAGCAGCCCTGCGGCAGTGAATGTGTAACCTGTGAGGCATCTACTGCTTCTAGAGTTCTTAAAACTGACCCTGAAATATTCTGCTTTTGCTTTGTATTTGCAGCCTTAAATGACATCTGGGCTTTGCAGTCCATAGAGCCTGAAGGAGACAACCTCTGCCGGCTTACTAATGGATAGTTGAGAGGATAGCTGAAAAACAGTGTTGTTTTTTCAGTGAATTCAGAAAGTACCTGCCAAAATATCTAGTTTTCTATAAGGCATTAAAGTTCCCTAGACTTTGACTATGGAAGTTTAACTATTTGGGGATCTGTTTCTGACATTGGGGTTTGGTCACAGTTTGTAGTTACTTTACGTAGAAAGACGTATACGCAGAGCACTTTGTCTCATGTTTCTGTTTCCATGTAATAGTTAGCATCTAGCTAAATTATTTACCTTAAAAGTTGCTTAGTATTATTTTAAATTTAAATGAAATTTTATACTTGGATGCATCCTTTAAAAATCCACCATCATACTTTGCTGTATTCAACATGCTACTTACAAACTGTTTATTTTGTGTCTTTAGTTTTTAAATTAAAAATGAATACGTTTATTCAGCAAGGATTCATTAAATTGTTCAAAGTGACCGTAAAGATATTTATAATGTTATAATGTTCAAATAAATGCTGTTCTTTTGAACTTTCCATTCATCAAAGAGTCCTAAAAATGTGCATCTCAATTTCCACAAAAATATAAAGCAGCACAAGGTTTTCAGCATTTTATATTAGAAATGTTTGAGTACTAAATCAGCATATTAGAATGATTTCTGAAGGATCATGTGACACTGAAGACAGGAAATACATTTTAAATATATTAAAACAGAAAACAGTTTCACAATTTTCACAATATTTAACAATATTACTGTTGTTTACTGTATTTTTTTATCAAATAAATGCAATGTTGGAGAGCATAGACTTTAAAAACATAAAACAACTAACTGACCTGCACAGTTGTAAACTTACCGACCTGTATGCTTCCAACGGTGTCTCTAGGAACATTTAGTTCCTTCGCTATCTTTTTGTATCCTGTTCCTTGTTTGTGAAGAGCAATGATATCTTCTCTTAACTTTTTGGACCTTTCTTTTGATTTAGTCATATTTCTAACATGCAGTCAGACGTGACACTCAACAAACCTAGCCAGTTCAGATATTTCATGTGTTCTAGCTCAAGCACACCTGGTGCAACTAATGAAGCCCTTGATTAGTTGCATCAGGTGTGCTTGAGACAACACATTTTTTTGCAGATGTGTTGATCTTTTGAGAGGGATTCTATTCAAGGGGGTTGAATAATTTTGAGACTGTGGAAGTCATTAAAAGTTGCATTTTCAGTTGAATTTGTGGAAAACTGTTGAAACATTTGTTGTGAGCTATTTAAATTACTGTTGTTTGATTTGTTCATTGCAAACAGTTGAAAGATTTTATTTTGCAATGGAGGTTGAATAACTTAATATGGGTCATTTTTTTGCAAAACATACTTTGTCTCTAATGTTGTTCTATAATATGTGCTAGCAGTAGCATTAGCAGTGAAAGGTCTGGGCAAACACTGCAAAGGAATGATCCTTGAAAAAACCCTGTTGTGCCCTTTAGCAAGATCCTTAACGTTAAGTTGCTCTAGGGTGATTTTTTTTCACCGTAATTTATCATGATGGCATTGCATGAAATGCTTGGTAACAAATTCCCCAAAAAGTGTAGAGATAAATAATAATGCAATTCTATTCATCTTACTCTCCTCTGTTCTGAAATCCTGCAGGTAAAGAAGAACATTTTAGAGGAGGAGATCTACTGTCCTCCCGAGGCTTCGGTGCTGTTAGCCTCTTACGCCGTCCACGCTAAGGTCAGTGCTCTTTCTAACACACTTGTGTTTTTCTTTTTCTTTTTTTTTAAAACGTTTTTTCTTTGATAGACACGCAGAAAGGTGTCAGAGCTTAACCATAACCTCCTGTGGACGTCCCTTCAAGGTCGGCATCTAACCCATTACACTTCCCACAGAAAGAAGTGCATTTTATTAAGCAGGTGTCAGTTTGATTGACAGCTCAGGGGCAACAAGAGCATTTGATTTATCCAAAAGCCTCCAATTTAGAAAGCACACTCTTTTTCTCTCTGACTCATGTTAGACACAGAAGGAACGCTAGATGGCTCTAAAAACTGGACGGGAATCTACTAAAGCTTTTGTTTGCTTTGTTAAAGCAGTTTGTAAGCTTCAAATGGTTTAGCTGGTTTTTTTAGCCTTGTGCTGGTGTGCTTACGTATTTTGATGGTTTTTCAAAGCATTTTACAGTGCTGCAAACTCAGAAATTTGCCCGTTTTTATTTGGAATTTTTTTTGTCATGTTTGTGATTTGTGGACAACTGATCAGTTTTTTTATTTTTATTTGATATTATAATTCATCAAAAAACAGAACAATGTAATGTTATTTAATCTGTTTTATTATATTAGTTTTACTATTTACTACTATTACTATTGAGTTTTTAACTCAACTTTTGTTACGTAATCTGTTTTAGCATTTATTCCAGATCAAACAAGCCGTGTTTCCCAAAAGCATTGGTTTGAGTCCAAGTTTTGAATAAAAGAAAATAATAATCAAATTAGATGGTAAATTAGTATACATTCATTTAAAAGTTTGGGGACAGTAATTAATTATTATTAATTCTAAGTATATATAATAGTCATAATATATATATACATTTATTTAGTTATTTATATACATACACACATACATACATACTAGGATTTTTTTTTTTAAGAAATGAATAATTTTATTCAGCAAGGATGCATCAAATTGATCAAAAGTGACAGTAAAGACATTTATAATGTTACAAAAAGGATGCTTTGATGGATTTAATCACACTTTCCCAAAAAGATTTAAGCAGCAAAACCGTTTTTGACGCTGACAATAATAATTGATAATAATAATAATTATAATTTCCTAATTATCATGTGGCACTGAAGACTGGAGAAATGATGCTGAAAATTTTTAGCTTTGTGTCACAGGAATAAATTACATTTTAAGATGTATTATAATAGAAAACACATATTTAAAATTGGAATAATATTTCACAATATTAGTTTTACTGAATTTTTTATCAAACCTTGATGAACATTATGATAATTATTTCAAAAGGTAGTCCGTTTAATGTATTTGATTAATGCATTCAATTTATCTGATTTATGTATTTTAAATCAATGAATTCTCTAAAAAAGTTACTACCATTTTTATTAACAATTTTTTTCATTGTATAATGCAAAAATGTACTGTTACTAGTACAGTACATAAAATTACTTGTACTGTAATTTTAGAATTTTTTAATTCTACATCTGCTAGTAATCTGCTACTTGTGGCATTATTATAATTTTAATGAATGTGCAGTCACTAATTGGCTTTGAATGTGGCTCAGTCAGTCAAATTTATCTGTTTTAGAAATGTGAGAAGCTGCGTGACAGATTTCTGTTTCTGTATTAAACCATCAGGTGCAGATTTGGAGTTATTCAAAGAGACTGGAAGTTAAAGAAGGCAAGAGCAGAGAGAAAGAGGAGGTGTGAAGGGAGTAAGAATCAAAAAAGAGGCATAGGCAGAAAAATCAAGTAAGAAATAAAAAAGTGGAAGAGAATGTGGAACAGAGGGGAGAGACTGAGATGGCAGCTGTTTCTCCCTTACAGAGAAAGCTTGTTCTTAATGCAGGAGTGAAGCTTAGACGGCAACCATTTACACCGACTCTTTCAAATGGGGATGCTTTCACATGCCAGTCTCATCGTGGCTGAGCAGCATGAATCTGTCCGGAGCAAAATGGGAAGCCAGCGTGATACTGAGGAATTTTTTTGTTTCTGTTTCTGCATATCTGCTTGTTCCTCAGTCTCTGCACAGCAGTCCACAATCTGTAATGTTGTGTCTTCGCTGTTTATTTTGGTCGATTTCATAAGCCTTGTCATACATGAGTTTTCTGAGATGGTTTTATGTTCTGCATCTGTGCCATGGTGTTGATTACCACATACAGTTTCCTCAGTGTTTATAAACAAACCAAACATATAGACCAGGGTTTCTCAAACTCGGTCCTGGAGGGCCACTGTCCTGCACAGTTTAGCTCCAACCCTGATCAAACACACCTAGCTGTGAGTTTCTAGTGATCCTGAAGACATTGATTAGCTTGCTCAGGTGTGTTTTATTAGGGTTGGAGCTAAACTGAGCAGGACTGCGGCCCTCCAGGACCGAGTTTGAGGAACCCTGATTTAGACAATAAATACACTTAACACTTTCACACGGTACCGAAAGTAGAACCGAAACAGTTAATGTGTTTGGATAAGACTGCAGGACCAGGAAAAAAAAAGAAAAGAAAAAAAAAGAAAGAAAGAATGAAACTTGTTTTTTGTTTGTTGTTTTTTTTTTTTTGGTAAGTTTGTGAGGGTAACAGAAAGGAATGTGGATGTACACGTTTTTTATTTTTATTTTTTAATAAAATAAAAAAATAAAAAAAAAGTAATACTTTTATTAAGCAAGGGAACATTAAATTGAGAAAGTTACAGTAAAGATGTTTACATTGTTACAAAATATTTCTATTTCAAATAAATGCTGTTCTTTTCAACTTTCTGTTCATCAAAGAAACCTGAAAAAAATTCTTTCCACAAAATATTGATCATAATAAACAAATATGAATACAATATAATATGTTAGTTTAAATTGTAATAATATTTCACAAAATTAATTTTTGATCAAATAAATTCAGCCTTGGTGAGCATAAGAGAAACCTTCTGACCCCAAACTTTTAAATGGTAGTGTGATAAAGATTTTTTTTTTTTTTTTTTTTATAACCTGAAAATATTTGTCATCATTTAAAGAGGCTACATGCAACTTTTTCCCCAAAATAAACGTAACAATAGCCTTTTTATTTGACCATTTATGACTCAAACATCTCCTGATGAGCATACTGACACCTTGTCAGCTCACAGTGGGTGCACGTATAAGCAGAGCCCGTCTACGGAGAGCCTTGGCACTCCCTATTCAGCCCCATTGTATTGATTTTGGTTGCAGTTCCATTAGAATTCCACTGGGGGTGATCGCGAGCGAGTGCAGACTGAATGGGAGTCAATGGGGCTATACGGCTAAATGTGTCTCTTTCACCCAAATGCCGTTGAGAAATCTCAGATTTTATTGTAGGTTTTGCAAGTTCAACATGGGTTATAGGTCGAAAGTTGAATGAACGAGTACTTATTTCTTTTCTATTTCTTACAGGTTGAGTTGTTGTTGCCCATAACACGCTAGCATTCTGCTAATGACGTCAGCATTCTGACGTCATTGACATTTTAAAAGACTTTTTAAACCAAATAAGTGACTCTAAAAAAATCGAACACCCAGCAATGTGTAATTTCTTTGCATCTCCTTTCGAATACAACATTCAAATTACTAGACAAAAAATTATATCCTGAGAAAAGTGGGTTTTGAGGGGTATTTCGCCATAGACCTCCATTCATTCTGCACTCGCTCGCGAGCGCCCCCGCATGGACAGAGACGTGTTACTGCAACCAATCCAGAACCCGGAAGTAAGCAGAGAGTGCCAATTCTCTTCCTATTAGACATTCTCTGGTATAAGCCTGTATCCTATTTTTCCTATTTTCTGCGGATGTGACGTCAAGCGCGTTCATGTTAAAGGGGGGGTGAAATGCTCATTTTCACTCAATCTCCTGTTAATCTTGAGTACCTATAGAGTAATATTGCATCCTTCATATCTCCAAAAAGTCTTTTGTTTTATTATATTTTTAATTGAAAGATAGGCTGTACCGAGTCTTTCCGGAAAAAAACGAGCGGCTGGGGGCGGGCCGTGTGGGCGAAGCTAAAGCTGTGCTAACGCGCCGAGCTAACAACACACAGAGACATTTGTTCAACAGTTTTACTCACCGTTCCAACGCACGATCGCAAACCTTTATCATTGCGACTGCTCGATCCTTAAGCATTAGACGATCTGCAAATCCGACGATCTGGGCTTTGTTTATAAAACAATCATCGTCGAAATGCAGGGAACAAACAGTCTTACACAGCTCCGTTGATGCTCTGAAAAAACAAACTCCATCCACTGGTCCACTTAACGCTGGGTTCTTTGGGAATCTGTGCAGGGTTGTCTTGCCCTGGCAACCAAAAACACACTTCTTTGGTGACATTGACTTCCCAAAAGCCGGGCAGGGCGCTTTGATGGCGTACTGCTTTCACTCTCTTGCTCTAGTCTACGAGTGCGCGCGCGCCCGCGATCTTACCGGAGAAGTGCCCTTAGGACCCATATAAGGAAATTCCGCTCTATCTTACATAAGACAGAGCCATACTCGAAAAAAACTTTCCGAAACTTTTGACAAACCGGAAGGAGTATTTTTGGAACAAAAATACTCCTTCAAACGTACAACTTAGTTTTTGAAACTTTGTCCATGTTTAGCATGGGAATCCAACTCTTTACCAGTGTAAAAAACTCAGTATGCATGAAATAGCATTTCACCCCCCCCTTTAAACGTTTCAGATCACTCTGCCACCACCGCTAGTCAGCAAACAAACTTAGTTTCTCAAACAATATATGTATTTGACTGTTCTTACCTCTGTAAACATAATGTTGACTTCTTTGCAGCGGATGACTTGTGAAGTGTGCACGTACGAGAGCGAGCAGTTCCGTTTTTTGCCCACAGGTGTCAGTCGCGAGTTTAAATTTCAGAAAATCGCATGTAGCCTCTTTAAGTCCACTAATCAATGCAGTTGTAACATCTGTGTAAAATGTGATTGTGCAATTTTCTTTTCCTCTCAGCAGTGTCCCTACTGATCTTACCCATAATTCCTCATAAAAAAGCTGAATTTCATCTCATTTTGATTTGAAAGGGCTTTTATGTTTTAGGCAACTACGTATTACTCAATTCACTTTAAGGCAGAGCAGGTGGATATAATGGCTGTTTTTGTGACTGCATGAGTTCATGTTTTTCCTCATAATTGAGCTTATTTTGATTTGTCATCTTGCTTCTGCAGTACGGTGATTACGACCCTAATGTCCACAAGCCGGGCTTCCTGTCCCAAGAGGAGCTGCTACCAAAGAGAGTGAGTGTGATGTTGAGATGGGCGCCACTCCATGCTAATTACGCTGATTATGTTCACAGAGCTCGTAACAAGCCCGTAAGGCTTCAGCGGGCTTCCCGTAGGGCGTTAGATGTAGTGAAAGCTCTCGGCTGGAAACATCCGCTCACATGTCAGTAAGAACTGAGAAAGAGCGTTTGTTTACTCCACTGGCATTCAAAATCGTCTGAAGGATTTAAATAGTCACACTTAATTAGAAAGTGTCCTTCAGCTCTATTAGCCATTGTGTTTGGCTCTATTAACTCTTTTTACACTATTATTTTCCACACTGTGTTGTTTGTTTAGCACAAGAATATGCTATATTTGTGATATCAACAAGTTTTCCACCATAAATATTAATGGCAGCCTTTTACCACTGAAGCTAGAATGACTCATGTTTTAGTCTCTCCATTCCAGAACTTACTGTAACACCATACATACTATCTTCCCCAGAAACATTGCAAACGATGCAAAGAATGTGAGCTATTTTACTTTGGTAATTTACATAATACATTATAATTATGTGCCACTGCTGTTCAAAACTTGGGGTTGGTAAGATTTTTTTAAAATGTTTTTTAAAGAAGTCTCTTTTTCCTCACCAAGGCGGCATTTATTTGATCATAATATTGTGAAATATTATTACAACTTAAAATACATTTTCTATTTAAATCAATTTTAAAATGTAATTAATTCCTGTGAAGCAAAGCTGTATTTTCAGCGTCATTATTCCAGTCTTCAGTGTCACATGATCTTTCAGAAATCATTCTAATATGCTGATTTGCTGCTCAACAAACTTATTATTATCAATATTGAAAATAGCAGCTTAGCCTAATATTTCTGTGGAAACCGTGATACATGTTTTCAAGTTTCTTTGATGAATAGAAAATTCATAAGAACAGCATTTATTGAAATAGAAATCTTTTGTAACATTATAAACATTTACTGTCACTTTAGATAAATTTTCTTCCAAAAAACTAAAATCTTACTATGCCCAAACTTTTTAATGGCAGTGTATGTCTTCAATAATTGTTCACTTCCCTCTTTTCAAGTGGAAATCTGCTTTCATTCCAACAAACAAAATGAATACTGATGTCAAACAGAGTGCACCAAGAGCTCTGTTGTGAAAATCCCATTATGAGAGAGTTAAAGTCTTTGTTCAAGTTGATGACTGATCTTTGTGTGTCTTTCTCTTGTGCAGGTTATTAATCTGTACCAGATGACTGCAGAGATGTGGGAGGAGAGAATCACGGTCTGCTACGCTGAGCACAGGGGCAGAACCAGGTATTGTACACCATATTCTCAGTCTTGCCGTTTGAGCAGAGCAGAGATGGAGAGGAGGAAAAACTGTTCAATATTCCCTTTCACTTGGAAATACGTCACAACACTGGAGAAAAGTCGTTTGCAACTTCCGGTTCACGGGGACTTTAACTCTGTGTGATGTGCACCTTGGGAAGTCAAGACTCTCAAAAGATGAAAAACTGGCCTGCTTCTTGCAGAACTGGGCATAGCCTTGCTCTGCAAAAATAAATAAAAATGAAGCCCTAATTGGTCTACTTAATGATGAAACCGGCTTCCTGTGTTGCTTCAGAGCCCATTTAGATGCATGTAGGGCACTTTCTTATTCCAGACCTTATCATTGCATGTGACAGCACTCCAGTGTATTCTTGACACACTCACAACAAATACACATTCTGCACTTCTTGTTTTATCTCTCTCATTCACACATACACCCAGCTTAATTTGACTTTTATAGCTTATTACTTTTTTCCCCTGATGTCCAATGTTAGTCAGGGTTTCTTGTAGTAAAACAGTTGTTATAGTTTCATGTGTCATTTTCAGGCCTCTGAGCCATTTTGTTATTGTATCATTAGGACTTGTAAATTATAATATAAATATGTAAATAATATGTAAATGATCTCCCTTATGATTGGCTAGCTTTTTCACATGATAAGAGTAAAAAGAGTACACAAAAACCCAGAACTATCCTAGCAACTACCTTAGCAACACCCTGACAACCTCTTATAGAAACCCTAGCATTTTGGCAGAGAATTTTCTTTATTTTATCATTTAGCATTCGTTTATTAGTTTATTTTATTTTTTTATAAAAAAAAAAAATAAAAAATATATATATATATATATATATATATATATATATATATATATATATATATATATATATATATATATATATATATATATATATATATATATATATATATATATATATATATTTACTTTGTAGCTTATTCAATTGTTTTTATTTTTTTATTTCTTTATTTCTTTATTGTTCAAGGTTATATTGCCATTCACATATATTGCCATATTTTCATCTGTTCATTTTTCTTTTCTTTTTTTTTAATTGTTTAAATAAAATTAATTTATTTACTTAATAAATTAAATAAACAACTGAAAAAATACTCTGTTTAATTATTTTGTTGTTGGTCTATGTACACATGCACATGGTCGTTCCAAACCCATAAGACTTCTGTTCATCTTCAGAACACAAATGAAATCTGTGTGATTTCTGTCCCTCCATTGACAGCTACGCAACTACCACTTTGATGCTTCAAAAAGTTCATAAAGAGATCATAAAACTAATCCAAATGAATTGAGCGGTTTAGTCCAAATTTTCTGAAGAGACTAGAACACTTTATATGATGAACAAATTTAATTAAGGCTTTTATTCACATTTAAACATTCATCAACTCACACATCAGTTATAGTAAACAGAACCAATGAGAGAGCCAATGAGGTTCATTCTCATGTTACGCAGCTTCAGCAAGAACCAATGAGCTTCTGTTTGTTCGCTGATCGATGTTTAAATGTGATTTAAAAACCTAAATTCAATCTGTCAATCATGTAAAGCGATGGAGTCTCTTCAGAAATGTTGGACTAAACCGCACAATTCATATGGATTAGTTTTATGAACTTCTTGAAGCGTCGGTGTCAGTTGTGTAGCTGTCAATGGAGGGACAGAAAGCTCTCAGATTTCATCAGAAAGATCTTTGTTTCAAAGTTCGACATCAGGGGTGAGTTATTGATGAGAATTTTTACATTTTTGGGTGAACTAACCGTTTAAGATGACCATCTTAAAAACAAGTTTAAAAGTAGATCATTTTGAGACCCTTGCTTTCGGTTAAACTACGTCTGGCTGTTCTGAGTTCACAAACCCATTCTATGTGAGCGGCTCCTCACTCATTCTGTGCTTCTTGCTCTCGGTAAGTGTGGTTTGATGAGGCATGTTCCCTGCAGACTCGCAAGAACATGAAGGTGGTACTAAACATCTAGTTATTTTTAGTCCTAAAAAATAGGATTTTTAGAGTGATATTTAGTATAAAATTTAATTGGTGTGTTTATGGTGAGTGTGTGTGTGTGTGTGTGTGTGTTTGTGTTTATTGCCATTATCAGTTACTGTAAGTAAGACGTACTGCGTGACCTCTAGTTTCTGCACTCCAAGTTAGTTGAGTCTCATTAAAGCCCTGCGGTGGAATATTTTATTTTGTGTCTAATTTATTCTCTCTCCCTTTCTCCTGTTCTTTCTCTCTCCCTCCCACGTTTTTGTATGTTATTGTGTGCTGCAGAGATGAAGCCGAGATGGAGTATTTAAAAATAGCTCAGGATCTGGAGATGTATGGGGTCAATTACTTTTCCATTAGGGTAAGAAATGCCTTCGCTTCTGTACAACATCAACAATCTGAGCTGATTTCCGACGGCTGAAGCCTTTACAGCCAAACACTTTTATTATTTTATACCTTTATTATTGTTTGTTATAAAGAAACCTTTTATTATTGTTGACCTTATCCCCTTTAACTTGCATCATCTCCCACTTCATTATGTGTCTACCCTGCTTGAAACTTACAGTAGAATAATTATTTCTGCCTTTTTGTTTGAAATATTACTTTGGCTATCCATTTTACTCTGTAAAGCTGTGGTGGTGAGATCATGATGGTAAAATAAATGTATGTCTTTTTAATGTCTTTTTAATATCTTCTCTTTAAGAATAAAAAGGGTACTAGCTTACTGCTGGGTGTTGACGCTTTGGGCCTCCACATTTATGACCCGGATAACAGACTGACGCCCAAAATTTCTTTTCCCTGGAATGAGATCAGAAACATCTCTTACAGCGACAAAGAGGTACTTATTTTATGAACAATTCATGCTTTATCCAACCTGCTCTATGCTAATGTGTCTATGTGTCGTTTATTGCTGTTGGTGCACTCATTTCTGTAACTGTCTCTTCAGTTTGCCATTAAGCCCTTGGATAAGAGGGCAGATGTCTTCAAATTCAACTCCTCAAAACTCAAAGTCAATAAACTGGTGAGTATTTCATGATGTGAATGCAGAGATAAGTTGTTTGATCAACACAAATCCACTGTGGTGTGGCATGGTGGTTAAAGATCTCAGCTGGAAGGCAACAGATTTAATGTTTAATAAATGTATATGTCATTAATCCTATGTTAGTTAAGACAATTACCATATAAAACCATAAAAACATCATTAAATGGTCTTTACAACTTATAACTGATATGGGTTGAAGACTTGGAATATATGTGATGGCATTTGTGAGACATGAACTGAAATTTTATTTGTTAAAGAAATACAGGTTTGGAATGACATGAGGGTAAAATATAACAGAATTTACTTTTTTTTAAAGGGCATACTAAGCTTTTAATAAGGCAATTTTTATGTGTTTAAAGATTCTTCAGCTGTGCATCGGAAATCATGATCTCTTCATAAGGAGACGCAGAGTTGATTCGTTGGAAGTCCAGCAGATGAAGATGCAGGCTAGAGAAGAGAAAGCCCGCAAACAGGTCGGGGGAAAGTTAATGATTTCATGCAACACGTAGAGAATATTGTTTGTTTTTATGCTAAATAAATAAATGAAAGCAAGCTGTTTTCTGGGCTCTGATTTTTAATGAGTTCGAGTCTTAAAGGATATAAAGAGAAAAGCAAAATAAGAAAGTTGAAAGGAATATAGAATATATAAAAAATATATAAAGTATAAAAGAGTAATAAAGATAAGAGAGAACAAAAAGTTAATGTGTACACTGATTAAATATTTCTCTCTCCAGCAATGTAGCTTGTTGCAAATGAAAAAGAATTTCAGTATATTAGAGAAACCAGCATACATGTACATTTTTCATAGCCTTGACGGCCTTTTCTTATTTAAAAATTTGGGGTTGGAAAGAATTTAGATTGTTTTTGTACAGTCTCTTTTGCTCAACAAGGCTGCATTTAGTTGATCAAAAGTACAGTAAAACAAGTAATATTGTGAAATATTATTACAATTTAAAATGACTCTTTTCTATTTGAATATATTTTAAAATGTAATTTATTCCTGTGATGCAAAGCTGAATTTTCAGCATCATTACTCCAGTCTTCAGTGTCACAGGATCCTTCAGAAATCATTCTAATATGCTGATTTCGTATTATCAATTTTGAAAACAGTTGTCTAATATTGTTGAGGAAACTGATGCATTTTCTTTCGGTATGGCAATGAAGGTCCCACAAAATTATAGTCAAACTCACATTAGATGCTTTTAAGATTAAATAAGGCACATAAACAGTACCTGAGATTATCATGGGCATATGTTGTATGCTGTTGTTCCAGTCTGATGTCACAGAAATAGAAACCACTTATAAAATAGAATAGTCACAGTTGCAGTTGATTTAAACTGAGGTGTAAAGGTCTATTCTGTCACTTTTGATCAATTTGTTTCATACTTGCTGAATAAAAGTAATTTATTATAAAAAGTGTCTTAACCATAGTGTCTTAACCTCTTATATAGTGTCTTAACCAGCCGCGATGGTTATTCTATTTTAGAAACGGTCTCTATTTCTGCAAAATCATGGCTGGAACAACAACATACAGTAGAAAATATGACAATGATAATCTCAGACGTTGCACTTTGGGGGTGCTATATAAATAAAGAAAATGTGCTATATAAATAAAGTTGCATGCTTGCTTGCTTTATTTTAATGTTAAAAGCGTCTAATGTAAGTGTGAATATTTTGTGCTCTTTATATCCATACTGAAAGCAACAATGGATAATTAACATTTATGAACTTGCAGAGAGAGCCCACCCACATGCTCTTCTGATTGGCTGTGATTTATGATGGATTTTGTTGCGTCATATGTCATTGGGTGTGGACAGACAAATCGGTTGTCGCCAGAATCTTATCGTATCTTCTGATTAGGGCACGGTGTTACTGATCCCAAAATTTTGAACGGCAATGTATGAGGATAAATATTCCTATAAGTTATTACAATTTTGGAAAACAGTCATCTTGCTTTAGAGAGCTTGGCAAGTGTCAGCCAAATCCCTCCCTCCCTCCCTCGCTAGTTAATCTTAAGACTTCATGGTCCCCATGTGCATTGCACCTTCAGGCACCTTTAACCAGGTGCTGGATTTGCGATCCACTAGACCCATTTAGCAACGCTGCAATCCTGGTGAAATATGGATGAGCTTTTTGCACCTCTCTGTAGATGGAACGGCAGAGGCTGGAGAGAGAGAAACAATTGCGTGAGGAGGCAGAAAGAGCTCGTGACGAACTGGAGAGGAGACTGATTCAGTTACAGGACGAAGCTCACATGGCCAATGAAGCACTGGTGAGAAACTAAAACATCACCCACACTAAATATACTTTCCCTAATCATTTCAGTGCTTGCTAGAGCACTTCAGTATCTATACTTGTACTCAACCCATGTGTGTGAGCCTCATACTGTTTTTTTTTTTTCTTAATAGTGATGTTTTTAATAGTGATGTAATGCATTTCTTTACTTTTCCCAAAATTCTGTTGCAGGTGTTTTTTCTGTCTTAGTAGTGACATATTTGATTATCAATGATCAACTAATTATAATTATCCTAAGTACACTTTGTACACTAAGTACCAGTACTACAACAACAATAATGATAGTTGTTATTATTAAATAATAAAAAAAAAAATATTTTTATTATTTTAATAATAATTATGATTATTATAAAATGTATATCAAAATTCATAACAATCAGTTATAATCTAAACAGAAGTCTGAACATTTACAGATGTTTACCTTTTTTTGGCCACTTTAAAGTCTAAGCCCAATTTTCAGTTTGCATTCATTTTAGTTTTTTGGGACCCATCCGACCTAAATATTTGTACATTTAATTTATTATTGCATATAATAATATTTCTAAGGCTATATTTCTTTTATCTTTTCACATAGCATTTTAATACTCAATGTTCAGTGCACACTCTCAGGGTATTTTGTCTTTGTTGCTTTTAATCTGATATCAGTGTGAGTAACTCTGATATGTGCATTTCTCTTAATAGTTCACTATCCATGCTCAGCATAACGCTAATTCAAATTATAGAGAGCTCAGAATAGCACAGGTCGTCTTATTTTTAATCAGAGAGTTTCATATCCTTGCCAGTCCTGAGTTTTCTTTCTCTCGCTCTCTCAAATATTGATGAGTTTTTTTCACTTTCCTTGCCAAAAGTAGATCTGTTTTGAGAGATATATTTAGGGAAGAAAAGACTAACCTAGTGACATGATTTCTGTGAAGCAAATGACGTAAATGTGTTAGACTGAGCTTTATGTAACAGTTTTTTTACATAAATTGTGTGGAATTGTGTAAAACAGCTAAAGTTAAATTTATATAGAATAATTCAGATTGCTTTTTTAATAATAATGCTGCATTGGAGTAAAATGCTGAACTTGACCGTCTAATGCAGTTTATCAACAAGGGAATCAAATGAAGCAAAATTACCTATGTGCATCTGTGCAATGTGTGCGGTCTCTCTGTTTTCAGTTATGTTCGGAGGAGACAGCAGATCTGTTGGCGGAGAAGGCACAAATCGCTGAGGAGGAGGCCAAGCTGTTGGCTCAGAAAGCTGCTGAGGCTGAACAGGAGATGCAGCGGATTAAGGCTAGTGAGCATGTACATCAACACATCAGCTGCACATAGAAGATCCTTTTGGACCATTGATGACTGATCATGCTCTGAATTATTCTCTATAAAGGTGACAGCTATTCGCTCTGAGGAGGAGAAGAGACTCATGGAACAGAAGATGCTAGAAGCTGAAATGCTTGCACTCAAGATGGCAGAAGAGTCTGAAAGGAGGTAGTATCACACACGCATGTTCAGCATAAATATTTGGATATTCTTTCATCAGATGACTGCTTTTCATGGTGTTATTTTAACACATATTTAGTGGTATACCAATGGTTAAACGATTAGAGCTTTTAATTGGGTTTTAAAAGCAATTATTTTTAAAATGTCATGTTTTTTAAACTCTTTTGAATAGCCGAGTACCATTTTTCTTATTCTTTTCTGAAAATATAAAATTGTTAACTATTGAAAATTGTTTTAGTTAATTGAAATAAAGCTGAAATAAATAACATTAATATTAGATGGAAAAACTTAGACTAAAATGATAAATGTTGAGTGAAAGTACAAAAATGACTAAACTGAAATAAATGAAAAATTAAACAAAGTATTAAAAATAACAAAAGCACAAAACACTGAGGAAAGGCGCTATATATATATATATATATATATATATATATATATATATATATAAATAATATATATATATATATATATATATATATATATATATATATATATATATATATATATATATATATTATTTTTTATTTTATTATATATATTGACTGTTTACACATTCATTAAACAAAATATTGTTGGGGCAAAACATGAAAGTTTTGTGAATATGATCAAAAATGGTGGTGTTGGCTGGCAACTGAAAAATAAAAAGCAGACAGATATAGATATTACTTTAAAAATATTGCACAGAAAGAGCATATATAATATAAATATTAATATTATTATTTTATTTATTTTGCCTATAGTCTGTTTATTACACTAGTATATTAAAAATAGAAGCAAGTTACACACACATATTATTTATATATATATATAATATATATAATCTATATCTATATATATAATCTATATCTATATATATATAATATAATCTATCATCTGCTGTTATATAGTCACTCAGAACTCAGTATGCGAGCATGCACTATTATAGACCACCCAGATCTTCCTCTCACAGCTGGATCTATGCTGATGGCCCATCTCAAAGCCATCTACTGGGTCTTTACTCAGTATGTGGCACTCTGTTGGTGTGCATGTTTTGATAGCGGTTTTATTCTGTGCCTGTGAAAGTGTCAATTTACTGCTGATCTGAGCATCCATTTTTCAATTTCCAGCTGAATTTGTGCTTTGGAGATCCCAGTACTGTGTCCACTTCAAAGGGTTCAAACCTTGAGTGACTAACCCAATGTATTTATTCTCCGCAGGGCGAAGGAGGCCGACCAGCTGAAACAGGACCTGCAGGAGGCTAGAGAATCGGAGCGCAAAGCAAAAAACAAACTACTGGAGATCACCAGCAAATCGCCGTACTTGGTAATCACCCATTCCTTACCAAAACACTCCCCCACTGCGTTCTCCAACATCTCCACCGATGATGTTACATCAGCGCTTGTCATTCTTAATCAGCCTGGTGTCCGAAGCCAGTTCCATTTTATCTCTAAGAGAAAAAGGGTTTAAACTCTGCACAGTTTTTACGCAAGTCTGATTTAGCCTCTTGGCCATTTGTCAATGTCAGGATAATTTGTTTAAATAAAAGTTTCACCAGACAGCCATTCCATTACCTGCAGGAAAACTTTCCCTTCTCATCCAGGGAAACATTCGAGAGTCTTTTAGCCTCGCAATAACCACCCTAATGCAATCAAGAAGGATTATTTATATTCATATTAAGCTGTCCAACTTAAAAAATGGTTAGGTAGCCATATAGGGTCCCGGGAATAGTGTGGCACGGTTGTAATGCTTTTCAGAATTGGATTACAAATGGGTTTAAATGTCTGGCTATTTTAAGGGAAACGAAAAAGCGAGAGACTGCAGTTAACTTGAATAGCTCCATTAAATGCATTGTGAATATCCACCTGGTTCAAATACACATGATGACTGAGTGCACTTCATATCTGATTCAAATGCAGGACAAATGAGGGATTATCCTAAGCCTTGAATGTAAGTAATGGATATAATTGAGGTCAGAAAATTAGTTGTTTTTTTTTCTACATAAATGTTCCCAGAAAGGACGTTTTTCTACCTGGAAACTGCATTTCAGGGCTATTACAATGAGTTTCCTAATTATTGGTCTAAGCACTTGGGAACTGAGCTCTTCTGCTCTTTCAAAGCTTTGTGGATACTCTTGAAAATCCCACGGGCGGCTCATTTCCGCACATTTTAAATGCACAGTGAGTTAAGGGGTGACTGGAGGTCAGCGTATCATTTGAAACATTAGCTCTTTCTACGGGTGGCTAATGTTAGCTGTATCTGTTTGACCACTTAAAAATCCAGTAGAGCATTGCTGCTATCTCTGGGTCTTGATGTCTTAACTGAGAATTTTGTAGTGTATTTTTCTTTTACCCTGAAGCGTCCTTTGGTCTTTTGACAAAATCCAACTTATAGGTAGCTTAGGCAAACCTGAGCTTGACTTTGCTTAGGTACGCCATCCTGCCTAAGGCAAATGAAGGCAGTTTTTTGAAGCTCGTACTACAGTAGGTGCTTGATTTCCTAGTCGCCACACTGATCATTTAATTGACCAGTCAAAACATTGACCCTTATTTCAATATGAAACTACTGTCTTTCATATGCTGCAGGGCCTATATATATATATATATATATATATATATATATATATATATATATATATATATATATATATATATATATATATATATATATATATATATATATATATATATATATATATATAACACAATATTTTTTTTCTGTGTTGAATGTCCTGTTCCGCTTTTGGAAAGCTGTTAAGAAGCATTAGTATTTTAATACTGATATGTTTGGTACAGCACTCCTGCTTGTGTGATATTGCTTAATTATTATGTGTACATTTGTTCTTTTATATAGTCACTCAGCTCATTTGAATGTGTTTTTCTTTCTTCCTCTTTCTCTCGTTCACTGCTCAGCCTGTGCCGTTGTCTGCCAATGCTCTTCCTCCTGATGGCACTAACTTCAACTTCAGCATGGAGAACCTGAGTTTTGACTTCAAAGACACTGACATGAAACGTCTGTCCATGGAGATCGAAAAGGAGAAGTGAGTGCAGCCCATTTCAGGCAGCAGTCCATCCTGATCACAGTCTTTCTGCTGGTGTCACATCTGTCCACATCTTTTGAACCAGTTACATCAACTGTACCAGAGTTTGTCCTCTCTGCTGATGCTCAACTGAGTAGTGGATTTGTTTTTATGTGATAAAATTCCCTACTCCCTTGTTTGTTTAGACAATTCAACTAGAATGACCAATGACTTTCAGGTTGGCAGTCAATAAGAGTCAATATTCATGAGAGTATGGTGCTGTTATTCTTAAAAAAATATTGATTGTCCAATTTGTCATGATCTGAAAGATCGTCTTCTTAAACATCTATGCCTGTTCTCCGTGGATGAAATACACTACCATTCAAAAGTTTGGGAGCAGTAAATTAATACTTTTATCCAGCAAGGATGCACAATAAAGACATTTAAAATTTTACAATAGATTTCTACCTAAATAAATGCTGTTATTTTGAGCTTTCTATTCATCAAAGAATCTTGAAAAACGTATCCGGTTTCCTCAAAATAGCCTCCAAATGCACATCATCTCAGTACGATATTTCACTTGTGTGGAGGAGTTTTTTATGCTTAAAATTGGGTGTTAATAGGCCTCAAAACAGATGAAAACCAGGAGATCAGCTTTGTTTCATTATATGTCTGTCCTCTTTGGCAGGGTCGAATATTTGGAGAAGAGCAAACACCTTCAGGAGCAGCTGAATGAACTGAAGACCGAGATCGAGTCATTAAAGCTAAAGGACCGAGAAACCCCTCTAGACATCCTACATAATGAGAATGCTGAGAAAGGCACCAGCAAGCAGAGCAACTTTAAAAAGGTTGGTTAAATGCATCCTTCAGAAAGCCAGACGTAGTGTGATACAAGATTTGAGACCAGGGGTGTCTAATCCTGCTCCTGGAGGGCTAATTTCTTGCAGATTTTAGCTCCAACACTCTTGCTTGGAAGTTTCTAGTGAGTCTGAAGACCTTGATTAGCTGGTTTCAGGTGTTTAATGAGGGCTGGAGCTAAACTGCAGGACAGTGGCCCTCCAGGAGCAGGTGTGGACACCCCTGTTTGAGACAAATACATGTAAATAAATAGTAGATCTAATATAATAGTTGACAATAATAGTTGAGAGATGACAGGAAAGTAGTGGGGAATAGTTTAGAGAATTGTTGCAAGCTGAATTCGAACCTTCTTCGCCCACTTGAGAACAACAGCTGCTGGGTCCAAAGTCCCTGAGCTGTATTAAGACTCCATATTCTTTCATATGTTATCTGCATGTATGGTAGATTAGTGGTTATACATCTGTGGTCAGAAGTTAAGAAATTTCTAAAGATAATTTCTAAGAAGTTATTCTAAAGTGCAGTTCAGATTACCATAATAATAATACTAGGAGCGCACACCATTTTTGTCGCAACTGATTATTTTTGTTGTAATGCTTTGTATTTGAAACAACCCAATACATTTATTAAAGATCTTTCCTTTGGGGGATTTAAGATAAGTTGGATAACTTTTTTACCTACGAAATAAAAGGTAAACATTTATTTTAAGAGGTTAGTTACGATGATTTTAAGAACATTCTTATCAGGAATTCAATTTATAGAAAATTTAAGTAAAAAAAAAAAACTACATTTTTAAATGTTTTTGGGAATATAAAATACTCTTAGCTTTATTCTTAAGTTGGAAAATGAGATGAAATTTCCAGTTAATACAGAATGTTTCATAAATTTGGTAACTGGTAACTGAAATGTATTAATTTCAAATTCTGGAAGAGAAACTGAACTGGAGAGTTAAAAGAGTTTGTCAGTTGATTTGGAGAAAAAGATGGCACTTAAAAATGAAATATAATTTCTTAAAATCATGTAGCAGCACAGACACTTTGAAGTATTACCCCTTCTTCAGATTTTAATTCTTAAAAAAATTGTAGTCCAACACTCAAATAACTTCAACTTTAACTTTTTACGACCTACAGTAGTGCTTGTTGCAGCAAGTAAATCTATAATGTTAGAATTATTACAACTTGTGTTTGAGAGAGGAATAATTTTGAAAATGGAAGTGCAGGTTCACTAAACTCTTCTGAAAAGCCTGTGTTGTAATACCATTTCCCAGAAGGGCTAGTTCCTATAAAATATGATCCTAATCACACTGTTAGTCATGCCACGAGCACCGATAATCCAAAATTAATTTATTCATCATCTTTCTGAAAGGTTCAGCTACGTTTTCATCAAGTCTTATGAAACGGTAGATTAAAAGCCCCATTTTAGCCATAGAATCCTTTCCTGCTGTGTGTGAAATTGTCTCGTTTGCACTACGCTAATTGATTCCTGTGTTGTGACCGGTTGTTTGGACGGATGGATTGCCCTCCGTGTGTTCAGTCATTCTGCATTGATGTGATTGTCTAATTGAAGCGGAGCTTGAGCAAATCAAGCCGGACACTTTGGGGGAACAGCTTTACAGCGCTCATGCTAACAGCAGCAAAAAAAATCCAACTCGGTCTTACACACTCTGACAGCTGTTGGTTTCTTAGCCGATGTTGAGCCCGCATTGGAAGCCTGTATCGGGACACTGTCCAACTCATTGTAAATCACTGTTGCTCAGGTAGCTTGAGCACTGGACCTTGGAGCAAGTACCAAGGGTCGCTGGCTTTCCAGGTCACGCTGTGGAATGATTAATGGCCGTGGCGGTGCTTTCTCCATAGCCTGGTGTGTCCTGCTGCTAGCTATAGCCTGAGGGACAGAGATGTAGTGAGAGTGTCTTAATGTACTGACAGTCTCACCTGTTCTCTGAATGTGCTGATGCGGTAATCCATCAAAATCCCCATTGAAGCAGTGGCACGCAAGTGTCCAAGCATTCCTTTGTTAATTGTAGTGAAATATATGAAGTTAAATGTTAAAAGTCGATTAACCTCCATTGATGTTGATCTGGCACGTGATGTTGATTAACCTCCATTGATGTTTTCTTTGGGATGCCATTCATTTTTACATGTTTACTTGTGTGAAGGTTACAAAATTTCATGATCATACACCACCATTCAAATGTTTGGCGGCAGTACTTTAAAAAACAACAACAAGAAATTATTACTTTTATTTATCAAAGATGAATTAAATTGATCAAACGTGATGATAAATGCATTGATAATGTTACAAAAGATTTCTATTTCAAAGAAATGCTGTTCTTTTAAACTTTCTATTTAAGGAATTAAAAAAAAAATCAGTTTCCACAAAAATATTAAACATCACAACTGTTGTCAACATTGATAATAAGAAGAAAGTGTTTTTTGAGCATCAAATCAGCGTGTTTAAAGGATTTCTTAAGGATCATGTGACACTGAAGACTGGAGTAATGATGCTGAAAATTCAGCTTTGCCATTAGAAATAAATGAAATTACTTAAAATATACAAAATGTCAAACCAAAATGGCATCTGCTAAAGTTTTATTAGAACTTTCTCAGAAAACTAGCTTCACTTTTCTGATCTGGGCTGATATGTTAATCCTAAAGTCTTAAGGTGATGATACACAGGGCAACTTTTTGAGCAATGTTGCAGGGCAATCTTGCTGAGCGATTGTTGCTTGGGCACTTTCCCATTGAAAATGGGCAATAAATTTCGATCTGGATAATTTAGATCGTTCGTGGGCCCTGTGTCTCATCTGATTGCCTGTTGACGGCAACATTGCCCAGCAACATTGCTCAAAAAGTTGCCCTGTGTATCATCACTTTAAGATTTAAACTTTGGTAGAGAAACTCTATGAATTGGAGAGTTGGCCAGTTTCTCTAACAGTGAAAAACTAAAAAAGACACTAAAAATAGTTTCTCCTAAATATCAAAAAAGACATGTAATTCCTCAAAGTCATCACAGTGTTCATACTGACAGTAATTAACCTGCTGGAGGCCGCAAAGGTTCTGTACTTTCGCTTTCCGGTAGACGTTCCTAATCTACTGTAGTATCCGGGCGTTGTCAGTGGCGGATAACATGAATTTTTGCACTTTTCTGAGGCATTTTTGCAATTACTTCCAACCATCTGGTCTCAAGTTGATCTTTAGTGGATGTTTGAAGTCAGTTCTCCTCAAGTTCACACGGTTGTCCTAGCAGAGTAACCTCAGACTTTTGTCTTTATTTTTAGTGTATTTCTAGTGACATTTATATCTCAAGATGTCTGGAGCATGTGTGGAAACCACAGATTGGGGTATTTCAGGGTGAAAGTACTTGTGCCTTATATCCCTGCAAATAGTTCAGTAATGAAGCAGAAATGTACCATCTTTATATAGCATTAATTTCATCATTTTCCCATCTGTGTATCACTCTTCCGTCTCTTCTTGTTTGTTTACGCCGGTGTTTCATGAGGGATTCTGTCTTGAAGTGTCTTTAAACATCACCATCAGCGGGCTCACACACACTAGTGACAGCTGATCAGAGACACACACACTGCTCTCTCTCTCTCTTTCACTCTCTCTCGCTATGAATTCTGCATGACTCTGAGGTGTCTTGAACGTGTCATACATGTCTAATGTTTCTCATGGCATGAGCATAAATAATTAAAAATTACGCCTGCCAAAGTTAAAACAATAATTTATAGAACTTACCACATTAAATTTAACCTGGTATAATGCACAAACCTTATATTACACACATTAGTTATCAGTTAACTGCAGTTAACTATTATTTGTTAATGTTTTAAATTTAATAATAAATGTATTAATAAATATACTGTTGTTGTTTTTAATCCATGTTTGTTACAGAAGTTTGTTTTCACCAACACATAAAATACTTTATCTTTTTGCCCACAATTGCAAGTTTACATCTTACAATTCGGACTTTTTAACTCGCAATTGCAAGGAAAAAAGTCCAAATTGTGTGTGAGTCACAATTACCATTTTTAATTGCGTGTTTATATCTCACAATTCACAATAGCATTTTTTCTTGCAATTCCAAGTTTATGTCTCACAACTCAAAATGTACCTTTATTTTTTTTATCCTTAATGAAAATAAGCTTCCATAGTTTGTTCATAATACATTATAATACATCATACATGTATATTAGTATATGTAAATTACTGTAACATTAAACAATGCTGTAAAAGTATTGTTCATTGTTTTTCATGCTCCTCTGCCTGTTGCATTAACTGAGGATATTGAGCATTATTATTATTATTGTAAAGTGTTACTGATTAATTTTAGCAAATAAAAAATGGGACATTTAATCTTCTGCAGTAGTTGTGAGATTTATCAAGCTAATTTTAATATATTGGCAACCCTAATTAAAACACATTTCATGTATATAGATCCATAAGAAAATATTCTAATATGCTGATTTAGTGCTGCTGCTTATTATCCTTTATTATTATTAATGTTTAAAACAGTTGTGCTGCTTAATATTTTTGTGGAAACTGATGCATTTCTTGTGAGGGTTCTTTGATGAATAGATTGTTCAAAAAGGCAACATTTATTAGAAATTGAAAAATGTTGTAACATTGCAAATATCTTTGAGCAATTTAATGCAGAATAAAAGTAGTAATAAAAATGCTTATTTACCCCAATTTTTAAGTAATGCATGTATTTTATTTATATATTTATCTTTTTATTTATTTTTTATCTTACTTGTCACTTCATAAGAAATGAAGAGCATCAATTTGGAACTTAGCACATTTTTGTACGTCTCTCAATGTCCTTCAATCTGTCTCCACAGCTCACTCTCCAGAGCACCAAATCCAGAGTGGCCTTCTTCCAGGAGCTATAGCCATCCAGACGGACTGGACTCTAGTGTCTGAATAATGTCTCGTTGTGTCGTTGTCACATTCCTGACTGGCTGTGTGACCCATTCCTATATGATCCTAGCACATTCCGGTGATGAAGAATGTATATGTGGGGTAAAGTTTACATGTATTACTCTAAGAGGACCAGGACCTCAAGTAAACAGAACTACAGAGGGAGAACATGTTTTTAAAGGGACACACACACACACTAACATAAACTCATTCACATACAGAGTCACACTACACATCGTTTCCCAACATCCCTCTGTCTGCAGGAGGTCAAAACCCATTGTAAAGACACTACGAATAGCAGTGTACACACACTGACTACATATATCTCTGCAGTGCATCTTAAATTCATCTCTCCCATTGCACAGCTGATATCTCTTTCAATCAATATGTGTCCGAATAATTGGCTAAAGCAGTGGTATTGCACCCTTGTGCCGTATTAAGTTAGGTGTATATATTTGTGGTCCACTATGGAGCCATCTAGTCATTCATAAAGGCTGAATTAAACCTTATCGTGTTACAGTTTAGAAGAGTTTACTTTCTCTCAGAGGATAGGTTAGTACAGGATATTTTAAGAGGAGAAAATGCATTCGTGAGAACACCAAGTGATACACTATTTTTACATATGAAATATTTGGGATTTTTTTTAAAACCGTTTACTTGGCCTGAAATGTTTTACAATGTTAAAATATATTTTTGAAAATGTTTTCGTGCAGATAAATAAATGAATAGAAATTATCTTAAATATTCTTTGGCTGTTCTTTTAAAAAAATGTTGATGAAACACTTTGCTTTGCACATCCCCCAAACACTGAGTTTTACCCTTTAGTGTGCAACTTGACCCACACCGATTGTGCCACAGGCATGATTGAAATCATGTGCCTATTTTTCAGTGATCAGATGTACAATTTTCACCTGGTGGGCAGTAAAACGGGCAAAAAAACCGGGCAAAAAAAAAAAAAAACACACCCTATATTTTGTCCATAAGCATGGCTCAGTATAGAGCATACATCAACTGCTCACTTTATCACTTTATTAAATATTTCCCCCATTCATATTCTTCATAGGGAGTTCAAAAGTATTAAATATTATTGTTTTTAAAAATTAAGCAAAAAAAATATATATATTATTGTCTTGATGAAATGAATGGCACAGCCCATGAAGTATTGTGAATGATCTAACTGAGTAAAAACAGTGGTTTGTTTAAAAGTAACTTATGAATTATAATATAAACGGATATGTAGACTTCAGAATTTCAGTTGTTTTAAAAATGAAATTGAGATCTGAAGTGGCTTCAACGGATGCATATATCATCACTTAACAACTCCAGAGTGCATGGTAGGTCATTCTTGAAGGGTTTATAAGTTATTATTAAAAATCAATTTCTCCAAGGAGAACGTGCCTGAGATTTTTAGAACCCGACTGTTAAGCTCCATTGTGTTTTGGAATGTTTTGTGTGAATGTTTGAAAGGACAGCGATGTATTGAGAACAGCAACAGCAGTCTGTTGGGATTTCGTCTTCCTGAAGAATCTTACACAAGGTAAATCAATATAATCAGCCTAAAATTATCAATTTGTATGTTACATGAAAACTGCAACTGTCTCAATTATAGCATGAAGGTAGACTGTGAATTAGAATTCAGTATCACGGTTATTTTAATAGCTCATTAAACTCAAAGCACTTTAATAAATATACTGTGCTATTGTACTTTTCCCCAGTGGCTTTACAATATTTGTTACCAATCAAGATGGTAAACACAATTTTGCTGGGCAGTTGTCTAAGTTTTTGCTTCATGTTTCACACTTTCCATAATCCTGGTTATCATTATCACAGCCTGAGAACAAATACCCACCACCACTCATCAGTTTATGCCCTTCCTCAACACATTGTCTGCATGTCTGGACAGATGACAGCTTTGATTGATGGCTGATTCCAGGCATATTGACAGGCTGTCATAATGAAGAGAGGGATGTGCCTTAGGAGGTGACCATGTCACTATGCGTCCCATCAGTCCTTGGGGTGGCAGATGGAGATAATACTGGTTTACTGGTACCAAGGTGAAGAGAAGAAAAGCTACTTTACTGAAGGTGAGAAAATCAGAGGCAGTAATAATCAATGACATTTTTTTGCCTTGGGAATTTATTATAGTTTGATTGCAGCTTACTTGGATTACACAGTTCGCATGCAATTTGATTGCCCAGGCTGTTCTCTGAGGGTAAGCTTTGTTTCTGATCTCTGGAAACCTTGGGTTTAAAGCTGAAATGTGTCTCTTTTATATTAAAATGCTTTCTCCTAATGCAGTTTTACATGCAGAGACATTAATAAGCCAGTCGTAGGTTGACAACACTGCACCTGACCTGCAGAGGACAGAACCCAGTCTGAACCCGCATACTCTATTGAGTAGGTACTTATTTTGAGTCAGTAATTACTTTGCGACTGCTAAAAATGATGTTCTGTATAATATCAGTATGTATAATATGAATGTAATTCGGTCATGTTGTTGTCAATATCATGTGACTTACTGTTGCGTCGCTTCACTGTCATTCACATTCTCCTATGGCCTCATGGGATAGTAAAGTGTCCATCGAATGCACACTTCTGAATCTTGCCGGAAGTAGTAGGTAATTTTTGCCTACTCTTTTATCAGTACTGTGAATTCGGACATACTACTATTGTCTCGTACAGTTTTTTCGCCTACTAGATAGTAGGGAAGTATGTGATTTCGGATGTAGCCGGGATCTTCAGACCTCCACACATCTGGTATTATAGTTTCCACCTTTATCTTCTTTTGTTTTATTGGCATTTTCTATCTTCTTTGACTAGTTCTTAAAGGAATAATGTGGGTTTCATACAAATAATAAAAATCAAGCTAAATTGACAGCTTCTATGGTGTAATGTTGATTAGCACAAAATAAATTGGTCCCATACCACGTTGTCTTTCAAAAAAGTGTTGTAACCCTAACCTTATTGTTGTATTTAATAATTTGAAATAGCTTTTATTTATAGTCTTAATTTAAGTTTTAGTAACTTTGTGCTTTTGTCATACATTTTTTTTATATATAATAAAATTTATATTTAACATTTCATACTAAGTTTCATTTAAAGTAATTTTCATTTAAATTTAAGTTAAAATGTTCCACCTAATATGAATATTATTTTAGCTTTATTTCAATTAACGATTTTTAGTTGTAGTTTAAAGGAACACTCCTCTGTTTTTTTTTAAATAGGGCTTATTCACCTTCTTTCCTACATTTAGATAGGTGGGCAAATGCATTTTTGTCTCAGTGCATGCATTGTTTTAGTTTGACAGGGTCGGCGCTAGCTTAGCTTAGCATAATGAATGGAATCCTTTGTTGCCAGCTAGCATGTCCTGAGTAAAAGTGATATATATAAAAAAAAAAAAAAAACCACCTAATTACTTTTTGTGGCCTGCGTATTCACAACGAGCACAAATAGTAATGCAGATTAACACTAGGCGATTTCCTAGGCAGATATTGACTTATATATTAAGGACTATATTAGGGGGAAGCACAGGCGAAGCACTGCTACTTGGGTGTGATATCTCTGCGCCCAAGTAGCAGTGCTTCGCCTGTGCTTCCCCCTAATATAGTCCCAAGTCAATATCTGCATAGGAAATCGCCTAGTGTTAATCTGCATCGCTATTTGTACTTGTTGTGAATACGCAGGCCACAAGACGTAATTAGGTGGGTTTTTTTTTTTTTTTCCATCACTTTTACTCAGGATATGCTAGCTGGCAACAAAGGATTCCATTCATTAAGCTAAGCTAAGCTAGCGCCGACCCTGTCAAACTAAAACAATGCATGCACTGAGACAAAAATGCATTTGCCCACCTATCTAAATGTAGGAAAGAAGGTGAATAAGCCCTATTTCAAAAAATGGTGGAGTGTTCTTTTAACAACACTGCTTATGTTATAAAAATCATTTTTATTAATTTTGTTACAAAACTGTGTATTATTTGAGCTGTAATGTATTTCTCATTCTCATCAACTCATGTTAGCACACATTTTCCGTGTCTTGTGGTTACACTGTTAAAACAGTGAGTATTTTTTTAATGTTTACAAAGGGTCTTACTGTAAAAGATTTTTGCTTCTTTTTTTCTTTTCTTCTTTCCTTCTTTCTTTCTTTTTTTAAAGGACAAGTGTATATTACCTTTTTTTTCCTAATTACTATTATGCAGTACGTTGATTGAGCTTAACTTGAACTTGCACTTTGAGCTTTAGTGACCACCTAGTAAACTTACGGCACCTCAGCATATAGAAAGGCATATATTACAACTTGAAACTAATAAACTCAAGGCTTTTATAACCTTGAAACTTTTAAACTTCAGGAACACTCCAACTTTACTTCTAATAATTCTTTTTGGTGCTGCTTGGGGTGCAGAAATTACACACTTCACTTTTAATCTTCATAAAACGTTATAGAAAATACACTTCACCCTTCATTGTTGAGATACTGTAGGCTGATTGGATGTCAGTGCTTGTTTTCACGGATCTGGTTCCCCACGTTACCTGATACACTAATAAATGACATTGAGTTCAGTGATTCATTTCTCTGCTTAAATTGCTTGAATAGGCTTTAGGTGACTTACAAATACCCCTTGACAGGATGGAAGAAAGCCGTGTGTGTGTGTGTGTGTGTAATTATGCTTTGCCCTCACGTCCATGCAACGCCTGCTTTGTTTTGTATTTGCGTCATTGGATATAACAGTAGGACATAACTGTTATCTGGCTGCAAAAATCACTACAAGCCTTTTAGATGATCAATGGGGAGCACCAAGCCTGGGCGCATACACTCACACACTTCATAAATTTATGCAAATCATATCCATGTGACAGAATAGGTTTCAATGTGGCATGTGTTGAAATGTCAAGGGGTGTATAATCAGTTTAGCTCTTTTGTCCTCGCTCACATCCTGTTTATTGTACCATTTATACCAACTATGGTTGAATGCTTGATTCTGATTGGCTGACAGATGTTTCAGAGTCTTGATTAATGTTCTGTAACGGCACTGCTATAACTTTGTTGACCACATTATGGTTCTAGATCACATCGCTGAATTATTTCAAAATTGTTGCCATTTATATAAATAACAAGACTTCCTATAATTTATAACTTCTAATTTCTTCTGTGGAACAAAAAAAATCTTTTTTTGTCCAAATTATATAACATTGTTCTAGTGGATTTTGGATATTTAAATCTACACATCTTATATATTGTGCCTTTAAAATCCAAGCTACGTTTCCACCTAGTAATAGCAACTTGGGCTGTTTCAAAGCAGACATTTTGTCTGCGGTGTAAGTAATTTTAGGGACATGAAAAATGATTTGAAATGAACAATTGCACCCATGGTATGCGGTAACCGTAATATATAAGCAGAATTACTGATTCCAGACCTGGATTATTGAAAATGAATGCACTCTTGAGGTGTGACTGCATAACATAGTGTTCATATTACCACCTCGGGGTGTGCATTCATTTTTAATATTTCAATTCGTCAGTTTCTTTCTTTCTTATGTTGTAGGTCCTCTTATTTTTGCGGTGTGAAGTCATAAGACAAATGAGACACCTGTATGTGATTCTGGTGACCTGTTGTTCACCTGGAACTTGTGATCATTGGTCACGTGGTCAGAATTATTGGCACCCTTGGTAAATATGAAAAAAGAAGCCTTTTGTTATTTTATCCAAAAGAATCACAAAAATCTAACCCTTGCGTTGAAGTAAAAGAATCGAAAATGGACTGAAAACCTCTTTATGAAATAAATGTTTTTCTTCAAATGTTTTTTCTTTTTATTCAATACTTTTTGCAACCTCCTTTTTCCAAGATAATAGCTCTGAGTCTTCTCCTAGAATGCCGGATGAGTTTGGAGATCAGAGACCATTCCTCTATACAGAATCTCTCCAGATCCTTCAGATTCCCTGCTCAATGTTGGCGCTTCTTCTCTTCAGTTCAGCCTATTCAGTATCTTCTATAGGGTTCAGGTAAGGGGACTGGGACGGTCATGGCAGAAGCTTCGTTTTGAATTTAGTGACCCATTTTTGTGTTGATTTTGATGTTTGTTTTGGATCGTTGTCCTGATGGAAGATCCAACCACGGCCCATAATAAGATTTCTATCAGAGGCTGTCAGGTTTTGATTTATCTGCTGGTCTTAATCCATGATACTATGTATCTGAACAAGATGTCCAGGACCTCCGGCAGAAAAAGAGACTCACAATCCAGCAGTATAATAAACCTTTGGCAAGAGGTACTTTTTATCCCTGTTTGCACCAAACCTATCTAAACGTAAATATTTTACTCAATTTCTAGGAGTGCCAATATTTGTGGCCAACATGTATTGGAGAAAAACATTTATTTCATAAAGAGACCCATGTCAATGAATGGTTCGATTTTTTGCAAAATAAATAAATAATGAAAGATCAAAAGGGTAAACAATACAAATTTATTTTCACAGCCATCTTTGATCATATTTACCAAGGGTGCCAATAATTCTGATCATGACTGTACACTCCAGCAAGTTTTGGGAGTGAGACTCACATTTATTTGCAGAGGATTCTATAGCGGATTTCTTTCTTGCATCATTGTTATGTTTATGCAGTACATTTATGGCACATAGTTTATTATATAATAATTTAATAGAATCATGAAATGCTAGGTTTTAATGTTAAATACATCATTAATGGAAGAAATAACAACTGATTAGGTATTTGGTTTACTGTAACTATGCTCTGATTAAAAAAAGAAATAAATTAATACTTTTTTACAGCAAGGGCATTTATAATATTATGGGTTAATGATATATAATAATTATAATTATAATATAGGGTTTCTATATCAAATAAATGCTGAACTTTTTCATTTTCTATTCATCAAAGAAAGAAATGGAATGGAATCCTGGAAAACACTCAAAAACACTTTTTTGTTTCCACAAAAAAAGTTAAGCAGCACAACTGTTTTCAACATTGATAATCATAAGAAATGTTTCTTGAGCAGCAAATCGGCATATTTAGAATGATTTCTGAAGGATCATGTGACACTGAAGACTGGAGTAATGATGCTGAAAATTCAACTTTACCATCACAGGAATAAATTACATTTTAAAACATATTAAACTGGAAAAGAGTTATTTTAAATTGTAATAATATTTCACAATATTGCTATTTATATATATGCACACACATGATGAGTGCTGTACTTGAGAACGGATATTTGTGGGTGTGCTGTAGATTAATATGATGTGCTTATTGTGCTTGAATGTAAGATGAATTGCAATTTTATAAAATGAAATGAATTTAGGAAATTCTTCGTTAAAATAGAAATAAATAAATCGTTCAGATGTTAAAACTGCACTCATTCGAATCTTATAGGATAAAAATGAACTCTTATTAATTTCATGGTTGGCTGATTGGATCCAAGCCAGAACTGCTGTGCGTTTAAACGCGCATGAGAGTGAATTAGTGAGTACTTGAAACAATGACAGACTCAAATCATTCATGCAGTGACTCAAGCAGAGCATTTTATAATGGTCTCTTTGTTCCCATATCATATTTGATTCTATCCCCCATCCTCACGTCTCTCCAGTCTAGTGTATGGGTGGTGGACCAGGGGAAGTGTTACCTGAGCACAATCACTCTGCACTCATTAGGCTGTCCAATCACAGCAGGGGGGCCAGTCCGCCTATTTTTAGACCACCTTTTTGCATTCTAGACCATCAATCAAACTCTGACATGGTCCACGCAGGCGCTTTTGCTATAAGCTCTGAAGTGTCGCATGTCAGAAAAGCCCAGTAAAATCAACTGAAACTTCTATTGATCTGTCAGTTTATCAGCAGGGAGAATTAATTCATGAGATTTTCATGAGATTTAATATGCAGCCCGAGCCCGATATTTAGCACAGTAAGACTCCTTCAGAGTTTTGAAAATATTTATATAAACTCCCAACACGCAGAGAAGTCTTTCTGAATTTTAATTTGTATTTTTTTTTACTTTTCAGTTATCACGATGTCCATTCGCGCATTTCGAAATTTACTCAAGGCACACCTCGTTCAATTGTTACAAACCTGGTTTAGTTAAACTTTCAGAGTCATCTGTATGACAGATAAAAATAATTGTATTTGCTGCACTCTCGTTTTCTGCAGTGTTTTAGCAAAAGTATCTATTTTTCTACTCACCGTGTTTCTGTTACTGTTGTTAAAGGGTAAGTTCACCCAAAAATGAAAATTAGCCAATGATTTACTCACCCTCTAGTCATCCTAGGTGTATATGACATTCTTCTTTCAGACGAATACAATCTGAGTTATATAAAAAAATGTCCTGGCTCTTCCAAGCTTTATAATGGGAGTGAATGGGTATATTTTTTCGGAAGTTCATCAAAATCCATCCATGATAAAAGTGTTCCACACAGCTCTGGGGGGTTAATAAAGGCCTTCTGAAGCAAAGTGATGTATTCGTGTAAGAAAAATATCCATATTTAAATAACTAGCTTCCGACAGACGGCCTACACGAGTCGACTTAGGCCACAAGAGCAACTCTTGAAGATGTATGACGGAGGATGTAGGAGTAGTGTAAGCTTTGACGCCTCTCGCGGATCAAACAAACAGGGCTGGGCAACAAACTCAAGCTCCTCCCACATTTCTCTTTAAAGATTCTCGTTTTAGGCTTCTAATTCGTGACTGGTAATTTGTTTTGTTCTATCCTTTGCGCTTCCGCGTTCGTCAGTACGTTGTGCGTCAAGTTCAAGTATATGGATATGTTTCCTACATGAACACACCGCTTCGCTTCAGAAGGCCTTTATTAATCCCTCGGAACGTGTGAAGCACTTTTATCATGGATAGATGCACTTTTATGGACTTCAAAACAGAAACGGCCATTCACTGCCATTATAAAGCTTGGAAGAGCCAGGACATTTTTTATATAACTCAAATTGTATTCGTCTGATAGAAGAATGTCATATACACCTAGGATGGCTTGAGGGTGAGTAAATCATGGGTTAATTTTCATTTTTGGGTTTAAAAGAACCGCATCATCTGCAGCTCTTAAAGGGATAGTCCACCCAAAAATGAATATTCTGTCATCATTTACTCGTGTTGTTCCAAACAACCAGAGTTTCTTTCTTCTGTTGAGCACAAAAGAAGATATTTTGAAGACTGTTTGTAACCAAACAGATCTCGGGCCCCATTGGCTAGTAGGAAAAAAAATGGTAGTCAATGGGACCCGTTATTTTACGTCTTTAGCGGGAGAGAGAAGCAACGCACACGTAGCAGAAAGGGCTTGAAATAAGGCACGCTTGGCTCTAGATAAAAGATATATTAGATCGATATTTTAGAGGATAAAGTTACCGTAAACAACCCTGACCCTGTGGTGTGAACCACTCCGTTGTTGTAGGCCAGGGTTTCTCAAACTCGGTCCTGGAGGGCCACTGTCCTGCACAGTTTAGCTCCAACCTTGATCAAACACACCTAGCTGTGAGTTTCTAGTGATCCTGAAGACATTGATTAGTTTGCTCAGGTGTGTTTGATCAGGGTTGGAGCAAAACTGTGCAGGACAGTGGCCCTCCAGGACCGAGTTTGAGGAACCCTGTTGTAGGCTCTTAGCGGGATTCGAACTGGTGTTTCTGGCATGGGAGGCGGGCACGCTAACAAGGACGCTAAAGACTAATGACTGGAAGTAATACAATATAGCCATCTGATCCATGTCTCTGTCCAGTCGTGTGTGTGTGTGTGTGTGTGTATGTATGTCTTTTTTCATTACAGTGGTGGCTAATACCAACTCACCATATAGCTTTATTTTTATATGCACAGTATTTGAGGAGAAACTAAAGGTTCTCTAACATTTCATTTTTGGAATTCTATTGTTGTTTTTACTGCCCTGTCCCTGTTCTGCAGTCGATTAGTGTATTACTGAAAAACTCTCCATTCAGTTACATGTGTGGGTCTAAGATAAATGTATTATCCTTTGTGCCATTAGCTGCCACTAAATGAACCGAGAGGTCTGCATCATTATTACACTGATCTCATTATAACATGAGTTTCAGTTATTAAATTTAACCGTGAACCATTCTCTCTGTTAGACTGTGTGCTCTGAAACACCTTTTTTAATTGGTTTGAGATCCGCATAACCATCTAATATATATATATATATATTTTACAGAAACAACATTAACGAAAGCACAGAGTCATGGATCACTGTAAAGGTCAGCTAGTTATTAATATATGCAGAGCTGATTTAAAAACATTTTCAGATGCTGAAACTGTCTGTCAGGCTTTTGTAAAGTTCCTGCTTGTGGGACTATGATAGATTATGTATTTTATAGACACACATACAGTTTGGATCAGTGACATTTATTTTTTGGAATGAAATTAATACTTCTATTCAGCAAGGATTAATTAAATATATTATCAATTATCACCTTAAAGACATTAACATTGTTACCAATAAAATCTGTTTCTAATAAATGCTGTTCTTTTGAACTTTCTATTAATCAAATAATCCTAAAAAATGAACCAGTTTCCACAAAAAATGTTTAGCAGCACAATAATAATAAGATAATAATGTGATAAGAAAATTAAAAATTCTCCTTGTCTGTCTGTCATTCTATCGTTTGCAATATTGTTCTATCCATCCATTGTTCTGTTGTTCTGTCTGTCTGTTGTTCTATCGTTCTTCTTGAGCAGCAAATTAGCATATTAGAATGATTTCTGAAGGATCATGTGACACTGAAGACTGGATTAATGATACTCAAAATTCAGCTTTGCATCACAGGAATAGATATAATTTTTAAATATACATTAAAATACATTACTTTTTTAATCAAATAAATGCAGCTTGGACTTCATAAAATTACAAATAATCTTACCAACCCCAAACTTTTGAACAATAGCGTATATAATTAGTGTAAATAGTGTATACAATAGTATACTGTATATGATAATAATTACTATTTCCTTTAATTTTATTTTAGCTAAACAATATAAAAAAAAAAATACAATGTTCAAAAGGTTGGGAAACACTGATCCAAACACAAACTTTTTTGTAGTTTTGTTTGATTTTCTGTCAGTTCATTGTCTTCTTTTTGACTTCCAGAATTCACATGCATGTTCTGTCACAAATTCACAGCTACCACTAAGATCAATAGCACAGAGAGAAGACGGGTAATCAGAACTGCAAGCGTTCTGCTTAATCCTACAAAAACAGGTTTTCTTTCTCTCTTTTTAACCCCAACACAGCGGTTTTCCCACCACATATGCACTTGTCCCATCAATGCGGGAAACAACGCTCAATGTGTCACTGCTTGTCAGTATTCTCACCTCTCTACGGATGACATATCAAAACAACTGATGGCCTCTCTTGCTTTTTTGATGGCCTTGCTTTCTTCAAAAGCTCTCTCTCTCTCTCTCTCTCTCTCTCTCTCTCTCTCTCTCTCTCTCTCTCTCTCTCTCTCTCTCTCTCTCTCTCTCTCTCTCTCTCTCTCTCTCTCTCTCTCATCCTCTAATTCTTTCAACCTCAGCTAACTTGCCATTCTGTCACTCTGTCTACCTTTCATCCCTTGTGTTCCCTTTCTCTTCTCTCACCTCCTTTTGTCTGTCTGTGTGCAGCATGACTCCTTGACTACTTCAGACTGTGTTGTTGCAGTCGTGTCATTGTTTTCTTGACAAGAATAACATACTGTTATTGTACATGCCTCAGTGAAGGGTCTTAATCCCTTAATTCAAAGTCTTTCGCTATCGTTCGAAATATTGTTCCATCCGTTGTTCTATTGTTCTGTCTGTCTGTCGTTCTATTGTTCGAAATATTGTTCCATCCGTTGTTCTATTGTTCTGTCTGTCTGTCGTTCTATCGTTCGAAATATTGTTCCATCCGTTGTTCTATTGTTCTGTCTGTCTGTCGTTCTATCGTTCGAAATATTGTTCCATCCGTTGTTCTATTGTTCTGTCTGTCTGTCGTTCTATTGTTCTATCTGTCTGTCGTTCTATTGTTCTGTCTGTCTGTCGTTCTATTGTTCTGTCTGTCTGTCATTCTATCGTTCGAAATATTGTTCCATCCGTTGTTCTATTGTTCTGTCTGTCTGTCGTTCTATCGTTCGAAATATTGTTCCATCCGTTGTTCTATTGTTCTGTCTGTCTGTCGTTCTATCGTTCGAAATATTGTTCCATCCGTTGTTCTATTGTTCTGTCTGTCTGTCGTTCTATCGTTCGAAATATTGTTCCATCTGTCGTTCTATTGTTCTGTCTGTCTGTCGTTCTATTGTTCTATCTGTCTGTCGTTCTATTGTTCTGTCTGTCTGTCATTCTATCGTTCGAAATATTGTTCCATCCGTTGTTCTATTGTTCTGTCTGTCTGTCGTTCTATCGTTCGAAATATTGTTCCATCCGTTGTTCTATTGTTCTGTCTGTCTGTCGTTCTATCGTTCGAAATATTGTTCCATGCGTTGTTCTATTGTTCTGTCTGTCTGTCGTTCTATCGTTCGAAATATTGTTCCATCCGTTGTTCTATTGTTCTGTCTGTCTGTCGTTCTATCGTTCGAAATATTTTTCCATCTGTTGTTCTATTGTTCTGTCTGTCTGTCGTTCTATTGTTCTATCTGTCTGTCGTTTTATTGTTCTGTCTGTCTGTCGTTCTATTGTTCGAAATATTGTTCCATCCGTTGTTCTATTGTTCTGTCTGTCTGTCGTTCTATCGTTCGAAATATTGTTCCATCCGTTGTTCTATTGTTCTGTCTGTCTGTCGTTCTATCGTTCGAAATATTGTTCCATCTGTTGTTCTATTGTTCTGTCTGTCTGTCGTTCTATTGTTCTATCTGTCTGTCGTTCTATTGTTCTGTCTGTCTGTTGTTCTATCGTTCGAAATATTGTTCCATCCGTTGTTCTATTGTTCTGTCTGTCTGTCGTTCTATTGTTCTATCTGTCTGTCGTTCTATTGTTCTGTCTGTCTGTCGTTCTATTGTTCGAAGTATTGTTCCATCCGTTGTTCTATTGTTCTGTCTGTCTGTCTGTCGTTCTATCGTTCGAAATATTGTTCCATCCGTTGTTCTATTGTTCTGTCTGTCTGTCGTTCTATCGTTCGAAATATTGTTCCATCCGTTGTTCTATTGTTTTGTCTGTCTGTCGTTCTATCGTTCGAAATATTGTTCCATCTGTTGTTCTATTGTTCTGTCTGTCTGTCATTCTATCGTTCGAAATATTGTTCCATCCGTTGTTCTATTGTTCTGTCTGTCTGTCGTTCTATTGTTCTGTCTGTCTGTCATTCTATCGTTCGAAATATTGTTCCATCCGTTGTTCTATTGTTCTGTCTGTCTGTCGTTCTATCGTTCGAAATATTGTTCCATCCGTTGTTCTATTGTTTTGTCTGTCTGTCGTTCTATCGTTCGAAATATTGTTCCATCCGTTGTTCTATTGTTCTGTCTGTCTGTCGTTCTATTGTTCTATCTGTCTGTCGTTCTATTGTTCTGTCTGTCTGTCATTCTATCGTTCGAAATATTGTTCCATCCGTTGTTCTATTGTTCTGTCTGTCTGTCGTTCTATCGTTCGAAATATTGTTCCATCCGTTGTTCTATTGTTTTGTCTGTCTGTCGTTCTATCGTTCGAAATATTGTTCCATCCGTTGTTCTATTGTTCTGTCTGTCTGTCGTTCTATTGTTCTATCTGTCTGTCGTTCTATTGTTCTGTCTGTCTGTCATTCTATCGTTCGAAATATTGTTCCATCCGTTGTTCTATTGTTCTGTCTGTCTGTCGTTCTATCGTTCGAAATATTGTTCCATCCGTTGTTCTATTGTTCTGTCTGTCTGTCGTTCTATCGTTCAAAATATTGTTCCATCCGTTGTTCTATTGTTTTGTCTGTCTGTCGTTCTATCGTTCAAAATATTGTTCCATCCGTTGTTCTATTGTTCTGTCTGTCATTCTATCGTTTGAAATATTGTTCCATCCGTTGTTCTATTGTTCTGTCTGTCGTTCTATTGTTCTGTCTGTCTGTCGTTCTATTGTTCAAAATATTGTTCCATCCGTTGTTCTATTGTTCTCTCTGTCTGTCGTTCTATCGTTCGAAATATTGTTCCATCCATCCGTTGTTCTATTGTTCTCTCTGTCTGTCGTTCTATCGTTCAAAATATTGTTCCATCCGTTGTTCTATTGTTCTCTCTGTCTGTCATTCTATCATTCGAAATATTGTTCCATCCGTTGTTCTATTGTTCTCTCTGTCGTTCTATTGTTCTGTCTGTCGTTCTATTGTTCAAAATATTGTTCCATCCGTTGTTCTATTGTTCTCTTTGTCTGTCGTTCTATCGTTCGAAATATTGTTCCATCCATTGTTCTCTCTGTCGTTCTTTCGTTCAAAATATTGTTCCATCCGTTGTTCCATTGTTCTGTCTGTCATTCTATCGTTCTGTCTGGCTGTAATTCTGTCGTTTAATATATTGTTCGATCGTTCTGTCTGTCTGTCATTCTATCGTTTAATATATTGTTCTGTCCATCCGAGACGGGGCTTACCTTCCAGTGCCTATATCAAAAAGTAGAACACCCCTGCAAATGCCTAGAAACACCCTAACAACCACGCAGCGCTGCCCTGGTATGAATTTTATATGGTTATTTTGTCATTCAACATTGGAGCCTGATAGCCCCTCCGTTACGTAATTAAAGCTGCGACCGTTGAGTGCATGAAGTGCCTAACATTCCACGTCATAAAATAGTTTAAGTACGCGAATTGGGACGCATCTGCTATCTTTCTGTAAGGCCTATAGCATTTAATCTGTTACATTAAAAAAAAGAAAACTTTTGCAGTTCTTTCATTCCACTTACATTCATCATTTATTCCATCTTTCGCTGCTTTACTTCCTTCTCTCATTAATGTGTTTTTCTTCGCTTCCTTCCCTCCGCCTCGTTTCGGTATGATGGCTGGTGATGTTTTTGTGAGGGAGTGTGTCATACTGCTTACTCACTGGAAAAGGAGGGGGGAAAGTTTGAGTTTGCCCCACTTTTCTGTGTGCCAGCCGGGTAACTCTGCCGCTTTGACCTGGATTCTGCACAAGAGCGATCCACAAGACTTTCACAATTCAAAGAATCATTAGACAGAGTCTCTCTCTTTCTCTCTATTATGTCTGTGTCTGTCTGGACTCTTGTTTTATTAACTGTGCCATATCCATTGAGAAAACGAAAAACCTCAGCAATTAATATTAAATAAACACATGAAAGGCAAAGGATTTCATAATTCACCTACATTCGCAGAACATCCTCCGCAGAGACTCCCGAGGCCAAGAACGGTGAGCCAAAGCACAGAATATGCATAAGTGTGCTGTTATTAGTACCTCTCCTCATCATGTATTAAGGCCTAATTAGACGATCACAGAGTAGAAGCGTATCGCAGGGGATTATTATGTCTGTTCTGATTCAGCATCTTGTTTATCTGGATTTTAAAGAGTTTATGAGATGCTTTTCTAGCCCATCAATGCAGCTTTTCTCTTGCTGTGTGGGGAGAACACACTGTACAGTGTAAAAGTTTGACTCATGAATATTAATTAGCTGATTTGGTAATTGGCATGTAATTGGGTGCTAGCCAAGGAGGTCCACTAGCATTCCCCCATTTGTTAGCATTCCCATTCATCTCATTTGTAGTTGCTCATCTGGTTTTAGACTCCCTGGAAGTGTGTGATGCAGTTCATTCTTCATATCAGGCTTTAAATGTCATAACGGTTAGTCAATATATTGCCAAAACAGTGATCCAACTGTGTATGAGTTGGCGAATGAATTTCATTCCTCCTCTACAGCTTAGTGGAATTGAGAAATATTGACTGTAATTGCCATGCCTCCCAGTGGTGTCGATGCCCTGGCAAGGGACATGGCCCGACATTTATTTTAAACACATGAGTGGTTTTAATTATAACGATTTTTCATCAGGGCCTATCAGTGGCAATACTAGTCAGATTGAGCTTCAAACTGGCATGAATAACACACTCTTATTAGGCAATGTTTCCCTGTCAGTGTTTATCAGCACACCACCAAAACTTTGCAAACATTTTCACCACATTTCTGAGATTTAAGACCTAATTTTGGAGAATGCCGTAAATCAATAGTTATTGTCAGATGTTTTGTGTGTGGCTAAAGGTATTAAGATGACGTAACCTTTTTTGTCATGTAGTTTCACTTATGTTAGCTTGCTTTATGCGCATTTGCGTGTTGCATTTGACAGTTTGGGTGTTATTTTGTGGCCATGCAGTGGACAGAACAGTTGTACAAGTAGTTTTCATAATGAAAAATCTACCACTTTTGTACTCTATTACAATATGGCTACTTTTGTATTTTGAATCATTTATTGAACAGACAAACAGATAAATATTTGAATTAAGGGATTAGATATTTCAAGAAGACCCTTAACTGAAAGATAGAATGACAGACAGATGTCATTCTCTCTCTCTGTCTATCCTTTATGAAAAAGAAGTATACTTCAAGTTATTTTTTTTATGAAGTATATACTTAAGTAATGTTCAAGTCTATTTTTAAGTATACTTTATGTATAGGTATACTAATATCAGTAAACTAGTAGTAAACTTGTAAGTGTGCTATTTCAGTATTGCTTAATTGGCAATTTTTTTTGTATAGAAATATGTTTAAGGGTAACAGTAGTAAACTTTAAGTGCACAACTAGTTCACAACTACGTTTATCATTTGTACTGCATCTGTACTACAAGTGAATTAGTCAAAAGTATTATTAATACTATTTTAATACTTGTGGTATTTCATAATTAAAGAAAAATATGGAAATATTTTCAATATTTATTTGATTAAATAATCGGCACTAAAGCTGGGACAGAGATTGGCCTTGCGCATGTTGCCCAGTTGGGTCCCGCCAAGTGGCAAGTGCAATCCTATATGAAATCCATATGGGCAGTTAGCATGGGGCGATAATGGAACCTGTAGACAATCCTTTATAGGGCCCATATTTCAGCCCATTTCATACCCATATGTGCCCCACATACAAATGTTGGCTGGGAAAGTACACAACATTAAATCCCATTTAACAGACTGTACAGACTGTGTCTGTCTCTCACAGGCCTCATTTTCTCTTTTGTCAAATTAAACTAAGGTCCATACTAATTTTATTACACAGTAAAATGAACATTGTAGTGAATAGTCTTCAACAGGGGGTCCGCAGACCCTTAGGGGGTCTGTATATCATTGTTTGATCATTGTTTGATTAGTTTAAGGTGAAACTAAAATACAATATTAAGTTAACTTCAGCCAAAGCACCGGAAATTGGTTGAAGACACCCTGCTGGTTTATTGTTTGACCAGTGAAATTATTTTCAATGCTTTCCCAAAGCAAGAAAAGTTTTGCACTTTTGTGTTAAACTTTGTGAGAGAAGGGAGATTTGGGCTCTGGCAAATCGTATTTCATGCTCTCTAGCTTCTAGCCTGCTAGGTAAACCATCAGTGTGGTTTGCAATTATGGCTGTAATTCAATTGACACTTAATCACCCACTGCAGAACGTAGCAAGAGAGTTTGCGCTCTAAACCTGCAATCAAACCGCTGTGATTTTGAATTACGCTGCATAGTACCGCTAGAGATTGCCTCTCTTGAATTATTATAGCTTGTCCTCCAAGAACAGCAGCCCATGACGGGCCGTGAAAAGACTGTTTTTGTAATTTTTAGCCTATGTAATAGATCAAATAATGTAACTGAGAACTGAGAAATATTGCATTTGAGACACTTGCAGTTTTCTTCAGTCTGTCAAAGCAAGCGAGAGAGCGATAGCTCATGCTTTGACATTGATATTGTGTGACTGCTTCTCAAAAACTGAAAGGAATGAAAAGATTGTCATGGCTTGCCAAATGGACTGTCCTTTCCTCTGAGAATCTTGTGACCCTGGATTCATTCTGACTTGGATATTCAGCTGTCTAAATCTAATATATGCTTCAGAAAAACACCATTCATGTTTAAATGTGTTAAATGTATGACTTTTCAAATGTTCCTCTATGAAACATTTTAAGAGTAATTCATAGTGCGACACTTTAATTTAAGTTCTTATCCGCAGTTTCGGTTACTTTCTTTTCTTGTTTCAAGAATTATTATGTGAGCGCTCTCTTTACCCACACACACACACACACATACTCTTATCCTCAAATGTAGGCGCTTAACCAAATGCAAATGTAGCCTAGTTGAACGTCCTACCATACTAATTGGAATATATTACTTTTAATGTTTCGGTGGAGCTTGAGGAGAGGTCTTCCCCTTGCCATTTAAAGGTCCGTAACTGGACCCAGGGCTTTTTTTGCAGCCCAGTTCATTAAACATACCCTATTCCTTGATTCACTTTATATTGTTTTCATTTTTATAAAGGCCTGAAAGCAAAAGCTCAAAGACAGTAACTAGGAAAAGTAACTATAGAAGTCAATGGCTAAAAAAGAAGGCTCTTTAAAGGTTCTTTACATGTAGTAACAGTATTAGTAACTATTAATAACAGTAACTATTTAGAACCATATCGTCCTGAAGAACCCTTTATTATGCTGAAATGGTTCTTTGTCTTAGAGTTTAGGGTTCTTTATTCTTTTAGGATTCCCGCCTTTTTGTTTTTCAAATCTGTAACTGTCAAAGCCTCCTCATTACTGATTTTCTGGAGCTCAGCTAACTACACAGACTGTCAACAGGTAAATGATTTCTTTCTTAAAATGTCTTTAAATTATAACTTTAAAAATTGTAACGGGTTTCCTACCAATCATGTCTTTTTCTATTTTAGTTTAACATAACATGTGAGTGTGAGCAGCTCTGTTCAGGATACTCAAGGATACTCATCTTCTCTTCTGGCAACTCATCTTCTCTTCTCCACAACGTAAGTAACAGAGATATGGAATTTATAATCCATTTAGTTTCATTTTTTTTTTATTTTTTTTTTATTACTTAATATTTAATTATATGCCTAAACACACCCAGTCACAAAAAACATCTGACAGCAATCCCATGACTTTATCACTTTTCCTTTTAATACGGTAAAGGGCTCATACTGTCCATTTTTGCTAATTTTGGCCTTTATTAACATAATTGTTTACATAATCAAATGTAAGAGACACAATGTAACTCTAAACTCAATTGTGAATTTCAGATGCTGGCACGTATCATAACCTTGTCATCTGCAGAGAGAAACTGCCACTCAGAATACACACATAATGAAGGATGTAAAGACATCATAGAAAAATAAGAAAATTAAATTCATAGGTTTGGAGCAACATGAGGGTGAGTAAATGATGGCAAAATTTTATTTTTTGGGCGAACCTCTCACAAGGTAAAGAGTAATTGTGAGTTTTAAATAATATTCCCAAAAAGTATTGCCAAAATGGAAGTTAAACTTTAATCCATCAGAACAGAAAGGGCAGCTAATTCTTGAATTGCAATTAAACAGATAACTGCTGTTTTGAACATAATATTATGCAGGTTACCAAGTATATGATTACACTGTGTTGCCGAAGCCACAAAACCAAGTGGGCCTTAATGGTTGTGATGGTATATTATGTAAGCTGGATCGGACACTTACCCAAACCTGTGTTTGTAGTAGTTCAGAATTTGCGAAGAGGGGTTAATTGCCACTTAATGTCAAATTATATCTATCTGCATAATGTAACGTGGGTGAGCTGAAGCCCTACATCCGAGTCGATCTCTACCTGTTTGCCTCTTCCTGAACTGCATTAACCTCACTGATCCATCAGCAAGAGACCTGATGCATCCCACCCACACCCGGGAATGTAATGAAGTCCATGTGAGCGGCACATCCGAGTTCTTTATTTATCACCCGGCTCCTCTCGAGCGCTCTTAAAGCTGATGATGACCTCTCATGTGTGATGTCATGCTGTCACACTTGTATCCCGCATGCAGGTAATGAGTATTTTTTGAGGGACGGTCAGGAAGTGATTTTGGTTGATGGTTTTCTGGGTCAGGAAAGGGGTCGGAATTGAGTCGTGCCAAGGATAGAGCCTGTAAACAGGTTTGAATCGTGAGTTATGACATCCAAAATGTCATCTTGTCTGTTTGACTTGCTGCAAGCAGGTAGTGGGGTTGTTGTGATGGGTTTTGTCAGAGGATGTTATTGACTGAGATGTGGATTGTGAAGAACATCATGAGGATATCCCTGTCTGTGGTGTGCGGGTCACACTGATCTATTACTGTTCTCCTACAAAGTGCATCATTCACTGTTTAGGAATTGCATGTCATAATGTGCTTTCTCTCTCTCTCTCTTTGTGTAGCATTCGCTCTCGCTTCCTCCTGCGGATGTATAAACATAAATACATTGCGGTGCACAATGCAGCAAACTATGTCATCTCTATAAAGGTCAGCCGTGTAAAATCAAACCTCTTTTTCCTAGAGAAACATAATGGGAATGAAACAAACAAGAAAAGCCATACATCTCTCTCTGTCTGTGTATATCCATGTGGCAAATCCAAATGAGAGTTTCATAATTTTTTATGGTTTATTTGTTATTGTTTTTAAATGATGGGGGGGGGGGAACCCTAGAAAATTGTGAAGATGGATAAAGGAACATAATTCATTTTTGTGTAGATGACATTTAATTCTTAAATTCATTTAATTTCTATGTAGTAGGGAGGTTAAGTGACTTTTGACTTCAAGTCATGATGCAAAGGTCCCCTTTGGTATGGAAGTACCTTAGGGCCATAGAAATAAATTTATCCTAAGACACAAGTGAGATCACATTTTGTATCTTATTTACGCACATTTTTAAAAAATGGCCGCCAACCATACTTGAGAGGCCCATATCTTTGCTTCTGTTATATCTATAATGAAAAAATTGGTATCAATGTGTACATTTTTGGGGTCAAGGAGTCCAAAAAAATAGGTTCCAAGACTAAAAAACAATAATGTTGTCCTTACCATGACAGCTGGAGGTGAAGTATGCAATTTTTTTTTATCAAAAAACGCATGCCAAACACAACATGTATGATTTGGATGGGGGAGGTGAAGTAGCCTCTGTGATGCTGGCATAATATGCAGCCCATGAGATCCATTCTCCGGCTTCAAGGTTCTCTTTCACAAGAATGTTTCTGACTCTCTCTAACCACTGGTAGCCTTCTTCAATTACATTGATGAGAGGACGGGACGCTGGATGAGGATGACTGTTGGTATTCAGGGCAGGAACATACAAGACCTCATCTAGGCCAGGAGCCAGGTCCACTCCTCAGGATGGTTTTTGCTACCTTTTTTTTCACTATTATTTCCTATTATCTTATACCTTGGGCCATCACAAGTTGATAACGATCACCCCCAACTCTGCCCCGTTTGGTCTCAGGGGCCAAAAAACACCCTTTTTGGGAAAAGCTTTTGGCGGAATGATGTAATTGTGAATATTAAGGTACTGCAGCTACATAAATGGCCATATAACCCTACAATTTTGCAGGGTGTATCCTGACACATAGCGGAAACTAGCAGAAAAAGATTCCGGGGATTGCTGCCTTTTTGCTGTCAAATATCACCCTCAACATACCCCAAAAGACAAAAAAAAAAACATCTGTCCGCCTGACAAATTGTCATCAAAAGTGATAATTTTCAAGCATTTAATATATATATCACTGCCTCAAATGTACATGAAAAACTTCCCAAGTTTATAAGCTTCAATTTAAGTCCAAGATGACCTTTCTATCTAGAGGATTATAGCTGGTATAACCAAAAATATCCACTGTACCTCAAATCAGAGAAATCAAGCATTACCATTCCATATTGGATTAAGCATATTTTTTGCATATGCACAATGTCTTAAACAAGAGTTGAGACTTGATTTATGTACTGCTATACTATATGAAGTGAATTAAATAAAGTGAAATAAATTAAAAAGTGAGTAATGTTATGCCCCAAGGTCAGAGCTATTCAATTAGCTTCATTCAAGGGCCGGATTATTCAATAGGAATGTTGAGGAGGGCCGGTGGTTAGCTTATTCATTGAAACATTATTTATTACCTATTGGATAATAACAGTATCAATAAATAAGCTAAAGTAAACCTAAAAAAGTATTGTATTTACTTGGAAATGTGGTACCCAACAGTATGCAGATGTATGAGTCTTTCATAAATAACTTATTTACAGCTATGTACAAAAATATGAATTATACAAGATCATAGCTATTGGTAAGAATTATTTTATTTATAATTATTATAGGCTTAAATGAAAATATTCTGACAGTGAGACGTGATAACCACAGGTAAAACCATGCATGGCTGCTCACTCACTACCACTGTATAACAAAATCCCTAAACACAGGTAAAAACTATACACAAAATGAATTGTATATTCCTCTACCCACCTAATTAATCTACTGCAATATAAATGACTATAAGATAGTATTCAGTATAAATATTCCATATTTCTGCCCAAACCATAGTAAATTACAACAGTACATTCATGGTAAATGTTTGCAAAGGTGGTGATTAGGCGATTTAAAGTCTTTTAACTTTGTTCATGGCACAGTGTTTCTGCTGTTTACCTCATCAGTCGTTTTGGGAATGTTGAGGCTGCTTCATCTGATTTAAAACTAGTTAAATCATCAAGTGATTTGTGGTCTGTAACAGAGGTGTGACGAATTGAACAACTTCTCGCTGGATGTCGCAATGCTGTTTAATAAAATAGTGTCCAGAACTGGGAGTAAACGCAACTCCTTTAAGCCTGCGTTTTGTTATCAACTGGGCGGTGCTGCACAGTTCAAAGTAAACTAAACTGCGAGTTGAACTGAAAGTAAACTGAAAACAGCGCTATTTGTTCTATATTTGTTGTTACTGACTGAGAAACAGCTTCAGATGATTCAGTGACAGAGCGGTACGAACAAATCTGAATCGTTTCAGACCATTATGCAAGCGCATTTGGCCAATTCATGGAAAGGAAATAACTGAACCAAAGATAGAACAAAAGATTTGCACCATTCACAAATGATTGGTATCGCTGGTTCAGTCGACAGAAATACGGGACACACATAATAACTGCTGAAATATTCGGACTGAAAACGTTTCTCAGGTTAGTCGGAGCGCTCATGGTACGCACAGTGCGTATAGACGTACAGCTGCACACGCCACTACGGCCAGGAAAATGTAGCCACACCACCAGGAAAAGAGGCGGAGGGAGGTTGGGGTGCCTTTGGGCCAGATGGAGATGATTGAATTGAATAACCCTGCCCTAGGTGGACTGTGGTCATGGTGCAACATAGGGTACATTCACACAAAATCAATGAACCAAATGTGAGATTTATTGTTCACAAAGTCCTCACAACACAAGGAATAAAGATGACCCTAGTGTGCAGTCTGTTATCAAAAAGCCAACCTTCAATAGAGTAAACGTTAGTAACCTTCTGTACAGGTAAACATTCTTTACAGCCAAATGGCGAAACGTCTCAGTTACATATGGTAACCCTCGTTCCCTGAGGGAGGGAACGGAGACGTACGTCGGAACCGACTGATAGGAATCTCGCGAGAGAGGCCAATCTACTTCGAGTAAAACTAAAATGAGCCAAAACACATTGGCATGCAGTCATTTGCATCAGCTGTTAAGCCTCGCAGCGCAGGTATATAATGAGCAGCAGGTGCGAGGTGAGCTCCTTTTTTTCTGAGGAGCCAAGCCTGGTAAGCTGGCCGCCCCGACGGGCAGCAGCAGATGTGACGATGGGATGTACGTCTCCATTCCCTGCCTCAGGGAACGAGGGTTACCATATGTAATTGAGACGTTCCCTTATCGGTCGGTCACTCTCGACGTATGTCGTGACCGACTGATAGGAATCCCTACCATAGAGCCACAGCTGCTGCACCCCATCCAGTGCCCGGTGTAAGCCTGTACCCTTTCTTGCCTGGATGGACGATAGGAAAGGGCTTACACAGAGCGTATCGGTCACTGTTGGTCCGTGATAACCCATACAGCGAGATTATTGGATAACACTGGGAAACCGTGCCCTTTCTATGGAAGGGGAACGATGCGGAAGCCACTTTCTTCGAGGGAGTTATGTGAAAAAATACATATGGACTAGCCCAAAGGTTGTACTGCAATATTGGGTAACTTAGCCCAAGGGAAAGACACAGGGCTTCGATTAGGAGCAGCCGTGGAAGCATACACATATGGAATCCCCATAGGGTCACACATATGGAACCCAGCCTAACACCTGATCTCTGAAGGGAGTGGTGGGAACCTTGGGCACATAGCCAGGCCGGGGTCTCAGTACAACATGGTTGTCACCCGGCCCGAACTATAGGCACGATTCGTCGACCGAAAATGCTTGCAGGCCCCCTACCCTCTTGATAGAGGCCAGTGCAATCAGCAGCAAAGTCTTCATAGAGAGAAGCTTTAAGTCTACTGAGTGCAAAGGCTCAAAGGGAGCATCCTGAAGAGCTTGAAGCACCAGGGAAAGGTCCCAAGGGGGTATGGAGGGGGGTCGAAGATGGTTTATCCGTCTTGCCCCCTAAGGAACCTGACAACCAGGTCGTGCTTTCCAACTGATTTGCCATCTATGTGGCCGCTATAAGCTGAAATAGCGGCAGCATGTACTTTGAGGGTGGAGGGAGACAGCCTTCGCTTCAACTCTTGCTGCAAGAAGGAAAGCACGGACCCTATCGAACATCTTCGGGGGTTCTCTCGGCGAGAAGAAAACCACTCGACGAACAGGTTCCACTTCAAGGCACACATCTCGTGGACGGCGCCCATGCAGAAGTGATGGTGTTAAGTACCTCTGGGGGTAAGCCACCTAGAACCAGAGATGGAGTTTCCAGAGGTCCAGACGCGAGTGCCATAGGGTGCCCGTCTCTGAGTCAGAAGGTCCTCCCTCAGAGAAATGGGCCAGGGAGGGACTGTCACAAGGAGCATAAGTTCAGGGAACCAGGTCCGGGTGAGGCAATAGGGGGCCACCAGAAGGACCTGCTCCTCGTCCTCCCTGATTTTGCACAAGGTCTGTGCAAGTAGGCTCACAGGGGGGAACGCATATTTGAGGAGGCGCCGGGGCCAGCTGTGTGCCAGTGCATCCGTGCTGAGTGTTCCCTCAGTCAGGGAGTAAAACAGCTAGTAGTGGGAGGTCTCTGAGGAAGCAAACAGGTCTGAGCCTCCACCTGAGCCTCCCCGAACTCTCTCGAGATCAGCTGAACTGCCTGGGGGTGGAGTCACCATTCTCCCGGGAACACAGCTCATGATAGCTCGTTGTCCACACCGGGGACATACATGGCTCGAAGTGACCTCGGATGCTTCTGACTCCAGAGGAGGAGATGGTGAGCGAGTTGTGACATGCAACGGGAGCGTAGACCACCTTGTCGGTTGATGTACGCAACGGTTGCAGTGTTGTCCGTACGGACCAGCACATCTCTGCCCTGTAGCGGCCTCTTTAAATGGCTCAGAGCGAGACCTACTGCTAGCAACTCGAGGCAGTTGATGTGCCAATGCAGTTGAGGGCCCGTCCACACCCCGAGGGCCCGTCCACACCCCTGACACTGCATGCCCATTGTACGTTGCACCCCAGCCGGTGGCAGAGGCGTCTGTGAACACCACAGCATGCCTGGAAACCTGTTCCAAGGGGACTCCTGCCCGCAGGAATGAGGGGTCTGACCACGGGCTGAAGGTCTGGCGGCACGCCGGTGTGATTGTCACCCGGTGAGTGCCGTGATGCCACACCCATCTCGGGACTCATCCATGAATCCAGTGCTGAAGCGACCTCATATGGAGCAGCCCGAGCGGAGTTACGGCTGCTGCCGCTGCCATATGCCCCAAGAGCCTCTGAAAGAATTTCAGTGGGACCGCCGTCCTGCCTTTGAAGGTGTTCAAAGGTGGTTTCTCACAGGTTCGCGTTTAAATTCTGTGTAGAGAGAACGGTGTCGTCTTAGCGGCCCCTAATTTAATAACAAATGATCGTTGCGACGGAAGCGAATCAATCAAAACTAACTTTAGATGGAAAATAACTTTATTAAAGAACCGCTATAAAGCCAAAACAATCTCTGTTACCTTAAATTATACGCTTATCTCTGTAAAGCTGCTTTGAAACAATCTACATTGTTAAAAGCGCTATATAAATGAAGATGACTTGACTTGACTTTCAGCTCCTGGATGTTATCTAAAGCTTCTTTGTAACATGATTTCAATCTTTCAGGATTGTTTCTCAGTTTGAATGATGAAGAGGGATCTAATGTTTTTTCAATCTTTAGGACGGACTGACATAGGAAGCTTAAACTCCAGTCACGGCATTCCATTATGGCTAATCTGAAAAAAAGAAATGAAGTTGCTTTAACATCATAAGATAGATAATATGAGCATTAACAAGCATTCGCAAGAGTAAAAATCTATCAAATAATGAAGCTAACTAACTAGCTAGCAACATGTAGGCTATGTGCTTGCTTCAACAAAAATTACGCTAACTAGTCACTAGCTAGTTATGATGAAGCTAACTAGTTACTAGCGACCTAATTATAATGAAGCTAACTAGTTACTAGCTAGCTAGTTATTAGTTATCTAACACATTTTTCTATTTAATGATAAAGTCATACGAACCTCAAAATGTTAACCTGTCACCTCTGACCTTCAACAGCTGTCACAGCTCCTGGTGCAGATGGTGTTGTTGCAGGAACTGATTTGTTATAGGCTACTCCTGACTGGTCGAAATCTCATGCTACTTAGGACAAATGTAATGTACAGAAGTAGCTGCACTGCTTAAATACAAAATTAAAGTTTTTGAAGGAAAAAATTAGTAAAGTCACTCTGATGACAATTTTTATGTGAAATGTGCATATTTACCACCAATTGTCATGGTATGGGGAACATTTTTGTTTTTTTAAACTTGAAACCAATTTTATTGGATTCCTTGACCCCAAAAATGTACACTTTGACACCAAAATTGTCATTATAGCGATAACAGAAGCAAAGATATGGGCTCTAGAGTATTTTCGGCGCATTGGCGGCCATTTTTGAAAAAACCTGTTTATTTCTGATACAAAGTGTGATCTCACTTGTGTCTTAGGATAAATTTATTTGTATGACCCTAAGGTACTTCCATACCAAAGGGGACCTTTGCATCATGAATTGAAGTCAAAGGCCTATTTTTTGGGCTTAACCTCCCTACTAATGTGTGCTTATACAGTTTAGACCATTTTTAATAATTGGCTTTTTTATCATTTGGATTTTTAAATTGTGTCTTTTAAATGTAAATAAACATTTCAAGAAAACAGCTCTAGGTTTTCACATTGGAATATATTTTTCTTTCACAAACAAGCATATTAAACAGTTGGTTAGACGCTACAGGTGAATAGAGTGATAAGTGGTTAAGATTCTTCTTCTCATTTACATGTTTTTAAATAGTCGGTAAACAAAATACTTTTTTCAGAAGCAGAAATTATGATGTTGCTCCAAAACTATGTTAATTTAAGAAAATACACTGTTGTTGTCCATGCTTTTTGTAATAAATCAAGAAGTAAACATTTTTTAAATGTTTTTTTTTACACTTATTTTAAAAACTTTAGTGGAAGGTGAGAAAAAACATGTGTGATAAAGTGAATAAGAAGACTCATTTTAAGTGCAGTCTTGCATCATTAATTCGATCTGGCCACTTTATTAAGTTAAACCGTTTAACTGCTCGTTAATGCAAATATCTAATCAGCCAATCACATGGCAGCAATTCAATGCGCTTAGGCATGCAGCCATGGTTAAGATGATTTGCTGACGTTCAAACTGAGTATCACAAAGGGGAAGAAGGGGGATTTAAGGGACTTTGAACGTGGCATGGTTGATGGTGCCAGATGGGCTGGTTTGAGTATTTACTGGGATTTTCACGCACAACCATGTCTAGGGTTTACAGAGAATGATCTGAAAAAGAGGAAATATCCAGTGAGCCGCAGTTCTGTGGGCGAAAGTGCCTCGTTGATGCCAGATGTCAGAGGAAAATGACCAGACTGGCTTGAGCTGATAAAAAGGCAACAGTCTCGTTTACTGCTGCAACTGCAACATTCAGATGTAAGGGTCAGAATTTGGTGTAAACAACATAAAAGCAGGTATTCATCCTGTCTTGTATCAACGGTTCAGGCTGCTGGTGGTGTAATGGTGTGTGGGATATTTTCTCTGCATACTTTTGGCCTCTTAGTACCAATTGAGCATTGTTTAAACACTGCAGCCTAAGTATTGTTGCTGATCAAGTCCATCCCTTTATGACCAAAGTGAACCCATCTTCTGATGGCTACTTCCAGCAGGATAATGCGGCGCGTCACAAAGCTCAAATCATCTCAAACTGGTGTCTTCAATGGCCTCCACAGTCACCAGACCTCAATCCAATAGAGCACCTCTGGGATGTGGTGAACTGCGAGATTCACATCATGGATGTGCAGCTGATAAATCTGCAGCAACTGGGTGATGCTATCATGACAATATGAACCATAATCTCTGAGGAATGTTTCCAGAGCCTTGGATTTATGCCATGAGGAATTAAGGCAGTTCTGAAGGCAAAAGGGGGTCAAACCCAGTGTTAGCAAGGTGTAGCTAATAAAGTGGCCGTGAGTGAATATGATAATCTTTTTGTGATTTTTAATAATATCAGTGTTATCGAGGATGTTGAAGACGAAAATTAGCCTGAAATATATTTTAAAAAATTCTTGAAATATTTAGTTTGGCATGCTTTTGCCTGTAGTATCACACACGATGAGTTTTTGACGCTTTGGTGCACTTCACTATTCTTCAGATATTCAGAGCACGTATATCCTCTAGAGCCACATATATCAAAATTCCCATCACAGGAAATTATTAGATAGTATCCTGTGGTAAATAGTTTGCTTTGGCTTTGCTTCGCTTGAGCTTAGGCTGTGGCAGACCGAAGTGTATTTCCCAACGGAGGAATGATCAAAGCAGACTCCTTTAGGATGCAGTTTAAAGAGTTAGCATGGGATTTTATAATTGATGGATATTATGCATAAGACTAGATATTGGAATATCACTTTTGCACATTTTTACTTCAGTTCTGCTGGCTAAAAATCAACCAGCAATTTGCAAAAGTAATGTGATATTTTCTAGTGAAACGGTATTCAGCTGGAAATAATAATGAGTGGACATCAGTTTATTTTGACCATTTCTTGTGACCAAATGTCTTTTTTTTTACATTAAAAGTCCCAATTATATTATGTAGGCTACATTCTTCAATAATTCACTATTTGTTTTCTACAAAAGAAAGAGGAACAACATGAGGTTGGTGGGTTTGGAACAACATGAGGGTAAATGATGACAGAATTTTCTATTTTAGGTGATCTCCCTTTAAAATGTAAAAAAAAAAAAAAAAGAATTGTACGATATGACCTTTTAAGCCATTATATTAGTGCATACGTGTAGCAGTGCAGGGATCGCACCTCATTTCTTGATGTCAGATTGAGGTGAATTAATCTCGCCCCTGGCAGAACGGTCAAACGGGGAAAATCCGAGAAAAATCCACAGGACGAAGAACAAAGCTTCAGACAGCGAGAAAGGAGGAGAGGGTCAGAGAGATAGAAACTACAATACAAATGTGGACAATGTGATAGAGAAAGACGTGGTGGGGGAAAGGGAGAGAAACAGAGTGAGCGATAAAGAAGTTCTTCTGCTGCGGCAGCGTGTGAAGGCTTACACTGCTTGTGGTGGAGAATGTTAATGGAACAGCAGCACCGTTGCAGGGATTTTCCACTCAAGCCCTGGGAGAGCTGCCTGACAGGAGAACTAACAAACAACAAACACACACACCCGCAGAAATCACACTCAAATTACTAACAGGGGAGCTCCTCGTAAACGGCACACAGAGAGACACGCATTTTGCGAAATATGCGAATGAAAACAAAACGAGCCAATATGCTCACTCAGAAGATAACAGTTCGGTTTAAACACCCTCAAGGTGAATTCAACGTTGATATTCAAGTCGTTGATTGACAGGAATATTGTGTAGAACAGAAACCCAGAAGGATCATTTATTTAGGCCTACAGATTAAATTACACTTGCCATTCAAAGGCCTTTTATCCCATGAAATGACAGGTATTATAAGTGATGAAACATTCATTGCATCCTACTAAAATGTGCGTGCATGGAAGATCGCTGTATTTGTGTTTGCAAATGGATTGCTATTGGCCTAATAAATAAATAAACCACGCATTCCCATCGTGTCAAAATATTTGAAGGCGGAAAATTGAAATGAATAGGATCCTTCAATGTGACAGACACTGTGGCACAATTTTACGGATAAAATAAAATAAACATCAGGTCGGTGCAGTTTCTGGCCATTAAACATTAGGTAAAGATGAAATCTGCAGGAGGAACACTCACAGAATCCTAATTTGAGAACAGCGTGAGATCTGCTGGAGCATCACGTATCCGGTGGGCCTCGCTGATATGGATTTGCTGAACTATTTGCGTTCATAAATGTTATATGCAAATGAACACTGTTAGTTTGGGATATCACGTTTTTAATATGGATGTTAACTGGAAGGCTTTCTAGGCGACCTGTGAAAGGCAGAATGTGATTGGAGTGATTGATGCGTGGCAGGTTTCTGGTGTCGAGACTAGAGGCCAAGCCGTGGTCACACTTCACATTCACTCTCACTCATTCATTTTCATTTCAAACGCATGTTGACACGGGGAACCGGAAGTCTGTAATGCTTTGAAGTGTTGCAGTCCGAAGTAATTTTGCATGCTCAAAGCCTTGTGTGATCACAGCTTAAGCCCAGTGTAACAGGAAACTTAAGATACTCTTCTTTTCCTTTTTACAAAAGTAAAAAAAAAAAGAAAAAAAAAGGAAATCTCTTATGCTCACCAAGACTGCATTTATTTGGAAATTGAATGTAATAATATCATTTTAATATTATAAAATATTATTGCAATTTAAAATAACTTAAATTTTCAACATATTTTTATACCATTATAACCTTTTGTAACATTATAAAAGTCTATAGTGTCACATTTAATCAATAATGTGTGTACATGGTTTTATAAGCAATTTTAAATATACTTTGAAGATCTAATGCTTATAATATCAACTGCAGTAAATTGTAGCAAGATAGAATTTGTTGGCATCAGATGGCATCAATATAAAGTTTTGTCCATTTCACATTTAGCAATGTTCTCAGTAAAAGAAAAAGAAAATGACAGAGAATGATTAATAAATTATAGTTGGTGGATTTCTGTCAATGTCTGGAAAGAAATGAAATAAGTCAGAAATAAAACGAGAAGTGATTTCCTCAGAGACTTTAATATTTTACAAGACATTCGGAAGGTTAATGGAGGTCTCTCTCGTGTTTTGCAAATTCTGCTCAAACTGTCCATACGCCCTTGAGAGATGCTAGGGTGCAGTTCAGTTCTTCAGTAAGTCATGAGATTCTTCAGTGAGATCTGAAGCGATTCTTCACCCTCTCCAGAACCACTCAGTTCTGACAAGAGGTGGGCGATTTACCAGTAGACACTACTAACCGGTAAAATTTGTCAGTAGGTATAGACTACCGTCTGTATTGCGGTTACACTTGCATGACGTTGCTGTGCTGCGCCGTCCCGAAAGCTTCATTTGAATGCGTTTTTAAGCATTGAGCACAGTAAGCACTAAACAGAAAAAGACAGCATTTTGCTATATGCACGCGCTATCTGAGAGATGGTTTCTGAGCACTGTCTGAGAGACGCGCAAAGCCCCTGCTCATAAAGCTTGAGAACTTGAACCGAGTTCTTTTTTGGGCTTGAACATTAAAAACACATAAAATGACCGTCTTTGCGAGTAAATATGTCTTAAGTGAACGTAAACAGTTGAGAAAGAAAACGCACGATATTGGATACATGCATTTGGTCTTAAAGTGACAGCAGCCTAATATAGGCTACCTCCTGTTGTCTGTCATTAATGTTAATCAAACAACAAAAGGGAAAATCTCTCACTGCTCTTGACTGAATTTTGTAACTTTAATAAGAATATGTGTATATTTAATTTACACAGTGATGACTATGAAGTGTTTTTTTTATACATTTGATTACTTGATACAATATATGTAAATTATTTCGTATTTCTAGTGCTTGAAGTTTTTCAGGTAGGTCCATTTCATTTGTGTCCTTGTTCTACTGTAGTTTGTTTTGCTAGATGCTTGTTTCATTGTATTTTCTTTATCACTGTTTACTTGTCTTTAGTACAAGTTTGTTATAGCAAAAATAACTATATCGTTATCGTGAAATAAAATGACTCATATCGTGATATACGATTTTGGTCATGTCGCCCTCCCCTAGTTCTGACTGTCCCAAACAATGTTCTCAGAAGCCCTGGACCACATTAAAGGTGACAGTGGCTAAATTGTTTCGGTGCTACATCAGTGCAGGCTGTCAAAGTGATTTGCTGGGTGGATTTTGCAGGGTTGACTTCAGAAATATTGCTATTCAAATCACATTTTCCTGAATCCCCACTGCAATGTGGCTATGACTTGTGCTTTAAATGTAATTGAATTCAGAACTTTTATAGAAGTGGTTCCTTGTGGGCACAACTGATGTGATTGTAAACTTTTTGGAAGGAGACTGATACTGCATATGAGACATTCAAATCATGGTTGTGTTCTTCAAAAGAGGCTGAGCATGCATTGGCGGTTCATGGTGTGATCCAGATGGTGAATGGCTTTAGTGAAACATAATGAACACTATGGCTTTAAAGCCAATGACAGGCGTAGTGCTGTAGTGACAATTTTTAAATTGAAGCTCTTATTCTCTCTCTCTCTCTCTCTCTCTCTCTCTCTATCTCTCTCTCTCTCTCTCTCTCTCTCTCTCTCTCTCTCTCTCTCTCTCTCTCTCTCTCTCTCTCTCTCTCTCGCGCGCTCTCATTTCCATCTAGATTTGGGCTTTGTTTCTCCTTGGCTCACTGATGCATCATTATTTGTACCCTTTTATTTGTATTATATAGTCCAGGTCTCTCTGTACCTTCAATTAATGGCATATCAAGTAATCATATTCTGCACTCTTATTTTACCCCCACTGAAGTCCACTTATAATGTTAGTCAAATTTTCTTGCACAAAAACCATTTATGTTTTTGTTTTGCATGACCATTTTCTACTCTAATAACACATGAAACTTCTGTTTGGTTCAGGGTAATGGCGAAAGCTATTCTGTACTGTAATGTCAATATGTCCTGCAAAGAAAAGGGATTCATTCAAATTATAGCCAGATCTAAATAGTCTATAGTTTCAAACATATTTTAGAATCAAACTATAAAAGTGTAATTTTTAATGATGCCGGTGAATTGCAGATCTGGTGCAAACATATCCACATCACTAATGATCAGATGCTTTCTTAACTGCACTTCGGAATTAAACATAATCAGAATTGTTACATTTCTTGCTATTTCCATTCTTACTTATGGTTGTGACATCATAACTATAACAATAGAGGATATGTGCATGACGTCACCATCAGCCGGAGTGACTGCGGTTACGACCACTAAGTGGCAAAAAGACTGAGCGACAGCATTTGTTTTCAGCGTGAATGAAAAACACACAAAACGCATCTAAAAATTTTACAGACTGCCGAAAGCTACTGAACAGAGAAGCAATGGATCGCTGCAATTCATAAAAACAACTGCGAAAAAACAGCAGCGAAAGGTGGATTTGCAGTTATCATTTTGTCAATATGTTGAAATTTGGGATTACCTTTACCATCGTATATTCTGCATAATTGGATGATTTAGACCTACCTGTATTATTTATATTAAGCGTTCACAGGCAAATTTTCTTTACGTATTTCCCCGGCGGAGAAAGCACATATAATTGTCAGCAAAGACGATTCCTGGCTGCATGTCAATATCCATGGATCACTGGATTTTTGGTAAGTTGTAAGGAACGCTATATCGAGTCCAACCTTTAGTTTAAACTGATAATCGTTCGTTTCACTGCTGTTTTCGCAGTTTCCCCTATTAAATCCAGTCACGCAGCAGCTCTTCTGCCACTCAGTCTGGCCGAACACACCCCGTGTTCCGGGAAAGTTACGTCAATGCATACCCTCTATTTTAATTAGTCTGAATGGACTGGGGTGTGTGTCTCTATTTTCTATTATATGAACCCTTTAAAAGATGCCTGGCCTCAATGTCTATGCAGTATCTCTGTCTTACTCTCATCCTCCTATCCAAACTCTCTCTTTCTCAAAGTCACTGGGCATCAGCGGCACATGGAGCATGTGAACAGCTGTTAATGAGCACGTGCAGCACCTGTTGGGTACGTTGCCACATCATCCCGACACGACTCTCATTAGGAGTGACACTTCAGCCGGCCTGTGAAGTGTCTCGTTAGCGACGGGTCAAAATGCCGTGTGTCATTCAGCCCGTCTCACCTGGCAATGCCCAAACTAATGTCTTTGTTGGCATCGTGCCGCAGCATCTACCCTTCTCCCCTCTCCCTTCGCAGCATCTGTTGCCTTTGGGTTATAAATACAGCTACTGGTTTTGATGGGCTTAGCAGAGATGCAGTGTTGTATCAGGGCATTTTAGAGATAACAGATCTGACTACACCTGGACAGGTGGGATTTTGTGACACCCCAAAGCCGCCTTTACGACAACCTGTTTGATAAATCTATCTAGCCTCTCCATGCCGCCCAGCAGATCATTTTGAAGGATTTAGCAGGCGGTTTGGGATTGAATGAAGTGTTCATTGCTGTCCGAAGTCTCTTTATATTCAAGCTGTGTTCCGGATAGGATAAAGACACTCTCTTAATGAGGGATCAAGGTTGATGCATTAGGAATCTCTGCTGCTTAAAGAAAAAAAAAGAGGAGGAGCTGATTACCAGTCACGCTAGAGAGCAAGGCTGACAATCGCAGTCTATATTTGATATCTCCTCATTACAGCGCTATAGGATTATGAAATAGCGTGGCAATATCGAGCTGTGGTCTATAGATAGACGATGAATTGCAGGATCCACAGGTACAGTTCCCAAATTAACTACAGTTGAGCTGTTCCGTCCGTCTATAAGCTATTGATTTCAGATGCAAATGAAGGTTACGAAGGTTGTTTTGCACTACGCTGAAAAGAAGTTCTGACATTCATGATGCTTGTGTTTTTGTCCTGTAGTTCATGAAGGGATAGTTCACCCCCCCCCCCCCCAAAAAAAACGGTCAACATTTACTCTCCCTGATGTCGTTGCAAACCTGGATGACTTTCTTTTGTACCGAAAGGAGAAATTTTGAAGAATGTTTCTAGTTACTTTTTTGTAGTAGTCTGTTTCTCATACAAAGCTATACTATGGCTTAAATTCTGTAGGCTTTACATATTACGCACAAGCCAAATTTACTTTACTTAACAATATTTTAAGCTGCTTTTGTCTTTTTTTGAAGCTTGAATGCCTCATTTCATGTAATTGAATAAAAATCTTTCTCCAGATTTCTCCTTTTTTGTTCCAAGGATAACACTTTGAACAGTATATCTACTGTTTTACCACGTAAAGCCTAAATAAGTATTTTTTTGTTAAATGTTTTGCCTGAAAAGTTTGCGTTTATCTTTCTTTACAATACACTAGTGCAAAAGTTTTTTTTTTAAATATATTGTTTTTTTAAGAAGCCTATTGCTCACCAAGGCTGCATTTATTGTATTAAAAATACAGTTATATATAACTAGACAGAAATATATTTCATTACATTTCATATTTCATATTCTATTTGAATATATTTTTATCTTTGTAATTTATTACTGTGATGTCAAATCTGAATTTTCAGCATCATTACTCCAGTCTTCAGTGTCACATGATCCTTCAGAAATCATTCTAATATGCTGATTTGCTGCTCAAGAAACATTTCTTATTATTATCAATGTTAAAAACTTTGTGGAAGCCATGATATATATATATTTTTTATATAAAGTTAACATTATAAATGTCTTTACTGTCAATTTTGGTCAATTTAATGCATCCTTGCCGAATAGAATTATTGATTTATTTTCGAAAAACATTTCGCTGACCTCACTTTTGAACGGAAGTGGATATGTCACTTGGTTTGGTATTTTGTTATCTAATGCAATGACATTCATACATTTTAAGTGTGCTTAAGTGACCAAATAGTGGACTTTGAATGCCACTTTCCCTAACAAATACCTTTGAACGTCCATGTCCTGATATTAGAAAAATCAGTGACTCTCTAGAGCCTTCAGCACATTTCCAGGTTTTCACACGTACACCTTAAAGAACAGCAACTGCACGTTCCAATGCTTCAAGTAATTCCACACAGTTTTATTCGGCTCTGTTAATACACAGTGACGCCCACTCATTTAGATATGATTCATGTTTCGCTGATTAATCACATTATGTTTTAAAGAAAGAGAGAACGTAAGATCACAGAGATAATATTTGAGTAACATTATCACACACACACTTTTTCACATTTTATTTCTTAAGGAACCAGAGATGCTCCTTTGAAAAGAGCCTGGGACATATTTGATGTCGAAATCATAGCTGGCTAACTTCGCCACCCATCGCTGCTCACAACAATCCAATTTCGGCTTAGTCATAATATGGGTCAGCGGATTATTATCAGTGCAGACAGTGAATTTGTTACCTCTTAGCCAATGGCTAAAGTTGTCACACACTGCCCATTTTAAGGCCAAAAACTCTAATCTATGAGCAAGATAGTTCCTCTGAGACAGAGACAGCGATTCACTAGCGAATGCGATTGGCCTAGCAATAGTGTCGCCTTCTTATACTTGAGAAATAACAGTCCCAATGCCATCCAATGAAGCATCAGTGGAAAACACAAAACTGATCAAAGTTTGGATGTGCCAGAACCACACTATTAAGCAGGGGCGACTTCAACATCTCAAAGGCTCTGACATGGTCATCAGTCCAGTGCTCACGACTCAGCTTATGGCGCATTGAAGATCTCTTCAACCTCCAGCCACCCTTAGACTTTCTCGTCTGCCCTGTAAGCATTCAAAGAGAGGTCTAGCAATGGATGAGTATTTGGGTATGAAATGTTGGTAATAATTTACCATGCCAAGAAATTACCTTATATGTTTTTGACTAGGAGTCACACCATCCTGTTCAATCAGATCAGTGCAAGTCATTCTTGCAATACTCTCAACTTTACAAGGGTCAGTAGAGACACCCATCTCATCAACTATGTGCCTGAGAAACTTTACTGACTTTCTGAGAAAATAACATTTCTTTGGTGACAGCTTCAAGTTGTGCCCACGCAATCTGCTAAAGACCATTTCCAGTTGCTCCAAAGCAATCTTCTCATCAGGGGCGAAAACGGGAAGATCGTCAAGATAACAGAAGACTTAAGAAGTTCTGATCACCAAAAATTGCTGTCATCATTCTATTACATAAACCCTGTGGAAGGCGGTTATATTCGTATAGCCCCATCAGGGTTGTGAAAGCCGCAAAGTGCATATTGTAAAACCCCGATGTGAGATTCATGGTGCTGAACAAACAATTACCACCTAGTGCAGCCAAGCATTCAGCCTGGTGGAGAAGTGGGTATACATCTTTGGACGTTATTTTATTCAGCCACCGAAAATCAGTGCAGATACGTAGGTCCCCCTTCTTTTTCCAAACATGCACCAGTGGAGAGGCAAATTCGCTGGTAGACATATGAATTATATATCTCTCCTCCATCTCATTAAGTACTTAGCAAAGAACCTGATACTGACTCGGGGGCACTCTCTGGTATGGCAAGCGAAAAGGTCTGGCATTAGTGAGGTGAATTCTGTGTAAGAATCCCTCAGCCTTACCACAATCAAAGTGATGGCGGGAGAAAATATCCTCATACCGCAAAATGAGGTCCAGAAGTTGTTTCTGACAACCTTCAGAAACCTCACATGAGTCGATGTCCTGCCCACCCAGACCAACACGTAGCAACTGCTCATTTAACTCATTCTCCCCTCTACCCTGGCTTGATGTGGAGTCAGCCACCTGAAAACAGCTCAACAGAGAATTTTTCTCAACAGAGAATTACCAATAGGTACAACATCTTCCATATCTTCAAGTGCCACACATCAGCGATCTTTGCATTACGGCTCAACAAAATTTGCTGATGAAACATGTTAATGAGCTTCAGTGGTACCCACCCGTCACCCCACAAAGGCGTGACAAGTCTAGCCACTAACACGTGTCTGGGAGCTGATCTGGAAGTAGTAGGTTCACTTATCACAGTACTACCTGGGAAAATGGCACAAGACTTATCCAACTTTCCCCACAACAGGTATTCACGGCCGGGTTCCAGACACACTGCTGAAGTACATCTGACTGTACCAATCTTGTCTGGGATTTCCCCACCCTTCCAACGTTCCACCCCTGCCAAAAAAGAAACTGGAAAGAAATGGAAAGAAACTGTTCAGATTCTAAATCTGCATTCAGACATGGATAAGACAATGCTTTCCAGTATGCAGCACAATGTTTAGACTGATGGATCACATGTTTGATTACGCTTGTTCCGATTAAAAGTTCATCCAGTTGGCTTTGAACAACCAGGGTAGGCACAATGATCTTACACAGAGCTGATCAGCTCTATATGCACACTACGCAAGTTGCGTAGGGCCCCTCAAATTACTCAAGGCCCGACTCCCCCTCGTGTCAAAGCACGTCAATCAAAGTTTAAAAAATCGATGAGAAAATTAAGCAGAACTATCCTTCTGGTCACGAAGAGAGAGAAAAAACACCATGGGAGTGAATTGCGGAAACAGCTATTAGATAGACTTGTGTTCTCTCCTCTCCAAGTTTGATGTCAGCAAAGAATAGTAAAGTTAAGTTGATGTGCATCTCTCTCTAGTTTGTCTGTCTGTCTCACCCAGTGGGGCAGTGCACCTTTTGGTATTTCTGTGTCTTGCTTGCTAATGCCGGCCACTTCCAGGGCTTCTGTGACTTTGTGCCTGACAAAAAAAAAGTGAGTGAAATATTACAATTGATAAACGACAAAGGGCAACGGTGTTTGTTTATAAACTGCAGCTCGGAAACCACGTCGCGGGTTAACATGCGTTCATATGCGCGTGCACGAAATGAAACGTGCACTTTCCAGCAACACATCTGTGGGACAATATGGGCGTGATGCCACTCCTCCTCATAGAACAAGACAATTAATTATCTGTCTCCAAGTCAGTTTAGTTACAACTCTGCAATAAAGCAAGATGGAAAGCAATATATTGACATTGACTATTGATTTATAGGCTATAGTGCATTTAATATATAGCCTATAAATCAGTTTCTGATATCTATTCTATTTCTGATATCAGGAATTACATTTTCATTAGTACTATAAAGGAGGGAGGATTGTAGTGAGAGCAGCACTGGGGTGTCAGGTGTGACTGTGTGTGGCAATGGCAAATGGTTGACATGGCTCACGGGTCAGGGAGGGCCCCTTAACAGAATTTTGCTTAGGGCCCCAGGAAGGTCAGGATTGGCTCTGATCTTACAGCCGTACACTTCCATTTCAACATCCTAAGCAGATTTATGCTTAGCTCGACTACCGCCACAGCCTATTAGAACTACATCAAAATTGGATTCATTCTCCTTTTGCAACACACCAGCATCAAGGAGTTTGGCCTCAGCCATTTCACTCATTGTGCAAGCCATTGAGGCAATGAGTTTTGGTGGGATGTGTTCGCGCTTTACAGACATCACATATTCTCACTCTATCACCTTGTCTAAAATCAGCACTGTGCGAAGGATGAACATTGCTATTTTGCGCCACCTTCTCTAGCACTTGTTCCAGCATACTCATCATGCGGCTGAAGATCTCCCCATCTGGCTTTCACACACTTTGTGCCATGGAAGTGACCGGGTCAGTACAATGAGCACCACATGGCTTAATGTCTGCAGATAGGGAAACATTGGAACAGCTTGTCTGTGCATTCAATAGACAATGTTCAATGATTGGTCATCGCACTGAACGACAGCAGCAAGGTTACGGAGATGAAGACTACTCTGTCTCAATGGTGCTCTTTTTTCTCTCTCTGGTAATCATCCAGCCGCCGCTGAATGTCTCTTGCATTCCACTCATCAATATATCCATAACTCTACCCTGTCTGAGCAACCCTTCCTCATCCAAATCAGCTGCTTATTTAAGTCTGATCCAGTATTACACTGGATTTTCTTTTGGCTCTGGACATGTTGAATAAAAATCAGCCAGAGGCAAACAAGAAGAAGCATTGATGAAGTACTTGAGCAATATGGAATAGGGTTATGCACTACATCCAGAGAAACATCACTCCTCAACCCAATTTTAACAATGTGCCTTGCCTTGCCCATTAATCTCGACGGTATCTCGTCAGCTTGGTCGGATACTGGACACTTCTGTTTGTTTAGCTGAGATTTTGTCAATTCAATCCAAACACAGACAGAGTATTTATCAGAGCTGTCACCTTTAAATGTCACTGGTTCTCTGTCTGTTTTAACATGAACTGTGACTTGAGGAATATTTTGACGGACATTATCGGAGCCTGTTTCTCTGCTAACTTGTGAAATACAATTTGCATTTACAACTCCTGTTTCAGCGAGTCTCGTCATGATCGAATCACCTATTTGGGTTCCAAGTCTACGAATCATATCTGTCAATTGTTGCAATGCATGGTCAGGATTATCAGCTGTTGGAGTGGAAACAAAAGGCCCATCGCCCAAAAATTTTCTCTTGTCGGATTTGTTGTAGTATGTCCATGCCCTGTACCCCTTTCACTATCACACATAAACTGGAGATTACCAGCCAACCCCTCCACAAAATGACTCTAAAACACCCCTCCCTCTAGGGACAAATGGGCTAGTAGCGTCATAATCTGAAGGAAATTTCTCAGCCATTAATTCAACGTGGATGGTAGGGGGAAAGAAATAAAAGTGTTTTTTTTTGTTTTGTTTTTTAATTGCAAGTACACAAAACGGAAAAAAACTTGCACAAACGGATGTAATTCAATTACAAAAATATAAAATGGTGAATTGAGTCCATAGTTCACCAAAGGTTCCACTTGTTTCGCAAAGTACCGGTCAGAATGTAAAAGGAACAACCAACCATGCAGTCCACTATTCATCCAGTTCTCTCAATTCCGTGATGACAATATGAAGTACATGGAGATTCAGCAACCACACGGCGATCTGCGTCGTGCAGATCTTCGCGATGCGACGAGTCACGGCACCAGTGTAACGCTTCTCATCCCAAATCACAGATGGACACGGAGAACTGCGTTTCATGCGTTGTTTACTGTAACACAACAAGGAGAGACGTATATCCTCTGGCGACAGTGGGCATTTACACATATACATGCATCTAAAAGAGCAAACAGAAATGAGAGATTCACCTGTGTTGGATTCGAAAAGATGGCGTCAGCCATGCAACGCACATGTCGAGCAAATTGCATCTAAACTTCACAAAGTTCATCACATACAATCAACATCAATTTACATATTGTTACATAACATCCACAAACTGTAATATTAATATTATTCATGAAATTAACAAATATTTAGGAACAAAAACACTAACTTCCCCAGAGCATTTTACCTAACACCTCATCAGCATCGGATAAACTTCTCTGCTGGTGGGGGTGTGGTTTCACAGGTGAAAGGGCAAATGACCTACTAATTACTTATGTCACCAAACAATTATTAAATAGATCATTTACTTATTATTACTTAATAATTAAATTTTTACCAAACAGTAATTTTGGTGAAAGACATAACATTTATAGTAACACTTCTTTTTAACACTGTTACATTGAGACAGCTCCTCTCTTCATGAAGTTATCATTAAATGGAAATCCATTGCTTTTTGATGAGGAGAATTATTTTCAAATTGTCTTCAGAATCAGATTGTTCACCTGCTGTTAGTCAAACTCATTTGAGGGTATTTGGAGACTGCAAGATGATGAAATTTCAAATAGATGATGAAATTTCAAAAGAATGTGCTGAAATCTTTAAAGGAACAATCAGCTTTTGAAGTACTGAGGTTTCTGTGTATTAGATAGATCTGTGTGGTTTTAATAAGCCATACTTTATTTACATACACTACTGTTCAAAAGTTTGGTCATTTTTTTTTTCCAGCATACTTTCAGTCAGCAAGGATGCATTAAATTGCGCAAAAGTGACAGTAAAGACATGTATTAGCTATGTTACAAAAGATTTCTATTTAAAATAATTCATGTTTCTTGAACTTTCCATTCAGCAAAAAATCATGGGGAAAAAAAGCTGCAGTTTCCTCATTAAACAGCACAGCTGTTTTCAGCATTGATAATTATAATAATAATAATAGTAAATGTTTCTTGAGCAGCAGATCAGCATGTAACATTGAAGACTGGAGTAAAAATTCAGCTTTGATCACAGGAATAAATTACATTTTAAAATATTTTAAAATGGAATCAACATACAGAACCACTGCCAGAGAAAACAAGCATTGTTGTGACAACTAGCCCCACTCTATGTGTGTATCTCTAAAGGATGTTTTGTTGCAGATTTGGGTTTCAGTTATCTAGACTTGGATGCTAGAAAAATACCAAAAAATGGTACGTCAAAGGTTCTCCTTTGATGGTTTATTTTTTAGCACTTTTCTCCTTTTACATTTATCCCCAAAAACACAGCCATGAACCCTTTACAAATTAACAAAGCACTTCTGCTGTCTCTGGCTCTCTCTTCTATCTCTATTAGTTCTGTTAGATGGATGTGTTTGCAGTCTTGCCATCCCCCCCCCCCCCCCCCCAAAAAAAAAACAAAAACACACCCAAAAGTTTCAAGGCTTCCTAGAAACTGCAAGATAAGGAGACTGTTAAAGTGTTTGTCTAACTATCTGTCTCTTCGGACAGTAGAGCCAAAGTGAAATATAAGATGCAGGATTCAGTACAGAATGTTCTGACCTAAAGGTCAAACATTCACATTTACTGACTGTCAGAAGAGAAAAATAAAGCAGGCTTTGTAAATATTGTTCTCAATTTATTGATCTTGCTTGTAACCTATGCTTTGGATTGAATCATGAATTTTCAAATTAACCTGTACACCATTTTCTTCAGGATCAATAAATGGTACCAATTTAACATTATTTGAGTATGGATTCAGATAATAATAGTGGTGGGATTTTATTTGGGATTCAGATTTAATTGCTTTAAAATGAGGCTTTGCTCTTTTCAGTCAACTGAGAAGTGTTTGCCTCCATTTTAATGAGCATGTGATTGCATAATTTCTTAAAGGGGTATATGTAACAATTTTCATGTATTAATTATTTTTATATTGCCATTGTGCGAACAGCTTGTAACGAAAGTAAAAAAAAAAAAAACCTTCCCCGACATCTTAGGTTGACTATGTAGACTAATTTGAAGCACTCGTGGCATTTGTGCAGGCAAAGCCTCAAGAGCCTCTCTTCAATCCTATGTGTAAATGCCTATGAAATAAATGCTTATGTTCAGGATAATGCCAGAAAAGTAATTTGTACTGTAAAGTCAATCTGTCATGCAAAGAAAAAGGGATTAATTCAAACTATAGCCTCACATAGCCAGATCTATATAGTCTAGTCTAAAATATACTTTATAATAATAATAACTTAATTATAATAATAATGATAACATATTGCTATGATCAGATGCTTTCTTAACATCTGTTTTTTATCCGCTGTCAATTTTGTTTTGAATTTATTTTGTCATTGAGAGGATGCGGTGCAATGTTCGTTAACAGTATATTTCTGCAAAGGTATTTCAAACATCTTTTTACTAAAAATGAAAGGTCGGGAAAAGGTATTTTCATAGATTTTATAAACGTGCCTAAGGAAAAAAAAAAACATGCTGCTGTGAATCTTGAGACAAAACAATGGCACTGACATATTTTAAGACAGAGGTCTTCAATCCTGCTCCTGGAGGGCCACTGTCCTGCAAAGTTTAGTTCCAACCCTAATCAAACACACCTGAATCAGCTCATCAAGCTCTTCAGAATCGCTTGAATATTCAAAGGCAGGTGTGCTGAAGCAGGTTGGAACTAAACTCTGCAGGACAGTGGCCCTCCAGGAGCAGGATTGAAGACCTCTGTTTTAAGATATGTCAGTGCAAGTTGCTTTCAGCACGAACATGCATTTTAGTCTGGGACTAGGTTAAGCCCTGTCTGTGAAACCAGGGGACAGTCCCTTTAGAAGAAAAATGGCAGAAAGGTATGTTTAACCACTTCATCTGCACATACTGAAAATGATCCTGATCATAATACATTAGAGATGTCTTTGATGGGATGTGCTGTAAAGCTGAATTAGAAACGGTAACAGTAGCAAATGGTCAGTGTTAATTTTTGCTTGAAATGTCAGTTCTAGCAAGAGGTTTAGCGTCAGAGGTTTAGAGTGTTGTGTAACACAGATGAGGTTGTTGAGTCGAGATTATTCATTGCCAGTTTGTTCAAGAGAAATGACACCATTACAAATTACATTTACAAACGTACAGTCACTCCATATTTGAGAATTAGAGTACCAGTGAATGTCTTCGTGGGTGTAACGACAAACTCTAAGTCTCTAGATCCTTTTACCTTTAATAGGTCATGCGGTGGGTGTTAAACAGCGAAGACATTAGTGAACTAGCAAGATGACAATTTTCCCCTCAAACATGCATTGTTCCATTAGTAGATGGTTGTGTGTGGTAATAAACCTAAACATTTAGAGTAATTTATAGTAGCAATTATATCTTTATGGTTCTGCTGGGAGAATGAAATCAGAGACCCTGTTGCCTAAGAATAGGCCTTTGCTTTCAGAATATAAAATGTTTTGGTACACTACCGTTCAAAAGATTGATGTCTGTAAGATTTTTTTTCTTTTCACCAAGGCTGCATCATTACTTCAGTCGTCAGTGTCATATGATCCTTCAGAAATCATTCTAATACTCTGATTTGCTGCTCAAGAAACATTTCTTATAATTATGCCGGAAACAATATTTTTGTGGAAAACTTTTTTTTAGAAAGTTCAAAAGAATAGCCGACAACAGCCTCAACAGCAGCTGTCTATGGTGAAATGATGTCTATGTAGGCAGCTCACTAGGTTTAAATCTCTAAAACTGAGGGGAATTGTGATATAAAATGACGTGTGACTCCTAAATCAAATGAAAAGTTGCTTTTGGTCCCAGCCAACCCAACACTGCACCACAACTTCTCCATTCGGCTAGGTTCGTCATCCATAACTCCATCAAGGTCAGCCAGGAACCTTGGAGTTGTGATTGATGATCAATTGAACTTCACAGACCACAGTGCTAGAACTGCCAGGTCCTACAGATTTGCCTTGTACAACATTAGGAGGATCAGGCCCTTCCTATCAGAGCATGCTACACAACTCCTTGTCCAAGCACTTGTTCTATCCAGACTGGACTTTTGTAATGCTCTTCTAGCAGATCTTCCAGCTTGCCCTGTCAAACCTCTGCAACTGATCCAAAATGCTACAGCTAGAGTGGTCTTTAACAAGCCGAAGAAGGCACACGTCATTCCTCTCCTCACAAAACTGCACTGGTTGCCAGTTGCCGCTCGCATCAAATTCAAGTCACTGACGTTTGCCTACAGAACAACCACTGGCTCTGCTCCCTTTTACCTACTCATTACTTCAGACTTACATGCCATCCAGACACTTGCGCTCTGCAAGTGAACGCCGTCTTGTGGTGCCATCTCAAAGAGGCACAAAATCTCTGTCTCGAACCTTTTCCTGGTCTGTTCCCTGCTGGTGGAATGATCTGCCCAACTCAACCAGAGCTGCTGAGTCCGTGGCCATTTTCAAGAAACGGCAACACCTGACCCATTAATACTAACACTTTATCTTCTATTCTATATCTATTATCTTTATATATATATTTTTTTTAAAAAGTACACGTACTGCAATAGATTAAACTGGAAAGGGTCATAGCACTTTATTGTTGTTCTATTGTTAGTTTCACTGCTTCTATTGTTCTCATTTGTAAGTCGCTTTGGATAAAAGTATCTGCTAAGTTAATAAATGTAAATGTAAACCACAATACCGAATTTCTCTTGTCAGTAGCAGTAAAAAAAATGAAGGGTTACGCTCACGGAAGCAATCAATTGGCATTAACACAGCGATCAGTGCCGATGCAAACAAAGACATTGCCACCAATTTAAAAGAAAGATCAAATTATGACAAATTTGTATTTAATTGCTATTCAAACAGCTCATTTGTTAATAAACCTGGCTAATGCATGTCATTATTTGAATGCAACCTGATGCAGTGAAGTAAATAAGTGCTGGAGTTATTGATGTAGCCACACAGACACTATCTTCACTCAATCAGATTACAGTGTTCCCAGTGTTCTCGCAGTATGTTTGCAGTATCTTGCATGCATGTAGTTACTCTCGTCCTGATTTACAGCAGTTCTATAAATGAGCAGAACCTCCTACCTGGTCCAAAGCTGTGTTTTTGTGTGTATATTACAAGAACAATATCTACAGGACACAGATCTTTTGGGTCTCTGTTAGTTTAAGCCTCAGGCAACCTCAGTGAGTTGGTGGATGTACAGTATATCAACCATTCTGACCCATTATGACTGATCTGATGAAATTGGTGATGAAATGTAGGAGTCCATAACCAGTGACTGCTATACTTAGACAAACTGGGCAAACTGATAAAGAAACGTACTGTAATTGGCAAATAAATTAAGAAGATAAATCGGTCAATTCTTGAAAAAAAACAAAAAAACAAATTGCATTATTGATTTATATTTAATATTTGCATTTACATAACATTTGACAAACATTCCAAAATGTAATAATCAGCTTTAAAAATGTCAATTTACGTGTCTATTTAACATAAAAGGTGATTATTGATCTACATGTTTAGTTTTAAGTTAATTAACTGATATTTTAACTATTTTATTTTTTACTTTTGACGCTTTTAGTCTGCTATAAACCAACCCTCTTGTTTTCATTTATATATTCACTGATCTACAAAGTCTGACTGGTAAATGGGCTGGACTCATCAAGCTTGCTTTATTTTCTTTATTGAGATTTCTGAAAGCATGGTGATGCTTCTACATGTTTTGATAAACACACAAAAAAAGATTTTACCAAATACTTAAATCCAGCAGGATGGTGGAATTGTGATCGCTGCCTTCACATTTCATTCAGTCTCAGCGCACATCAAACCATTACAGCATCATTGCCATCATTAGACAATACAGCATCCATATAGAACGTCCGTACTGTAGAAATGATTAACGGAGCATTTATGTGGTCAGCTGGATTTCTGAGCAGTAATTAATTTACTGCGATTGATCGCAGCTCGGTTTGGCTCACTACCAAGGGCACTACGGAGAACACGACTTCCCTTCAGTGTGCCAAGGCTCTTGAATGTGTGTGTGGCTTTCAGCCAGAGGCAATGGCTTTTGTCATCCAGGAGATTCCTGTCAAACAATATTTTACCGCATGATCCATTCCTAGGGTAGTAAATAAACTTTAGAAGACAACAATGAGATGTACAAAAGCAGTTTGTAACACCCAACATGACACTAATCCACAGAACATTTTGAGGTTTTCAACAAGTTCCTCTGGGTTTAACATGCCATTATCACAGTTGAACTAAGTTATAGCCTACTTATTATATATATATAGACAGTTTATTTTATTGTTGTTTGTGTTGCTGATACATAGTAGTAAACAAATAGTTACCCCACAACTAAAAAGTCATTATTTTTCCTCATGCCAATTCTAAAAATGTTGTGGAAAGCAAAAATCATCACTCAAAGCTAATGGCTTCAGCAGATTAAAACAAAAAATTATATGGATTATAGTTTTTTTTTTTTTTTTTTGGAGGATTTTTTTTTTACAGCTTGCAGTCATGTTTCTGTCTGCGCAAAAAAACAAACAAAAAAAAGGAATAATTTTCATTATTCCAAAGTGAATGAATGAATAAAATCTGATACTTTGCAGCAGTGGCATTTTAGTATTATCTATATACTCAATGTCTATATTTAGTTCCTTGATTTTCATTTTTACAATATCATGCATATTACTTATGGCAATTGAATTGTTCATTATATCAAATAGGTAGTGGGAATGGGTTGTTACTGTGTTGACATCCATCTGGAATGGAGTGATAGCATTATAAGATTCAAAACAGGTGCACCAATTATTTTCCAGATTAGCAGATCCAAACACATTAACACCTTCATCAGATTCCTGTTGAGACAGGAGCCTGAAACCGTCCATCATTTAGTAACCTTGCTTCTATCTGCTCGACTGTCTTTCTCTTATCTGCCGGATAAGAGCAGGGAAAGATAAGGCTCGGACTACAAGGACAACTTAACCCTGCTCCCACATCTGAGACTGAGCAACTCTGAGTATCTGGCCGACTGACAGGCAGCGCATTCATCCATCACAGAGATCACCAGTGCAGATAAACACAAGAGGGCATTGAAATCAGTCCGATTTAAAGGAAGGCTGGAAAGGTCTCTTAGCAGCACTTATTTGCTGTGTTTTCAGATTAATTCACTATATACTTCAAAAGCACATCTGACACTTAGGGCCCTATTTGAACGACCTAAGCGCATGGTCTAAAGCGCACGGCGCAAGTGCACTTAGTGTCTGGATCCGCTTTTGCTAGTTTAACGACGGGAAAAATGGTCGGCACACCCGGCGCATAGTCTAAAGGGGTTGTCCCAATTCGCTTAATGAGTGTGTTTTGGGCATAACGTGCAATAAACCAATCAGAGTCTCATCTCCCATTCCCTTTAGAAGCCAGTTGCGCTCGCGCCATGGTGGATTCGCTATTGCACATTTAAATAGTTTATCAATCATTTATTTCTAAGTGATATAAATTGATAATTGATAAAGTATGAAAATACAACTATTAAACATGTCATAGATCTGCTTATGAAATCAAGAATAAAGAATTTATAGCTGTATTTATAAACTGCTTATTGATGTCTATTAATGCTTTATAAATGATTAATTAATTGTTTACTATAATGCATAGATAATGATTAATAGCATGCAGTTATTATAAAGTATTACCGTTTAGTTTTTTTTCTGTGATGTATAAAAACCATTATGCTTATAAAATGTCCTCATAATGATACTGTAAATTCATTTAACAACTATTCTGCCATGGAATTCCAGCTCTGATCCCATAATAGGGTGCTAGAAAGCTGACAACCTGAGTATAACTCAAAAGCTGTTGGTTTTTTGACTGAGCATAAAAAACATGAAAGTTTTATATCCAAGCATTGCAATATATGGAGGTCAAATCAAAGTCAAAAATGCTCACGCAACCACCAAAGCCTTTGAAATCAGCCGTATTCCTCTTCTCATGTATTCTGTGCAGACATAACCAAGGTTTGGTAATGCTCACAAAGACATTTCCCCCGTAAACTATCTGCAACCCCTCTGGGACCTCTGAAGGCTCAAGAGGAAGAGACCTGCAATTTGCTCATCCAGCCTGAAACATGGAAAGCTGTATTTTTGAGGACGCTTGACCTGAGCTTGGTATCGCTTCAAATCAAACCCAAGATCCTGGAGATGGAACATTGTGTTTTCCCAGCTCTGTCCTCCCTGAAGGCTCAGAACACACACAAATCTGAAAACTTTTTTGGGCTCAGAAAAAGTGCTTGCAGGCAGGTCAGTTCAATATGCTAGAGAGACACAGCAAGATCACAGTTCTTATTAATCAATGAATTCATGAGATATCACCATCTGAGAAACCAGAACCTGGAGAAAGAAGCAGGAGGGGAGGATGCTGGCAGAAAGAAAGTTGGCATCTCATTTGTCTGTGGTAGAATTTCCAGATTGCACCAGTCCTGTGACACCTGTGTACCCTTCACACACAGATACTCTACAACCTCAACACACACACACACACACACACACACACACACACACACACACACACACACACACACACACACACACACACACACACACACACACACACACACACACACACACACACACATTATTGCATTTGTGTTACGTACTGTATTGCATGTGAAAAGATGGATTGTCTTTTCCAGCCGTTTGTTGTAGTCCTTAAAAAACGATTTCTTTAAAAGGAAATATCTTCCTTTGCTTTGAACTTTGAGCGTTGTAACAGATGCCACTGATGCCACAGCAACCAATCAGCTGCGCAATGTAGATAACGCTGTGCTAACAAAATGAAGAGCAAATTAAGCACATTAGATGCTTTATCAATGTTTTAACTTTAGGTTGCTACCACAAAGAATTTTTTTTTCCCACACAAACCTGTTGACTCATACGCCAGCTAAATGAGAATTATTTTCTGGCAAGCATTATTGCTATTTTTTATGAACAGTAGTCAGAATGCATACAAGCTAAATTATGCAGTCAACATCCACAATTACAACTTAATTATACCTAATACCAATTAACTTCTGCTATGATTTTTCTTCAGTTGACAAGCCCCCAATTCAGAGAGTCTGGGCTCAATAAAACTGCAATGCTTTCCACTGGTAATTTTGACATTGTTGTGCATTCATCTCCTAAATACGATCATTTTGACATGACTTGAATGCAGCATTAGTTTGGGGAGGGGAAAGCAATCTTGGATGCGTTTCTTTCTACTTACCATAAATCTTTCATTCATAGCTCATCATCTCCCATACCGTCTCCTTCCCATCTGCTGGTACACTATAAATCACATCCACAACTGCTCGACTGCATCGACTGCGTTTTACCTTCATTTAATGTACATCTCTATCCCACTGCCATATCTTAGCTCCTGACAGATTAGCACCATTCACAACACTCTTTTGCTCCAGATGTCGCTTTCTATCCCTCCGTCAGTTGGGTGTATTGAAAGCGGTGCTGACAGCCACCTGTACACTCTGTAAATGTAGTTTTGGAGTAATTTTTAGTGATGTGTGTGGGAAGAAGATTTTTTGAAAGGTTCCCCTTCAAAATGATCTTCAATTAAACACTGAAATGTATTATTTAATTATTAATAATTGTGATATTTTTAATAACAGCGTTTCAAATGCCTTTTACAGTATATAAATAAACAAACACACACACATACACATACTAATATTGGCTTTCAATATTATCTGTCACAAAAATAATTTAAAACATTTCCTTAAATTTTAAAGCTAAATATAGTAATATTATTTATTTATGAATTATTAATTATAATTATTTTACATTTTCTTTGCTGTTTTCTTGTACCTTTTGTTTTGTTCCTGGTTTCTCAGGATGAGGGAATATGTTGCATTAGTCCATTTAAATTTTGTTTGGATCATAGCATTTGTCAAGTCAGTGTCAGTTTGAATATGCAGATGTACAATTGAGGAGTTTTATGGTACTTCTATGGTTCTTATTTCTTGTCATTTGTGTCTGTGTATTTCCATTGTGTAAATCATGAACATTTTTATGAACTCTTAACGGTTCAGTTGAAGAAGCAACCTGATAAATTCAGGGGCAGTGAGCGGGTGGAAAATTGGCTGTTTTTGGTGGCATTCAGGGGGATAAGAAGACAATACTTCAGTATAGAATATGATTCCTTTAATGCACTTGCAGTTGTATTTAATGTTTGTACTGACAAACAACTCTCATTTGAGCATATAGTCTGGGCCATGTGTTTAATATCCTTCAGCTTGTTCTTTCTAACAAGAAAAGGAAACATTAAAATTCACGCTTGAGTTTGAGAACTCTTTATAATGATGTCAATCTGCACAGACAATGATTTTATGATTAGTTTTCCACTTAAGTGCTTCTACACTTCAGGCAAATTTAAAACGGAAGTCTTCATCTCAAAGTAATTCAAAACTGGGTGTTCATGTAAATGTAAATGTAAATGTGTATGCACTTTTCAAAATGTGACTGTGTGTATGTGTGCAGACAAATGTACTGTTGTACAAACCCACAACCGACAGAGAACAGGGTGTGTTTAGCTCTATTTTCATGCAGCCACAGGCTGAGGCATAACAAACTGTGCTTTCACCGATGCACGTCTTTCCTCTCTCTTTTCATGCTTCGCTGAGCTTAATTCAACCCAAAAGCACAGCCACATCCTTTCGAGGGTGTTCCAGTGTGATGGGCAACTGATTGAAGAGCAAACCCAGCGGTGTATATACATGCATTATTTTTTGTAAACATCCCACTGCACTTCTGCAAAGGTGTGGAGGAGAGATGTTCAGCAGTAACAAAATACTAGCTCTGATTAGATAATTCTGACAATATTCGTTATATACAAGACCTTGACCAAAAATGTATGCACCTCTTGATGGAAATAACATTGATTATTCAAACATTTATACATTTAATAACATTTATTTCCATCAAGAGGTGCATACAATTTTGGTCATGATCTTGTATTGACAATGCAAGAGTCCAGCACTCTGTAAAGTCTCCTCAAGCATATCCCAAAGACTTTCAATGAATGTAAGGTCTGGACTTAACAATTCTTCATGCTCCTCACAACCATTCGTTCACAATTTGAGCATAATTAATCTTGCCATTGTCATCCTGGAATATGGCCATGATGTGTCTTCCTACATGGTGGTTTAAGAAATGAAAAGCTACGCACTCCATCAATTAGTGTTAGAAGAACTGTTGCCAAACATATAACATGCTAGAAACATAATAAGCACTGCAATGATGATCCAATCACAGACTCTTAAACATTTGCTTATTTAAATCCAAATATCAACTTTTTTTGGGGCCTGGCAGTGTATAATTATATTAGAAATTATATAATATATGATCATAGGACTAATGGAAAATTTGGAAAATGGATGGATGGATGGATGATTTTTTTTTGATAATTTGCAGACAATACATATTGAAATGGTCATATACAATGTGTAGATTGTGAAATTCCTGTAAGTGTTTGGGTCGTGTTGTAGACATGTCGAGAATATGCTGTTTTCTGCGCTGCCATAGCAAATTCACTTTCAAAAGATGAGGACTCGGGCTCGAATTGACACAGTAAAACCAACGCCATTGTTACTGTTCCTATCACTGTGTATCAGGTGCTGAGGAAGCCTCTGGAGCTGAAATTCAGATATGGTGATGGGCATTTTGTTTCTAACACACGCTGTAAGCGATACCCAATCACAACAGACTGGGCCATCTGACCAATCAGAGCAGAGTAGGCTCTCGGAAAGGAGGGGTTTAGAGAGGACCGAATCGTTGATTGAACTGTTTCAGACATTGTAAAGGCAATGCATATTATGAGAAAATTAAAGTGTTTAACCTTGAACACTTGTAGACCTATTGTAGGAGACCTCCTAAACAAAATTAGAAACCTTTAAAATAGCATCATAGGGGCACTTTATTTTTGAAAGTCAGCTGGGGAGGAGTAAAACAAAAATCTTTACATAAAAGACATTTGAAAAGCAGCAAATGATGTGTAAATGATGAAGGCATGGCAAAAAGCTTCCATTATTGCAGTGTCAAATTGGGATCATGCGTACAGGAATGAGTGGAGAGGAAAACAGCAGTTTCTCTCCAGCTGGCTGCATCACAGATCATTGGTTGAGGTCAGGGCCCAAAGGACTTGATTTGCAAACAGAAACAGAAAATCGATTAGACAAACATCAGCAAGTCTCATCACATCCACTGAACATGAGTAAGACGGCTAATTATAAACATTTATTCAAGCTCCAATTGTGTGCTGTTTTAGTTCAATAATGTTTCAGTTCAAATGCAGAAACAAACTTTGTTGCATTATTTTCCTGTTATCACTGTAAAGCTGCTTTGAAACGATCTGTATTGTAAAAAGCGCTATATAAATAAATGTGACTTGACTTGACTAATATGTTACCAGAAACTTACAAAAGTTACAGGTGTTTTAACTACATAAACTTTTTGTTATTAAAACAACATTTTTTTTTTTTTAAATCTTGTTCAAAATGTTCAAAAATCACATTATTTTTTCACATATTTTGCATTGTTGCAGCACCTCTCTTCCCAGTCTGTCAGTAACTATGGGTGCTTCTCATTTCTTATTTGTGCATCCTGACTTCCTTTCCTAGTGTCTTAGCTCCACCCCTTAGGATGCAAGTGAAGGGCTTCTCGCTCATGACTCCTCATGAAGCTTCCTCGCCTCTTCGTGGTGCAATTAGAGAACTGAGATGCCCTTAAAGATGGCTAAGTTTGATCGGTTTCCGGGTCAATGGCTGGAGGACTGAAGAGCAAGGAAACGAGGACGAATAAGTTTGAGTATAGTTTAGTGATCAGTTTAGTTCCTGTCACTATGAAGCCCCTCCTTCTGAAAATCGCAATGTTCTCTGATTGGTCGGCTGGACCAGGGTATTGTGGTTGGTCAACCGATTTGAGCGTGTTTTCGGAAATGTCACTTCCCTTACCATAACCGTGAGATTCAGCTTCTCAATGTAAACACTAACAATGGTGTCAGTTTTGACTTATCAATTCGAGCCTGAGTCACGTAATGAAAATTTAGAAGAACAAGCGGATCGACCTGGGGTGCGTTTCCCAAACAATGACGTAACTCGCTGCTTAACTACCATAGTACGATGCATCATTGAAGAAATCACTTAGCTAGTCACGACTGTTTCCCGAAACCGTACTGTCGCAAAGTGGTCGTTCAACCATGTTGGTTTATGACGTCACGCACGTGGTTGAGTAATAACTTCTTTTAATGAATCTGTTTGAGATCGAATTAACGTTAGATGTTTTGCTATAAATTACAGACATGGCATCTGAGGACTATTTCTAATTTTTCTCAGTTATTTAGCTTTATTTACAGATTCAATCATAGGCTCGTTCTTACATAGTAGAGCACGTTCGCACATGCGCACTCTTCAAAAATGGTGCTTTAAATCTCTTGACAAACTAAAAGACGCAAATTACATTTGTATGTATTCTAAATAAAATACACAGGAAATGGTATTATTTTGCTCAAGATAAGGATTTATTAAGTCCACATGTCATGCAAACTAAAAACTATGCTTCTAACCACAGGTCGAGAGCTGTCGCTCCAACTACACAACTTTGCGATGCTGTTTGCGAATGTTCGTTAGAACAATGGTTTCGGTAAACACTTGTCACAGTTGAGGAATTCATTGACGCTCCCTTGCACTGTGTGTGCGTGTTTTGTGGATGTTGCCTGTTGTGTTTCCGTTTCTTCGGCTCCTCGTGTCTCCTGCCTTGTCTTCGTCTGGAAGTTCATCGTTGCAGTTTAAGTCTTCACTCTTCACCAACACTGGGTTCATCACTTCACGTCTGACCATCTGATCGAGTTGTCCACGCAAGCCTGCGCTGCCTTGCCTGCATCTTCATCAGAGAGTACCATCGCATTGAGAAGGATCTTGTGATCTACACACCTCTCTTGAGTACTGCACCGGCGATCTTCCAACACCTCTGGGAACTTTATCTGCTTCCCTTTTCACTCTGAGACTTGTGCTTTATATTCTAATAAAGACCTGTTTTACTTGCTATTGTCCCCTCTATCCTTTCGTAACAACACTGACTCGTTGAACTGCTGATAACAACGGAACTTGCGAACATAGTTGGCTAATGATGCTTTTGGGAAACACACGCCAGGATGTTTCACAGTGGTACATTTTTGTTTTGTAAATAATTCTCATACATTTCAGCTTCTCTTGGACATGGCGACAACACACTACTAACGCAACTCAACCAGGCCTCGTCCCTTTTTTTCTATAGGCTGACTTGGGCGGGAATTATTGAAATGAGAAATATTATAACGTACGTTACTGGAAGAAAACTCAAGACTACAATCTTTAGTAGTCGAATAACTCCTGAATAACTAATCGATATAGAGAATAACTACTTTTGGAGTGACTTTGTGCTAACTTTGTAGACCTGTATAATGCTCAAACAGCAACATTACACACTAAAGAAAGTCGAAACTGTAAAAAAGCACAATAGGTTATCTTTAACTTTAATTGTTTACTTTGAAGTTTCAGAAGACCATATTAGAAGAACTTGATCCTTAATTATTTTGGGGAAGTGTGTTTGTGTAAATTGGGCTTATTATTGTTTACAGTGTTGTTCTTGGTGCTGCTGATGAGTTTCATCCAAACCAAATTATCCTTATAATAGAACTGGAGAGATGCAATTCCAGACGTTCAGTTGTAGAGCACTTCTTTCCCTGATAAAACTTGCCTATGTACAGCTTGTTCCCTGTAGGTGCCAAATATGGATCTTGACCAGAAGATACTTATAGTTTTTTTTTTCATTCTAAAGTTCCTGTAGTACATCTAGTTCTTATTACTCAATATCAAGAGCACCAGAACACATTCCTACTCGTACAGACATTCTTCAGATGTGAGTGTCTGAATGTGGCAAATTGAGAAGTCTATCATACTCAGTCATTGACAAAGTGATGTGATATTATCAGATTTCATTGTGTCCTGATGATCGAATGGTCTGGTTCAATGTTATATTCTAAAAAAAACCCTTGTGGTAACTAAACCTAAAACTGCATGACCAACACTGAAAAGTGTAAGGATGGATGCTGTTTTACCCCGTCAATAGGCTCATTGACACCAAACTCATTTTTTCCCCTTTTGACTCATTCAGCAAAATCAATAATATTATTAAAGCAGCTGTTATTGCAATGATTTTTAGACTAAAAAACAGTAGGCCTAGCTGGTAAAATATATTTCTCTCACTTTAATGAGACACCTGAGTTTATTTGTCTGTCTTGACAGTTCTGGGCACAATCATAGAGAAACTTTCTCGGAGAAAGACCTAATGGTGAATTTATTTATAAATGAAATCCAGATGGGACTTGGGTTAACAACAGTAAAGTCATTTTCATTCTTTGTCTGGTGGAATATAAATAGGCTACCACAGAAGTTCAACAAGTATGAAATATGCCACGAGTGAATCAGTGCAGATTTTAATGAGAATTTACAAAGACTTACAGGTTTAACAAAGCAAAAGCAAAATCTTTCCAAGAACCAGCTGGTTGGGAATCACCGCTTGAAAGCAACATTGAAGAAAATAGCTAGACATCTTGCTTCTTGACTGGCTAATATTAGAAAGGTTAATGTGTTTGACTGTATGCTACACTTTATGAAAAACAAAAAACAAAAGGAACATTAAAGATTATTTATTTCATATGCAATATTTTTTATATAGTTTTATTTGAAACAGAATAATTAACTTTCGTTCGATTTCTTTATTCCTCAAAGGATGCATAATTCTCTTTTCTGTATCTGTCTTATTGGATTCAGAAATATACAATCGTTTATCGCTCTAATATTAAAAATGACTTTTGTCATGGCGACATGCATTTAGAGTATGAAAAACAGACGAGAGCTTCTGTATTATGCGCTGTTGTGCTCAAACACTTTCCAATAAGCTCTTATCATCGACCCAATAAATCCAAACATGTTGTGTTGCCGGTGAATGCCGTGTATTTGCTGTTGTATGTCCTCCATTCACAATACATCACGTGCCATCATGTTTTCTTTAACCTTATTGGGTGCTGTTCTGTTGTTATGGAGTATAATTGGTCTTTATGTCTAATGTTTGGTTCTAATGGATTTTTCCTATATGTGTAGAATGAAAGCCTGCCTATTCATTCTCTGAACACATGAAGAAAATAGATTTGAGTCACTGCAAGTTGTTTTGAAAGGGGATAAACTTTGTTGTTTTGTAAGGGCATTTTCATGGAAGCCATCCTTTCTTTCCAAGAAAACTGGCTATTGATTTGATGTTAGAATACATAGAGGAGGAAGATAGAGCTCTTTAAGGTATAACGACAATTGAGGTCTAAAAGTCTGAGACCACAGGTGCAAATGCTTCTACATTACATTCTTGTAGTAATGTAATACAGATCAGTACAAATTGTATTAACAGCTTAATTTGTAGAAAATTTGTAGAATTTGAGAATGTTCTAAAGCATCACCTGATCAATGCCTCTAATTCGTATTTGATTAAAACCTTGAATATTAATTTTTGTGTTTTTTTTGTGTTTCTTTTTTTTTGTTTGGCTAATTCTTATTCAGCATTCTTTATAGTGTTTATCATTACAAATTATATTTTCAGCATAAAAATACTAATGTAAAAGCACAATAGAAGTATTTTAGAACCTACTGAGACTGATGTAATTAGCTAGAATTTCAGATGCAGTGGATAAGTAGAGAAAGGCCACATGCATTCTAGGGTTAAATAAAAACTTTTAAATAATTGTGATTAATCGTATCCAAAAAGATTGTTTAAATAATATATGTGTGTGTACTCTGTATAATTAATTTGTATATATAAATACACACACACACACATGCATGTATCCTATATATTATTAAAATTATTTGTTTATAAAATTATTTATATATGAAATATTTATATATAATATAAATAATGTATAAATATGTATACAGTATAAATATTTCTTAAAAATATACATGCATATGTGTGTATTTATATATACAAAATAATTATACACAGTACACGCACATACTTATGTAGCCTAAACACAAACTTTTATTTTGGAAGCGATTAATTGTTGCCCAGCACTAAAATAAATCCATACATACATTTTTCAATTTACCACTTGCTTTTACACATTCTACATGAGAAAAAGTCAGCTTCCAAATTTGATGTGTCATAAGCGCTTGCACTAAAATATCCAAAAACAGATTGGAGCGGGTGGATGGATGAAAGGCGAGATGCAGTAGGATGGAGATAGAGAGAGAGTGAGGGTGTATGAGTGCATGACACAGCCATCCTGTCTTGTCCGTTTTTTCTCCCACTTTGATGTGAAGGAGGCCTTTTTTTTCCTTGCTTGATTAATATCCTGGAACAAGTGCATCTTTCTGCTGCTGATGCCCAGGAGTGCAGATACACAGGTTATATTTACAAACACACAGATCGCTCCGTGTTCGACACTCTCTCGATCTCACCATAGCGCTGCCATCCTATTAACTCAGCCTGGCTTCCCATACGAGTCTTGTGAACCAGCTGCCATGCAAAACGGTCATTCCCCTGTTCCCTGCCGGAGGGGGTGAGATCCCCGGGGCAGATGCTTAATATATTTTTAAAAGCGCACAGCTTGTCTCCATCATTACGCAGCGAGAGCACGCAGGATAAAGAAGCACACGTGTCATGTAGCATCTCAACGGTGGGCTGACAGATGCAGAGGAAGGGCTTGGAAATGGCCTGCAGGTGAGAGGAGAGCGGAGAGCAGACACTCACTGCATTCCAAATGTGGGAAGATGAGCATTAATGAGCTGTGGGAAGAGAGAGATTGATCTCTAGTATCAGAATCCCATTAGAGCTGCAAAGCCTTGAGTTCACTCTCAATTATTGGTCATTGGCTCTGTGACAGGTTTATGGCTTGATGGACTGTGCACAGATTTATGATGAGGATAAAACTCGGATTCATAGCCAGTTGTTGCTAATGAGGAAGCTCTCTGCAAAGCACGATAGTCACCCTGATTATTTTGCTGCATGTATTTATAGTTTCAGAAGCACTTTACAGAGCAGTAAAAGTTATTATTTAGAACTTAAATTGGCCTTTCTCTGCTGTCAACAACCGATTATGTTTCAATTTTGACTGATATGGGTAATCATATCCTGAAGAGGTAAAGTTTTGTGATCGTTCATTATTAGTGGTGCTTGCTTAATGCTCTGTCATGACTTTTGTTGACCTGAAGGAGAAAATGACGTTTCACTGTCATTCACAAATCCTCTCCTGTGGTCTCATGGGATGGTAAAGTGTCCATCGTATTCACACTTCAGAATCTCAATGGAAGTAGTAGATCATCCTGGTAATTTTTGCCTACTCTTTTTATCGGTACTGTTAATTCGGACATACTCACACACACTGTTTTTCACCTTCTTTATAGTAGGGAAGTGTGCGATTTCGGATGCAGCCACAGTTTACCTTAATGTCCACTATAGTGCTTAAATAGTATCTTTATTGCTCTAAAGCTGATATCACGAAATCTAGTTAATATCTTTTAAAAAAAAGTAAAGGAATTTTATATATAATATTAAAAATGTTGTGGTCAGTGATATTTTTAATGTTTTTGAAAAAGAAATCTTTTCTGTTAAAAAAGTGATATTGCAAAATTTTTAAATAACTGCTTTCTATTTGAATGTATTTTAAAATGTCATTTATTCCTGTGATCATGTCAAGCTACATTTTCAGCATCATTACTCCAGTCTTTAGTGTCACATGATCCTCCAGAAATCATTCTAATATGCTGATTTGCTGCTCAAAAACATTTCTAGATAATAATGCTTAAAATGTGATTTTTTTATTTATTTTTTTACTTTACTAGCTAGACATCTGATTTTGCTTATTTGGAAGGATCAATATCCACCTACTTTTAGTTATTGGATTAGTGGTCTTATGTATCATCTTGCACAAGTGAAGATTTGGTACTCCACTAAATACTGTAAGCAAATTTTGCACTATTTGGTAGCCAGTGCTGACATTTACACAGCAAGTGGATCCAAATTTAATTTTTGCTGTCTATTTTTTTAATTCTTTCTTTTTTAACTATTATATCTGGCCCTGAGGGCCATAATAATATGGTACAGAACAGACTAAGAATGTGTACAAGATAATGTGTAATAATGGTGCAGTGGGGATGTTGAGCTCTTTTGGAGCAAAATAATTGGTTTATTATAGAATTACTATAACGAATAGAACAGTTCAAAATTAAAGCATTTATTTGAAATAGAAACTTTTGAAACAATGTAAATGTCCTTACTCTCACATTTTAATTCATCCTTGCGTTATATATATATATATATATATATATATATATAGACGTGTTTTGGAAAAAAAACATTTATTTCATAATGTGATTTTCCCCCCACTTTCAATTCTTTTACTTCAATGAAAGGTTAGATTTTTGCAAGTTTTTAAAATAAAATTTCAAAAGGATTAACAATGCAGATTTTTTTTTTTTTTTTTTTTTTTAACAGACATTTTTGATCATATTTACCAAGGGGGCAAATAATTCTGACCAGCACTGTATATATATATAACGTAGCCTATATACTGACCCCCAACAGGTTTGAACAGTAGTGCATACACTATATAATTCATTATAGGCCTACTCTGAAAATGGCTTTTATTAAGGCAAGTGGTTACACAAAAATGTTTTCTCAATTTCAGACAAACACTTTTTTTCAGCTCAATTATATAGATTCCAGACAGTTTACAAGTCTGTATTTCTGAGTAAAGACCAGGGCTGCGTTTCCCGAAACCTTCTTAACGCTACGTCATTTTTTAGTTATACCTTAAGCTGTACCTTATCGTTAATACATGTTTCCCGAAACGTTCTTTGTTAAGTATACCTTCTGTAAGTCATACGTTCAGAAGGTTGGTCTGGACTACTCTTAGCTTTACCTTATCACTGTTAACAGGTGGCCAAAAAAAAAAACTTCTTTACATCTCAGTATACGAATATAATTATGAAGTTAATACACACAGTGTTCAATTAGGCTAATTCAAGTGTTTTCATGCACAGAATAAAATTGTAATAACACTGATTGTTGTTAGCTTTTTAATTATATTAACCAAAGGTAGGCTACATCAGCTGGCAAACCATTAGGCAGTAAAGGCTTAGGAGTCTGTTTAAAGGGAAAAGGGCCACTAGTGGAGTGAACTGTCAACAGTGATGAGGTAAAGCTAAGATTGGTCCAGAGTACCTTCCGAATGTATTACTTACAGATGGTATACTTAACTAAGAACATTTCAGGAAACGTATTAACGATAAGGTACAGCTAAAGATATAACTTAAGAATGACATAGTGTTAAGAAGGTTTCGGGAAATCCAGCCCTGTTTAATTTAATGTTCAGTTCTGATGTTATTCCCCTCACTGACAAGTCTTACCTTATACTAAAAATGTATAAAATAACCCTTAATTTCAACATCTACTTATCCCGAACCAGCCCTATCCAAAGCATGCTTAGAACAACAACAACAACAAAAAAAAAAACGTTGCCCAGTTTCAGTTGGATTAAGTCAACTTTGATATAGCCTAACATATTTAAGTGGATTGAACACAATAAATTAAGTAGTGACAAAATGTTCAGCTATCGTGTTGCTTCATCCCATTTTAATTAGGTAGCTTGAACAAGCACCAAAAATCTTTTTTTTCAGTGTATTATAGAAGATGTTTTACCTCATGAAGCACATTTAGGCTATAGGTTACCTTTTTACTGGATGCATTTACAGCTCAGGTGATTGGCTCAAAACATTCTGGTCCCATTAACACAGGTCCTGCTCCTCCCAAGCAACTGCCAGTGAGATTTTACTGTAACTTTTTTAACTGAACTTTCTCCAGGTATTATAGACCTCCCAATGGGCCACCTATACCATGTAGAATAAAACAGCTTTTTTCTAGGCCACTGATAAGACTTTTTCTGTGAAACATTTTTTAATGAGATGAGCTAATTTAAAGGTGCAGTAAGTGATTTCTGAAAAAATCCTGCAAAAGTGGAACGGTCTGAACAGCACAACACTCTTGTAGCCAATCAGAAGTAGGGGGCGTGTCCACTCACGATGGGGGAGGAGAGAGAGTTAGCAAAAGGGAGATTTGAAGAACGACTGTAGAAAGAGAGATGGCTGAGAGACATTACAAAAGAGAAAAGCTCAGAGGAATATCACTGGGAAAAGAAGAGTTATGATCAGACAAGAGCTTTAGGACCCGCGTTAATATTAGAAAAGCTTTCCAGCACTGGAGAGACCGAAGCGGGAAGGCCTGAAAACGGACGCTGAGGTTGCGTCATTTCTGCTCTATACGTGAGGAACATTGGTTTAGCTGTTTCACAGAATGAAGATATGCTTTTGTTGTAATGTTAGCTGTAGTTACAGAACAGTTTTGAGTGTCATTGTTTGTCTGGAGCTGCTGTGCTGATTGTGACTAACAATGAACCTGTGTACTGTATGTTCATTTTTTTGTTCTTCCTTGTCATTCATTCATCACCTTTGCTTTATTTTTCTTGAAAAGAGACATCCGCTCTTGTATTGTGTGTTCGTGCATTTTGGGGGCGGAGCAATGAAGAGAGGGGTGTGTTTGTTTGGGTTGATTTCAAATATCAACAGTGTTCAACAACAATACTCAGAAACTTCTTGCTGCAGCTTTAATTATGTATAGCGTCAGAGCTGTTTTTCATAAGCAGCGATTATGAAGCCTCAGTTTATTTGTTAATGACTAAGCTGTGATGAAGAAGAAAAAAAACTGGCACACAGATTCCTGTTTGCTAAGTGTAAATATATCCAACGGTAGCGTTATGTTAGATGAGCAGCTGAAGTTGTCTTCACAAGGGGATTTCCTTTTGATAGTTGCCGTTTCTGTTCATCTTACATCCTGAAAAGGGGCCATTCTCCTTCCGCACAAGGATGAAATCTCTCTCGTTTGTACAACCTTCTTTCTTTATCTCTTCGCTTCCTTCCTCCCTCTCTTACTTTCTTCCTATCTCTGTGAAGGTCCCATAACAGCCGAGCAACACTTCAAATAGAGCTTAACGCCGTCCAACAGCACACTCTTTCTCTTGGGGAGAGGAAGGACTACATTAAGATAATAAAAGCGAAAGTTTGGAAGTGTTTGGAAAGGGATGCATGAATGCCAGAGGATTGTGCAGGCTCTCAGCCCAGTCGAGCACCGTTTGGCAGCTCCATGCGTCATCTTTGGGCCACGCTTTCATGCGTTTTATCTCCCCGCGTCCCTGCTGTGAATATGTCCGACCAGGTTGTAGGAAGCAGAGATGCTTACGAACAAGCTCTGCTGGTTTCAGAAAGTTCGGTAAGAAAGCCTCAAGGACACAACCTCGCCCCTGGACGTGCCTTGTTCTACTGGCTATTGATCTCAGAAAAATAAAAAGTCTGTTTCTTTCTCCCTAAAACACACCAAGGTTATATTAAGGTTATATTATACATCTGAGTGGTTTGGCGACTTAATCTAAATCTTGTTGAGCAGGTCACTGCTGTTGGACCCCTGTCTGTTCAAACACAGCGCTCAGCCAGCGGTGCTGCCAATAAAAAAGGTTTTGGTAAATTAAGCCTTTTCTTGTTGTTCTAACAGATTTCTTGAAATGTCCTTCAAGTCATTCTTCTTCATTTTCAAAGACTTTGTTCAACGTTAAGTTTTTAGCAGCTATTTCTTGGATGAAAATTTTTTAGTCTCCAATTTTTGTCCTTAACAGGAATTCCTGGAACTGTGGGGAACCGCTGGCTGGTCCCCACAATGTAGGTGATCTCAGGTTTTACTATTCTTATGGGGACATTTGGTCCCCACAATGTAATATAAACAAGGGCACACATACACACACGCACGCACGCACGCACACACACACACACACACACACACACACACACACACACACACACACATACACATATGTATATATATATATATATATATAGCGTTAAGCTCTATTTCTATATATACAGTATATAAATATAGAAAAACAGTAATAACTTAGCAACACTAATATTTTGCATACCTTAAATTAACAGTTGTCTAGTTGTTCATTATTATTAATAGTCATCTTTTTGAATCATTAGTTGTCAAATACTTGGTAAATTCTGTAGGCCTAATAGATAATAATTTTTCTATAATAGATTATATAGTTTATTTTATATTCTGTTTATTTTTATACTATTTTTATATCAATGAGTAAAACAATAACATCAGAAATTTAGCAACAATAATATTTTGCAAACCTTAAATTATTAACACTTGTTAAGTCGTTCACTTATTATTATAAATATTCATCTTCTTTTTTAATCATTAGTCGTCAAATTCTCAGTAAATTCTGCAAGTAAGTTGATTGCGACAAAACCAATGACAAATTTTCACCAATTTTATGCATTCAGATCGATTTGTGCACCTGTTACGAACTTTGCATTGCCTTCTTTTACAATAAAAGACAAAAGATATGCAGCCTCCCTCTGAAATGTTATCCACTTGTGTCACTGACAATATCACTTTATAAAAATGTATCTTCTTTATTATTCTATCACATATTTATAAATATTTGTTTTTTATTTTATTTTAGTTGATTATTTTCACCCTTCCCTCCTCAGAGAAAATGCACGTTACAGAGAACGTTCTGTGAGCTTCTGCTGTAAAGACCTATATCTTTGTGTTCATATACTATACATAGCATAGAGAAACATCTGTGACTGGCTTTGCACTCCAAATTCTCTCCTCCAAATTAATTGATGATGTCTATAAGTCTATAATGTCTTTACGCATGTAAACAAGATGGCAGATTTGCCATTTAGACTTAAGTGTCCAGCCAATGCCGGAGAGACATCAGTGATACTATTGACTTTGAACATTCCCTGGATCCCCACATGCAGCCTGCAGCATCAGCACCATCCATCCTCACATAGCACTTCAAACAAAGTTTTACATTTCTGAAGAAAATATGAGTTGTGTTTGCCTGTACGGTGGGTGGTTGCTATAGAGTGATTATTAGCTTATTACTATGTGGTAGCTCGGATGTTTTAAGTGGTTGGTAGGGCATTCTTAGATGATTGCTATGGTATTCTGGGGAGTTATCCACCCTCTTCCTAATCAGCTTACTGCGTTTTAGATTATGGGAGGCACGTCTTGTTTAGGGAAGTTCCACTCAAAAAGACTGAAAACGTCTCTGGTTACGAATTGCCAGTAAGTCTGGGCTACCCCGCGAGAAAGCAAAAGGCTCTCCTGAGAATTAACATTTGAACTCTCATGCATATGTAACAGCAACATCCGAGTGCAGCTCACATTTCCACACCATCATCTCCCCTGCTCTCCCTCTTCTCCTCCTCACCTAAAACTCACTAAAAATGTTAAATGTTGCAATGTTAAATGTGTACAATAAGTAATTATACATGTTTGGTATCATTTGAAATAGCTGTAAGACTGGAAAAACTGGAAGAGAGGGCAACTCTCTGAGAGAACAAAGGAAATTAACATTTCAACTTTGGACTAAAGTCTCACTTCAGAATAATCCCTAATCTACATCTCTTTCCCTCTTCCCCCATTCCATCTCTCTCATATTGTCCCCACCACTTTTTGAAATATCTAACGGCACAGATGTATCTAATACAAAAAAACATCTCTAGTTGATTAACATTTCATTTGTTTGTGTTAAATAAGAGGCATCCTATCTGGCACTAGTATGTGTAGTTTTTGAAATGATGCCTCTCCCAGCGAGAGATAGCTAGCAAGCGTCTCTTCAACTGATGGCATCAACTCATATCCATGCTCACGCATCCCCTTCACTTTAGCATAATTAGCACGCTGAAATGGGTGAATACGGGCCAAATATGGCTTCATCTGTGATCTTTCCACCTGTGCAGATCATGGAAGAAACGGAAGGTTTACGAGTGCTGGGCGATTATGGCGGAGAGCTATCGCTCGTTTCGCATTTTTGGGATGATTGTCCCAAATCCCTTGAGAAAAGGGACAAATCGAGAGCAGAGACTCTTGCAATGCTCACATTCAGTCCCTTCGAGGACTGAACGAGCATGCTCCTCGCCCAAGCATATCACGCACATCTCATGTGTGTCATTCGGTGTCAGAAAGCGCTGACACGGATGAAAACACTTACTGAGAGCTTGTGCTGCCATATTGCCTTTGACACGTTTCACAACCAAAACAAATGGCACCTGAAGACATGAAAGGTGCCCTATAGGTGCCCTTTTTATACTCTGGTCGCACCAGAAGACATAGGCTGTCACCGGCCAATGTTTTTGTCGTGTTTTGACACGTGCATCAGACACCAGTCATGCCGGAGGCATTCCCATTAGCGTCCTAGGACACAGTGCAAGTTCCCGTTCGAAAGGGAATCATTTCAAATCATAAGGTTGCGCTACAAATATTCCTTATCTGTCAGTTTGATTGAATGTGCTGTAAAATTTCCTTCATGTTCTCATGTTCAAACTTCAAGAAAATATGACAAGAATATCTGTATTCTTTCCCTCCTCATTATTGTATTTTTTCATTTGTATTCCGCTGTAACAGTATGAAAAGGGACAACATACTGCGCATTTGTGGTCTGCTCTCTCGATTTAATTTACGATATATCCCATGAATAATTCACTGGAATCCACTAAGAATCTCTTGTTTTCTCCCCAAATCCTCACGTCTCTTTCCAGGTTCATTTTCACCCAATGCTTTAAAATGTAATTGTCTCCCCTTTTCACTTCTAATTCTTATGTTTACTGGAATCTTTCTAAATCAGGTAAATACAATATTTATTGTCTGTCACAATGATGGGAAATCACATTTTTACATTAACATTTTTGATTAAGGCAACATGTTACATAATACAGACATATTGCTACAGTGACATTTAACATATCCGTAATATTGCTGTGGAAATAATCAGGGGTTTATCAAGGTCTGTAGAAGTAATTTGATAATGCTTCTACACTTTCAAATGTCCTTTTAATGTTCAGTGGTTGAAGGTTGAGTAGAATAATTATCTCATTGTACACCGTTTTTCAAAATACTTATTATTGTGTTCATAGAGCAAACCTTTCACTGATTGTTTACAGTTTAACAGAGGTTACTCCAATAATTTTTGCAAAGCGTTGTGAGGGTAAAAGGTGGATACTTTCTAGCCCAATTCAAACTATTTAGGCCTAAATTTAGGCCAGATTTACAGTATGCAGAATAAGAGATGTTTTTTTTTTTTTTTTACATAAACATTTCCAACAAAATTCCAAAAATTTGACAAGTGGTGTAAATCTTACATTTATTTAGGCCCAAATTTTTTGCACACCCTCAAGTCTTTCTATGGTACAGTATCTGGTTCACATTTCTTAACATCTTTGTAAGCTACATGCAAATTGTATGTCTGATAACACAATGTATATTGTGCAATAAGGTATGATCTGAAATTTCATAATTAGGGTAAATAGAATAGAATAGAATAGAATAGAATAGAATAGAATCTGATAAATAAATGCACATTTACTCTCTTGCAGTGATTACTCATGAACTTGAAAACAATAATCTTGCTTTATTACCTTAAAGTCTCTTAGAAACCATTAGCATTGCGGTTGTCTCGGAGGGATTGACTGTCACTCTTTGGGTACGTTTACATGACAATGATGTAATAAAAACGGAAAGGTTTTCCCTTTGTGTTTTTCACGAACAGATGGCAATGTTTTCAAAACAATCCCTGCGAAAACGACTAAAAACTGTATTCTGCTGCCAAGCCAGTAGTTGGCGATGTCACTTTGTAAAGAACATAGACAGTAAAAGAAATGGACACAGCGACCCCATTGGATTCAACGGAGAAAAGTGAAGTCAATTAGAAGCACTCACTTCCTGATGGCTGAGCGTATTGCTCAGACTCAAACTGAGCTTGACGACGTAGATGTGATGTGAGCAACCCGTCTGTCTTCTAGTAGCTGTGCCAAGTGGAATCTGAATCATTCCCTTCCGAAACTTGCAGAGACGGAGAGTGTGAGTAGGAGGTGTCCATGAGCTAGGAGCAGGAGAAACTTTTGCTAAGTATTCTGATTCATTATTTTGTCATTTTGCCTCCACGTCCCCCCGATCGCCCGCGAGCTTCTCCTCCTGTCCATATGGTAATTTCTCTACTGTGCGACAGAGAGTCGCGTGGTTATGACGCAATTGTTAGCCTATTTTTACAAAAACGGTTTCTACGGGGCCATAACAAGGTAATGGAGCCTTTTATACATTTTCGTGTTTCTTTAGGAATAAATAATGGACAAATGGAGTCGTTAAACGCCTCAGATGTAAAGTTATTCGCTGTCAAAGTGATGCCAAAATGAATGTGAGTCAATGGAATGCTAACAGCAGGTGGGGGTCTGCTAATCAATGGCGGCGCCCGGGGAAGCTTCAATGTTTTCCGAAACATTGGCCCCCTGGTAAAGAAACACTATGTGTCTATAGACTGAATGCTTAACATGTTTGTGCATGATGTCACCGTTTTCACACATTCATGGTTTGTGTTTTGTTGTTTATACAGAGAAGATAACGGTATAGTTTTCGAAAACTTCCACAAGTTTCGTTTTCAGTCCCCCAAAACATCGAAAAAGTTTTAAATTTTAAGTTGAAAACGGTGTCATGTAAACGGCCCCTAACTGACTTCAGATTAAAACCATCCACTACATTCAATATTTGACTGCTTACATATTATTATTTTTTGTACAAGTTTCTAAATTTCAGAGAGCACACTGCAAACTTGGGATGATGAATAAAATATGTGAACGGGCAACATGCTGTTTTTCTAATTTATCTCAGTGTCCACAGAAATGTTCTGCAACTCGAATCCAATGTCTAGAGTCTCTCGACCACCAGCAGAGAGGAGCCACGGGCACTCAATATTGCCCTCTAGAGACTGACATGTAAACTAAGAGCAAGGATGATCTGTAAAGCCTTCCAGACAGACCGTTGGGAGGGCCATTCGATTCTGTGTACACTAATGAAACATGCCTTATGAACAACAGAATCATCAGTATGTGTCCTAATAAAGTCCAGTGGAAGCTATTGAGTGACCTTTTGGATGCTGCTCCGTGCTGTGGACTTTTTGTGCTGATGTCTGAATGGAGTTTACTCAGGGTTCCGTTTGCTTTTTGTATTTATAGTGGGCACTGCCAATACAGGGATCAATAAGGACCGGAGTGAAAGGGAACCCATGCAGGGGCTCGTCCGGCTCTCCCTAAAGGCATTGTGTGCTGACAAAATTCATTATAGGCCAATGCAACAATGATATAATAGTGTGAATTTTAGGAAGCCTGTCTGGGGGTATATTTCACCTTGAAATCAAAAGTAAAATCAATTATTATTTCAAAAATGATTTTTTAGATGCATTTTGACATTGTTTTAATGAAATATATTATTTATTAAATGAAAAGATAATTTATTAATTATAAATAAAAATATATAAATATAAAATTATTTATACATTATAGTGATTTTTGTTTTAGATCCTTATACTAATTTAAATGAATATATTATTATTACTTTTACTCTGAAAAGAAGCCTTTTTTACCATTAAGATATTTTTAGATGCAGTTTGACCTTATTTTAATGAAAATGATTATATTTATTAAATGAAAAAAAAAATGTAAATCATAAATACAAATATTATAAAAATATAAAAGTATTTATACATTATAGTGATATTTGTTTTACAGCCTTATACCAATTTAAGGGAATATAGATTAAAAGAAAAATAGTATTATTATTACTTTTGCTCAATGAATACAAGCCTTTTTTGACCATTAAGATATTTTAGATGCATTTTGACCTTATTTTAATGAAAATGATTATTTATTAAATTAAATAATTTGTTAATTATAAATAAAAGTATTATGAAGATTTAAAAGTATTTATACATTCTAGTAATATTTGTTTTACAGCCTAACAATAATTGTAAAATTATTTTGGGAAAATAGGAAAATTGCTATTTTTATTATTATTATTATTACTTTGCATAATAAAGATGATTTATTGTTTGTTTAAAAAAATATAATTTATACATTATAAATAAATATATATTATTGCAATTAAAAAGTATCTATACATTCTAATTTATGCTAACTTAAAGAAATTAAATGTAAGGATTTTTTTTTATTTATTTGCACACCTTCATGTCATTTTTGATTGATTGATTGATTGATTCCTTTATTGTCATTGTACTTTTCATACAATTAAATTTTTATACTTTCCAACGTACACAGCAAGAGTAGTTAAATTCATATTGCAAATTGCCCATTATTAAATAAGGTGCTTAGTGTTATTCCACTTAATTGTCTAGCATATCAAAAATGTCTTGTGGTAATAATTTGAGGATGTAGTTTCAGTTCATGGTTCATTATCCTGATGGCATTGGGATAAAAACTGTTCATGAGTCTGGTTGTGCGTGTTTTGATCGATCTAAAGCGTTTTCCAGATGGCAACAGTTCAAAAAGTGAACATTTCAAATGTGAATAGCTTTATTTCCTCGATGTAACAAGAGCCTCTTTTCCATGCATTTATAAAAGCCTCATAGAAGTATCATAAAAGAGAGAAGGTATATGTCTGAATTATTATGCATCATTCTTTTTAGTTGGATTTTTTCAACTCGCTTATTCAGTGTTCCAGCTACTGGAGCAGAAGATCAGCAGTAAATAAAGACTTTTGGTATGATCTACAAAGTTATTGTATGATTTATAATGCATGATTCACTGAATCGCTTTCATTATGCTTTTGCAAACTTTTTGTAATTGCACTAAAAAGCAACAAAATGCAGCAAAAAAAAAAAAAATAAAAAATAAATGACCAGAACATTTTTTTAAATTTCTCATTTTGTGTTCCATAAAGAAAGTCATGAGTTTGTAATGACATGAGGGTAAGTAAATAATGACCGAATTTTCAGTTTTGGATGAACTTTTCCTTTAAATATAAAAAAAGGATTGTATAAGAGTAAAATGTATGACATGTTTTAAAAATACCATATGTAGCTAGCTACGCACATACAACAAGCACATTTATCCCAGCACACAGCATTATTGTGGATGTTCGGTAAGTTCCATCGTGAAATATATGTCATAAACCAGCCAGGTTGTGAACATATCCCTGTGCCTTCAGGTTCAGTATCTTTAGCTTTGGTGTTAAAAATGCCAATATGAATGCTAAGCGAACCAGGACTAAATGTTGTTGTTTTCGTTTTTTTGGTCAGGACCAAATGAACCAAGCGAACCAAACTACAAGTGTGAACAAATCCTTGATCCCACTAAGAATTGGACTTCTGACGTTAAGCTCATAGACGATGTCTCCCGCCAATGGGCCTGATCTAGATAGAATATGATGAAAATCTCTTGGAGGCGTATTTCTCTGTCAAAGCAGATGATGCACCCAGGAGAGCACCAGCAGCAGTGAAGAGAGACGGGAAGAAGCCCCTCTCTCTCCCTCCGTCACTCAGTGTTAGACGTGGGTGACACTGTGAAAAGTTTACGCGCTCCACCTCAGATGTGTGTGTGCATAACACAGGACACCTGTCACTATGTGGAAACACAGAGGGAGTAGAAAATGCCTCCAAATCTGTGTGTTGGAGGTTCAGAGTCCACTGGTCATAATAGGCCATCAAGTCTTGATGTGTGCACCTGGGTCCTGTCGCAAGAGCTCCGGTCCACAGCTGGAGGACACAATGATGTCATTACATCACCCAAATTCATCACAGCTGCAGATAACCCATAATAAGACCAGAGACAATTTATTTGAGACATGCCACTTCCTCAATCCTCAATACAACTATATAAGGAAAACCCGTAACGGCAAAGATGGCGGTTGTATGCACATGTCCCGCCCCTCCCGCTGGAAAGCCAATCATCTGCTTTTAACAGTCAGCAGCTGACCACTAAGGAGCGAATGTACAGTGACGTGACATAACTGCCATATTCAACCTGTGCTTTCGCGCTGTGGCTGGCTGAGCCAAAGACGGACGCGCTCAGCGCTTGTCATAGGCTCCATCACAACTGTTCAGTGTTTTAACCACATAATGTTTATTTTAGGTTTCAGACATTTAAATACATATAATTGTTTAAGTGCTTGGCACAACACCGGCATTCTGGATAGAGACGTAAATGAAGTTTGGTGTCCTGAACGTGAACCCTTGCGCATGCGTAGTAAAGGTATAACCTGTGGGGAAAAAGGCATTTTAAACATTATTTTGGGGCAAAGTCATCAAACTTTTTCAGCGATTTTTATCATATTTTACTGCTGTTTCTATACATGCAGTTTTTATGTCCCAGTGACCAGTGAAAGTGCAGTTCTGACTCTCTGCCCATTCATTTAGATAGGAGCCTGGTCTTGTTAGTCCGAAATAGCTGCCCGGAGGCGTTGCCAAGATGGCGGCCGAGTGGCACGACTTGCCTAAAAGGACTTTGATAAGACTCATATGTCTCAGAAAGAATGCACATGTTTTTTTTACTAAGTGTATTTGACAAAGGATGTATGCAGAAAATCCCTGCATGGGAATCAAACACCTGCTGCGAATATGTCAGAAATCTGAGAAGGAAATTTAGAAAAGCGAAGAAAGATAACCCACCCACACTGTGACAGATTAGTGTGCAGTGGATGACTTCCACCATGCCAAGCACCTTTTGATTAATATGTTTGCATTGCAAAGTGCACTGCATTTCCATCAGGATGCTCTTGCAAATGCAAAATAATAAGCATCTCTTTCTGAAATGTTGGCATGCTGTCACGCACTGGGGTCTGGGATGCTTTCAGTCTCTCTTGTTTGGACAAATCTGACAAAGCCTTTGAGTTTAAGAAGAGCAGTAGCCTAACTCACTGGTTATCAAACTGAATGAGATTTTATTTCAATGATGAGAAATGCCAAAAGGAATGGGATCTGCCCCATGCCCTGAGAAAACATTAATCACATATCTTCTTGTTCAAGAGGGTTCTGGAACCATTTTGATCGTAGTTGTCCGTGGAGAAATACACTGAAATGAATGGGAATAAATGAAACTTTTATCTACTCAATAGTGGTGTCCCGCATGGAATGCAGCATAAGGGGGAGTTCACAAAGGATGTTCGTTCAGTGCTATTTTTCACTAAAGACGTGTTCCTTTCTTCCATCCGTGCATGCTTTAATTGTATATATCAGAGTCAATTTTTTTTTAAAGGAACACGCCGACTTTTTGGGACTTGAGCTTATGCACCGTATCCCCCAGAGTTAGATAAGTTCACACATACCCTTCTCATCTCCGCGCGTGTCGTAACACCCACCGCTAGCCTAGCTTAGCACAAAGACTGGAGGTAAACGGCTCCAGCTAGCATACTGCTCTAGCCTGGGAAAACCCAGACTACTTCCGGCGAATTTTAATTCTCTCTTCAGGATAGTCTGGAGAAGAGCCCATTCAAACTCATTACTGTGCCGCTGAAATCGCGGCACCAATCAGAAACGTTTGGGGAGGGATTTACATGCAACGCATTCTCATCCTATGGCGTCATAATTGCCGCCGTGAAACATCACTCGTTTGAATCATAGACAGTATATAAACGGATCAATTATCGCGTCTGTTTCGAGCGATTTAAACTTACCGTTTTCGTTAAAACCGGAGCAAAGAACAACACTCGAAGCATACGTCATCCCCTTCATCGATCTAATTGGTTTTAAGACTATACAATTGCGCCCAGATGAATTTGAGCTACGTCAGTTGGTGACGCCCCTTTGGAAATGATTTGAATACATAGCTTCCCCAGACCCTATACTCAGTTTCAACTGAGAAGGGTCTGGTTTTAACCAGGCTAATACTGCTCCCAATAAGTGACAAAATAACGCCAACATTTTCCTATTTACATGTTGTGATTTGTATAGTCACAGCGTGTACAAATAACAAGGTCACATGAGACACAGCCATCGTCTAACCCAGTGGTCTTCACTATTTTTTTCATGCGAGCCGCACTGATAGGACAAAGTCAGTAGGTGAGCCATTTTACCGCAAAGTATAAAAAGTTACATCCAGTCATAAATACCATGTCTGCTTATCAAGCTGTCACCCCTGAACAATACAATATGCAATGCAATAAATACAAAAGGGTGAAAAAAAACCCCATTATTTATGATTTATCAGTCAAATTTGTAACTGAGACAAGATGATTTCCTTTAATGAAAAAAAAAAAGAAAACAAAAAAAGGGATTTCCAGAAAATATTCATCCCAGAATGACCTTAAGTTATTTTTTTCTACATTAGCCCATCTTGTAGGCCTATCTAACCAACCAAGAGCACATGCAGCGTTAAGAGCTGGAAAGACCGCAACTGGCATCTCTGCAGAGACTGGATATTTACATGCACAACTTTTGTTTCAGTCGGACTGAATTCATTCCGATTGATGAATCTGAATGTATTGTAGTTTACATGAACGCTAAACATCGTGATGTGATACATGATCGGGTTGATGTGCGTGTTTATAAGTAAAAAAATTCAAATCGGAACATGAACATATGAACCGTTGTGCCGTGCTGTTTGTATTTATCACGCAGTAAAAATGTCCAAAGTCGTCTGTATGATAATCTGAAACAAGGACTGGTGAGCCGTTGTCCTGCTTCACTTCACAGATGCTGAGTGAAAGGAGAATTATAGAATGACAGGACACTCATTTATATGACACTTTATTCATCAGGAGAACAGCTCGTTCGGCGCGTCATCGTCCTTTCAGTTTCGGTTTTCAATCGATCAAGTTTTTTCACGTTCTCTCGATAAACCACCCCTTTCAATCCGATCGAAATTATTTGTAATAGAGCTGACACTTTTAGTTTTTAAAGGGTTATGTTAAAGCCCTACTTGTTATTAATGGTTTTATGAAATATCTCTAGTGAATGCATTATCATATCAACGTATTATATTTACCGCCATGCGAGCCACAAATTAAAGCGAGCCGCGCAATGAGTAACACTGGTCTAACCGTACACATACTGGGAACTATATTCTCAGAAGGCGAAGCACTGCTACTTCTGCGGAGTGATTTACTCCAACTCTGAGCGAACTCTCTGCTCCTCACGGGGCTTCTCAGGCGCTGCGAGCAAATCACTCCGCCCAAGCAGTGCTTCGCCTTCTGAGAATATAGTTCCCAGTATGTATACTTATTGGGAGCAGTATGCTAGCTGGAGCTGTTTACCTTCCGTATTTGTGCTAAGCTAGGCTAGCGGTGGGTGCGTCAGACAGAGTTACGGCACGCACGGAGATGAGAAGGGTATGTATGGACTTATCTAACTCTAGGGGAAACGGTGAATAAGCTAAAGTCCCAAAAAGTTCCTTTAAATGCCACAGAAATGTCCATATCTATAAAGGGCAAGAACAATGATTCAGGAACTAAACAAGTTGTGACGGTCACTGAGTCATTTGTTGAGTCAATACATTCAAAAACACATTCATTGAGGATCAAAGCTTTTATTGGTGTGTCACTGATTCATTCATTCAAGCGATTATTCAAGCATTATTCAATGTGTTGATGTTTTTTCACTGAAACAGGAAGACAGGGCGAGACATATCGAACAGCCCCTCCCCTTTTTTAAATCTCTAACCGTTTCTCTTCCTAGTCTCCTCCATATCGCTTTAAAATATAGCATTCTGTGACTGCGCAAATGATCCGCTCTGTGCTATCATGTCTCTGGACTGGAGCAGACTGTGTGTGCGCTGCGGCGGTTCACGTGACACTAAAGTGAAACCAGACTTCATTTGCCCCAATGGAAAGCATATTTACACTTTCTGAACCGTTCCCTATCCCCTATATTTCACCATGTAGAAGATAGTAAATGTGTGAACAAGTGACCGATTTTAGCTGCAGTTTCAGCATATATTTATAATACTGTGGGCGGGACGCTTTAGATTCTAGAGAGCATTTGATTGGACAGAAAATCCGATTAGAAGCAGAAGTGCAGAGTGATGTCATCAAAATCATTGATCCATATTGGCGGAAGTGAGAGGTTGTGAGTTTTGAATGCTTACATCTTGAATTTAGTCATTGTTTTGGAGCACACTAACATATAGATAACAATAATTCATAATAAAAGCCAATAAACTTCAATTTCGATTTCATGGGGACTTTAAAAGCAACATTTGTAGTTGTTATGTTGTTCTAAATGTATTGCTTAAAATATTCTAAAAAGTGTAGGCCTAGAGTTATAAAATCTGAGCTGATAATGATTTCATATTAATTTATAGCATGTTTGATTTTAACGGGTATTTGTTCAGACTGAAATGTAGACATAAAATGATGACACTTTGTGTTTTTAATGAGGTTAAAAAAAACAGAGATAAAACAATGCCCCTTAGAATCAACACAGGGAGCAAATAATGTTAAAAGTTCATGTCTTGCACTGTTGTAGGCTACAAGTCAGGCGGGTGTATTTTGCGCCATAAGCGTGGCGTTTTAAGACAGCCTGTCAAGTTAAAAAAAAAACAAAAACAGATCAACTTTTGACGACGCGTCAAAGCTGAAACGCTCCGTCTGGCTGTTAAACGCAAGAACGCGTCCTGTGTGAATGCCTCCTAACACCTGCGGGGGGAAATACCTTGTAGAGAGCAGCAGCTTACACTCAGACTAAATATAGATCCATCGCGAGGGAACCTGGTCACCTCGCCTCGCCACGCACGGCGTGTTTATCTGCATGTTGTGTTTAGCTGGAAAGTTTGATTGTATCGATGGCATCTCGGCATCTCACCCATTTTTTAAATACTCTATTTGTTTGCTAAAGGGAAAAAAACACGGTTTCTTTATAGGAACCTCTCAACTACACACGCGTAAAGCGCATTTTTAACTCCTTGTTCCTGGCGGTGCGCATATCCAACAAGTGCATGCTCGAAGCTCAACTGCTGTGTCTTAAGAAGCGATTGAAGAGCAAACAGATGGACATGCCTGCCTAACGACCTGGAGCTCGAATTGATCCACGCACCTCGCCAACACGCACATACTTTGTCGCAGTGATAAAAATGCGCGTTTGTTTGATGCGCGTCGAGTGAGCTGGTGGATTATGTGGATCTGTTAGTTTCCTCGCCGATGGAACCGCCGTAATTCGTTGTTTTGTTCATTTTTACAACAATCTAGAGACCGGGCGGTTCGCTTATATTTTGATTGTCCGAACCCCAAAAGCCTTAGCCTACATCTAGTCCACCCGTTGACCTGCGAAGACTTGTAAATCCCCACATCTGGTTTCATGGAGAGGGCTGCGCAATTGCGCACGCTGTAAGAGAACTATCGGCGCTTTCCATGGAATCCACTCCACCCGTGATCTCCACTGAGGTTTCGGTCCGATCTGATGTGGGGTAAAAAGTTGCGGTCTGGACAGTAAATCACATATATGAGGATCAATACACACGTGCTGGTCAACAAAAAGCGCAAACATGCCTATGCATCCGGTGACTTCCACTTTGATGTACCGGGGAATCTGCACCATTCCAGATATCCTGTCGTACCGGGCACCGGTCAACCTGCCTGAGGATGAGGTGGAAGGTGAGTGAGAGGGTCCTGATGGTTTTTAAGCCCCTATTCTGTTGTATTCTATATAAAATGACTAAACGCTTACTTATTATTGCATTCCTTTAGTCTATTTCAGCCTGTTTCCTAGAGAGAAACTCGGTGTTTGCGCACCTGTGTTGTTTTTTCTTTTTTCTTTCTGTATCCGAGTGACCCAGTTTCGATTTAAATATATTGTTAGAGAACAGTGAAGTGAAATGCTCTATCCTGTCATTTTTCTGTTTTGTTAGAACAAGTTTGTTAGGGCAGTTCATTTAAAACGCGTGAAAATCCGGTTACCTGTGCATGTGTTTCTCTATGAAGTGGATAAATCTGATTGTATGATGTATTGAAAGTAGGTCTATCAAATGCCAACCTGAGTTATATGCTGCAGTTGAGACATCTCTTTGGCTTTTTGAAGCAAGTGAACAAATAAGAAGTAAATCAAAATATGAAGTCTTTGACACACGCCATTCTAATCCATAAAGCAAATACCTCTGTTTTTAGATTCTGAAACATATTAAACTAAATATGCATATGCAGTTCACCAGAGTATTTCCATGATCTTACTCATCATCAGTGTCAGAGAGTTTACCCTGATGATTATTCAACTGAATATTAGTATAAAATCAACTAGTGGTCACATTATCCACTTGCTTTATACAACTGGCTTTTCTGATTCAGATATTTTGTGATTTATGGAGAGTAGCTGTCATAAGCCAGCAAAAACACCTGTTATTGGTATGCAGCAATTAATATCTCTCTTTAATGTGGACCTCTCATTTGGAGTAATGACTCAGAGTCTTCAATACCATGTTATTCTAAGCATAAAACCAACACTTTCATTTTTAGCATCTGAAACATATCGCATTGTACCATATGCAAATGAATATCTTCATAAACTACATTTTACCCCATGAGTTTCCCAATAATAGTCTTGTAATATCCCTCCACTGCACAATTTGGGTGTCTCTTAAATAACACTTGATTTCAGCACATTAACAGTGGCACCAAGACATGAAATATGAGTGTCAGATAGAGAGACATCCAAAATTTGCAGTGCTGCGGACCTACAGGATCAGGATTGAAAACAATTGGTTTACCTTGATAAGTATCCAATTAAATAAAAGCATTAAAATGTCATTTGAACTAGACACATAATAAACACAAATAAATGGCTTTATTGTAAAGCCACCATGCAAATGCTTTAGGTAGGCTACGTGTGAAATACAAACCATAGACAGCTCAGTGTAATCATATTGCATCATAATCCCATGCTTTTTAAATGTATTGTGTATATACTGTACAATTTTAAATCAAATTTAAAATCAATTTATTTCTTAATTGCAAAAATATAAACATTCAGATTTTCTAGTTTCGGTTTTTCTATTAAAGTCTGTTTCTGCTATTAAACATTGTATATTGACGTCTGACTGGTGTGATTGTCGGCTCAGTTCAAAGTGTCTTTCCAGGTCAATCTTTCGTGACTAAGGTTTAATTAAGTGTGTCAGTACTTCATTGCAATTCCATTCACCAAGGGATGTTTTCTAGTAATAGTAATAACCCTAAATCTCTAGGCTGATTCTTAACACTTAAAGACCTAAAGTCTGAATAAACACAAGCTAAAATGATTTATCCAATGCTCAGACTGCAGGCCAATCAGAATTGTTCCCAAATCAAATCTTTTCAGGCGGACTCTCCGCACTTTTAATTGCAAGTTATCAAATAGGATGTGTGTGTCCAGACATAACCAACCTATCAGTTTTGCTTTGGTAATGACAAAAGTGTACCCACGTATGTGACGAGGCTTTCAAAACAGATGCAGGAGAAATGGAGGTGCATCATCTCACTCTCCAAATAAGTGCCCTGCTTATTATTATGCAGAACTTCTGTCGCACAGAAAAATTGTTAAATCTTTGGACATGCCATTTGAACACGGTATGAATTCTTCTGGCATTTTCGTTTTGATGTTATCATTGTGTATCACGTTAAGAGTGAGGCAAAAGACAGTTTGAAATCCGGTTTGAGCAGCCAGAGCGTCCAGACTCGATCTGTAAAACCACCTCCAACTGTGGTTTCACGAGTTCACACTTACATCATATTAAACAGAGTAAACATTATGGGTATTTGGCGTGCTGTCCGGGGGAGGGATCCGGGCTCGGAATGTAAATTATCTGAACATGCTCCTCCCGAACTTTGTTAATAAAACATAATTTGAATCCAATTGAAAAAAAAAAAAAAAAAGTTAGTTCCTGTCCAGACTTTCAGAAACCCATCTGGATAAAATCTGGTTATGCAAAAAATAGTTTCACTGGCAGTCTGACAAAGTGGCCAAAAGTGACAAATGCAAGAGATGAGAGATCACATATGGATGCTTCTTGTAGTACATGATCTTGTGCAAACTGTTCAAACATCCAAGTGTAAATGTGACAGTCAATCTATTTGCAAATGTGCCTACATGTTCACAAAGGAAAACTCTGCCACATCCCAAATCATTTACGGTAGTCTGCATAGCATTTCCACAGAGATGGAAAATAGAAAGTAAAGATGAACAGACAAAGCATTGGGTTTCATCCCTGGAACAGTTTTGCTTTTCCACAGATTTGCTCATCAAATATAAACAGCTCATGGACCAAACTGTTGGTTGAAGTGCTTCACACTGACGAAGTAGGCCATGTTGTTTCTCAGTCTTAGGATATGTAGTTGTTTATTTGTGAATCTTAAGTTTGAGCCAGATTTTTATATTTTTCTTTGAACTCATATGGCACGCTGGGGGCAGAAATTGAGATTGTGAGCTAGCATCTTTATTTAAATTAGCAAGTTATATTTCGTCATAAAGCCGTCCTTATTCAAAATGAAGAATGAGGATAAGAGCCTCTGATAAAGCTAGAAGAATTCATTATTATTCTCAGTTGAAGAATGCTTAAAGTCTGGTTCATCTAAAAGACATTATCTCCTGGCTTTATGCTCTCACACACTGGACATCTTAACCTGCTAATAACATCCCTTAAAGGATTAGTTCACACACACACACAAAATGAAAATTCTGACCCGCTCCAAACACGTAGAACTTTTTTTCTTCAGCGGAACAATAAAGGAAGGAGAACTGAGCTTTCAAGCTTTCCAATTCATCCAGATGACTCGTATGCTGTATTCAAAGTTTTCTGCCATACAAAAGCTTTGTATAAAGAACAAACTGCTGTGTAATTCATTATTCACTGATAATCCTCTGTTTAAGTGGGCTGTTAACCATTAGGAATCAAGTCAGTGAGTTGAGACAGATTAGTGAAAAAAAATCATTCAGACTGGTTTAATGAACCGGTTCAATTGATTCATTGAAAATATCTGATTCAAAAGAAGGATATGAACTCATTCACTGATTGTAGCGTGAATTAATCATATTATATGCACAGGAGAACTTCTCACAAAAAATGTATGCCTAATTAAATATCACATATGGATGTTTCTTGTAGTAAATGATCCAAATCATATCCAAAATGTGAATGTGACAGCCAATCTATTTGCAAATGTGCCTGTCACTGAAAACCAAACAGACATATTTCAGAGATAAAAACTTGGAATAACTAACTCCATAATTAATACTTAGTTGAAGCACCCTTTGAATTTATTACAGCACTCAGTTTATTTGGATAGGAGTCTATTTACTCGGCACATCTTGACTTGGGAATATTTCTCTACTCTTCTTTTTTCCTCAATTCTTCCTCAATTTATTAGTAAAGTTGAAAGTTAACGGTGAATCTTGCTTTATTCATCAAGGCAGTCGTATGCAAATTTCATGCACACATTTGAGTATGTGCGGTTAGTGTATGAACCCATTGTTACAGTACTTCTCTCACGAGGATGAATTTCATTTGGTCCCTCATGCAAAGGAAGCAGAAAGCTGCTTTTTTTGTTGGCCTTTATTCACAGTGACCCATATGATTCACATGAACTCAATAAACATCCATTACCGGTAAGGCTTTCACTGAATGCACATTCAATACAAACCAGCAGCCGTGAGAGCGAAATTCAGTTAATGTTCAGGGTCCTCTGTGCGCCGGGAATTACCCAGCTGTTAACCACACCAACGTCAGGCGCCACATGCTATTTCAATGGCAGTTTATGACAACCAGACATCAAGCTTGTTTGGAATTTCATTAAAAGAGGTTGGCTGCGGTGACGGAAGCAAATAAAGCTGTGATTAAATTTGATACTGTGGATGGATTTCAGAAAGCAATCTCAGAGCCCATTGTCCCAGCCAGGGATAGAAAGGGTGCCATTTGCTGCCTCTGAGAGCATGCCAGCCCCTCTTGATGAAGACCACACTGACAGCACATGCTGGACTGATGTTTTACACACACGCTTTACAGTTTCGTTCATAGGGTCTAAAAAACTGTTTAAGCTCCTTCTCAGTCAAAAATGTACGCAACTAAAGAGGGTGTATCATGGAAACTGGAGTCAGAAACTCCTTCTTAAGTCCACTCTAAAGGAAACTTTATTTTTAACTTTAAAATGATTTCAGAAATAATCATGGTATTGACGTCACAAACATGAGCAAATTTGCATGTTTTCATATCAAAGCCTATTTAGTATTCAGCAGCTTGACAGACCCTGGTGACAGACGGTGTGAACTACATCAGTATGGAGAGGCTAACTAATCATGGGTGCGTTTCCCAAATGCCTGCCCAAATAGAGCAAGATGAATCGCGCTTTGGCAATTGTGGTTTTTATGTGTGCTGAAAAAAAAAGGAGGAAGCGAAAAGTGGTCAATTTGGCATGCCAAATGGAGCTTAGTTTTAAGTTTTAGCACCATGTTGCGTTGATCAATATGCCATCTCATGATGCATCTTATTAGCTAGCCAGTAGACGTAGGTCGTATCAGCAAACACTCTGAGATGATCATGCTAAATTTCTAACACTGTCAGAAAATGATCGCAGGCTATCTTTGAGAACAGTTTAGGAGCCACGACCACAGAAATCGCCACGATTAGTCATCTTTCATCTGGGACAGCCCAAAATCATTCAATGTGCACTTAGTTTGATCTCAGACGGATTAATCAAAAGAAGTTATTACTCCACCACCTGTGCAACATCATTAACCAACGTGGTTGAACGACAGATTTGCGACAATACGGTTTCAGGAAACGGTCGTGACTAGCTAGTTAATTTCTTCAATGATGCATCATGCTATGGTAGTTAAAGGGATACTTCACCTCTGGGAAGATGAATGTGTATTTAAAATAGGTAATTTAAGTAGAAGAAATGTGAAGAAAATTTTGAATTTGGAGCTTTCTAGACTGAGAAAAGCCAGAAAATGTATTTTTGGCTTATGTGGATGAAAGACAACAACTCCCAGAATGCACTTGCTTCGCTGCCTTAGGAGGCCACGCCTACCGGTAAGAGTGCGCAGATGAAAACAACAAAGCTAGCCTACGTGATGAGTTTGCGAGGGATTTAGAGATCGTCCAAAATGTCCGGGATTCGGCTTTTGCGTTCTACAGTCGCCATTCATTATGTTTACTGTGGCGAGCAGGACGAGGCTGACGGCCGCGGGAGAACGGCGCGAGGCCGGTGGCGTGATTACTGAGACGCGCCAGGGCTCGCATCTCTCACGGAGGAGCGGGAATTTTTCTTAGCAATGGTAAAACGCACATCAACCGATCACTTGTTTAGCGTTCATGTAAACACTACATTCAGATTCACCAATCGGAATGAATTCAGTTAGATTGAAACAAGAGGTGTGCATGTAAACAATGAATGGCGACCACAGAAAGCAAAAGCTGAATCCCGGACATTTTGAACGATCTCGCCCGCCGGACAAGTCCGGGAAAAGGAGGATGGTAACCCCTGCTTACTCAGCTTTCTCCTACTATTCAGCTTTCTCCACAGAACAAGAGCCTGCTAGCTTAGCTTCCAAAGAAAGACGGCTGACTGTGTACATTCTGAGTGAGATCCCTCCCTCTATGGGCGGGCTGAAAACATGCGGAACAACGCCATCTACTGGCTGTAGTCTTTAGCCTCTGTCCAGAAAATCCTCCGATGACGCAAAATGACGATTTTTGCGTCATCGGAGGATTTTTTCCAGACAAAAAATACATAAATCTCTTGTCTCAGGGGGATATGAGGGTGGAAAGCATGGTAATTCGAAAATACTACAGGTTTTTTACTAATACAAAGCTTAATGCTAAATCCTGAAGTTACCCTTTAAGCAAGTTACGGTGTTCACTAACAGAGATCACTAAATCATAAAATTAATTGGGAATTAGATGGGAAAGATTATGAATGAATGAATGAATGAATGAGGCATTTATATAGCAGGAACATTCAGGATAAAAAACTACAACATCTTTAGGATGTAAACCAAATGGGCATTAAAATGGCACAAGAATGATATTTTCATTTTGGACCGAAACGGAACTTTATAAGTGATATAATAAGATGGCATTAAGAAGGAATTTATAATGTTACAACATATTTAGATTTGAAACAAATGTTGTTCTCATGAATTTTATATTCATAGAATACTGGGAAAAATATATCAGTTTCCACAAAAATATTAAGCAGCAAAAAATAATAACAAAAAACTCTTTTCAGCATAATAATAATAAATTTTACCTGAGCAGCAAATCAGCATATTAGAATGATTTCTGAAGGATCATGTGACACTGAAGCTTTGATCACAGGAATAAATTGAAATATATTCAGTTCTTTTCAATTGTAAAATTATTGTAAAATATTTAATCTGACAAATTAAAAAATATTTAAACACCATGTCTGATATCTTGGAGTCATATATTTATTTATTTTGCAATGTTACTAAATTATATTCCGTGTTTATTTATTTGTTGTGTGTCTTTTTTATGTTTCAAGGCATTGGATTTGGTGTTATCTTTGAAGTTTCTACACTTTGGATGCTGAACTTGACATACATGATGTATCTTAGAGAGAATGTGTTGTAGGCCAATGTTGGTGTGACATCTACTGATGGATGCAGATCTGTCTGATCCGGCTGACAGCAGTGTAACCAACTGAATAATCTGACAGATGCTATCAATACTGGAGAAAATTCAACCAATTTTCTAGTGATCTACTACCATAATAGTATAGGAGATTGGTTTCTGCTCATAAAAATGGCCCATAATAGTAACTAACACCATTCTCACTAATGAGAACTACTTATCTTTTGATTCATACTTGTACTGATTATTTTGCATATAGGAAAACCATGTAAACGTTACAGATGACTGTGCGTTGAAATAGAGCTATTAAAGCACAATGGCTTTATAATTTCTAGAATGATTAAGGCCATTTTGTGCATACAGAACCTCACTCAAAAAATAAAATGTTCAATAACCCTAACTTAATTAAACTGAGGAAAACTTTTTGACGTAATTAAATTAAGCATTTTATTAGAACAGATTTGTTCTAGTCTTGTATGATCTTAAATTTATTTAGTTATGCCGACTAGATGCAATCAAAATGACAAAGATGTCTGAATACATTTTTAAATTTTTGGCTTTTTACCAAACAATTGATTTTTTTTCTTTCTGGCAGTACAAGAAAAAAAGAAATAAGCTTATTTTAATTTAGAAGAGTACTAAATGAAATTATTTGCTTGAAAGAATGATGTTAAGCTTACATTAAAAATTAACTCTCAAATCAGTTTCCAACATGTTTGAGTCAGTCTGGATTTACCTGCATCCGGGTGTGGTATCCGGTCTCAACGAAAACTTGAATTGATTTTGGTGTAAAAGGGCCTTCCCGTTTGCCAAAAATAGAATGCATTGTAATGCATTACAGATAGATAGACTAATTTGCCTTGTGTGTTTGGCCCTGTGTGTTTGTCTCATAGTTCTTCTGAAATGAATATTATTATTAAGATAATATCATCCTTATATTGCAAATTTTTAATACTAGTGATCCCTGTCATGTCAATTCAGGCCTGTTCTGGCTGCAGCATATCATTTTATTTTATATTCATATTTTTTTTTACCAGTTTTGCAATCAAAATACACATATATAGTTTATTTTGTGCCATTTGTCTCTCTTAAACTGTGAAACCAAGTGGAAAGGTCTATTTAAATGACAGATACAAGTTGTGAATTTACAAATTCACATTTTGTTTGTATTAGTCAGGTAACTCAGTAATACATAATGAAAAACATGCCACGGATATTAAATAACACTTATGTGCTACTAATATCCTAATGATTCGGGGAAACCCAGCGTTTTGTGTTGGCGTTAGACCACAATGATGAATGTTTTGACTCTGTTAATGATTATATATGAATGTTCTGACTCTGTATTAATGTAATGGCTTTTCTACAAGTAAAATCCCAGTTTGTGTAAATTCAGCACGCAGTGCAGAAGGTACAAATCCGTTTCCTGTCACAGTACAAGTAAAGAAAGATCAAATGGCTGTTTGGCAGGTAGACTGGTTTAGAAACAGACACACAGTAAGAGGAGTGATTCACTTGAGCGTATCTCACTGACAGACGAACATGAGAGCAAACAAACCTTCCACCAGCAAGGTCTGTTTTTTATTTCTCCATCACATTTCTCTTTCCACACACTGCCTGTTTTGCAGGATCATAAATGAGAGGAAACAGAGGGACATTGGCATATTTTCTGCTCGAATCTTTAATTTAATGCAAATTCGGAATAACTTCATTATCATATCTCACTTTTTTGATCTGATTTGTTTGCAGTGCATGAAATATTTTTCCATTTTTGAGAAATTCAATAGCTGTAGGTCACAAAAAAATGAGGACGCAGAAAATATTTGGAGTGTTAGAAATGGAAAAATGCTTGTTTTCCCCATAAATGTGCATTAGGGATGCAAAGAGATAAAGTCAAATGGACTCCTCTGGCTAAATTTACAAAATGTTTGATTGGTTTGTTGTGAAACTTTTTTTTTTTTTTTGTACAGTGCATGTTAATATGAATAAACATGCATGTAATATATATGAGTCAAAAATCTGCTAAGGTGTAATAATGGAACGACAGTTTAATAAAAAGTGATTTTCCAAAAATTTTTACAACAGGATTTTAATTTGCTGACACTTCAGGGCTGCGTTATGGTTGTGTTTAGGCGCAGGTCCTTCATCTGATCTGGATACGGCCCAGATCCGGATGACTACGGTAAACCTTGGGATAAACAGAGAGACTAATATTAGCGTAGATGATAACAAGTACATATCTAGATATTATCAACTGGCCAGTTATCTAGTCATAAAGTAGGCTATATGCACTTTTAAGCAAATATGTAACGAATACTGCACAGTTAGTTTAGTTATTAACAGACTCCAACAGGGTGATCAAGTGCTCTTGCATTAGTGTAAAAGGGTTTATTTTGCAATAATGGCTGAATAATTTTACTTCATCGCACTTATTACATTAGCCTACCACACAAATAAATAACTGAAATATTCAGTTTAATTGTTTTATTGTGCAAAAAAAAAAAAAAAAAAAAAAAAAAAACCTGACAGCAGAATGTCACGACTGACCAATCAGAATAGAGCCTCCAGTACCATTAATAGATCATTGGTTCAAAGTTATCTGATCTTTAATAACATAATCAAAACATCAATATCACAACAATGTTGTTTATACATCATTCATGGAATGTTTTTCTGAAACATTTTTGTTGGACATTAGTCTAATGTTTTTAAACATTACTTACTATTTTTTTCAGATGGTTCAGAGAACATTGAAAAGTAACATTCCCATAATATTGAGAACATGAGAAAATAGAGAATGCTAATGTTTTCCATGATGTTCACATAGCCATTTAAAAATTTAAGTTTTGAACGTTCTGAGAACATTACAAAATAACATTTTCATAACTTTATGGGATCATTATCAAAACGTTCTTAGAACATATTTAGGTGACATTTATGTGACATTACTAATTTAAACGTGGTGTGTGTGTGTGTGTGTGTGTGTGTGTTGTCATTTAAATACTGATATTTCACAATATGGAACAAAAATATAATAGCATAATAAAAGTAACTAAACAAGTGCCTAACAATGATGTACTTGATAAAAATCTGTCTGTATAAATCTGCTGTGCATTTCTCTGTGAAGGCAGCTTGTTTCGTGGAGCATGGACAGGAGGGTCAATTTACACACACTCTGACTTTCAATTACCAACATATCCACTGGTGAGAACTAGACAAGGGTTCTGCTCCCGCAGCTTTCCAAAATGGTGTTCCAAACCCCTATTTTTTAAATAGGATGCCATTTTGTTTTATGGGGAAATAAAATAAATTGTGTTTTCAGACTACAATATACAAGATCTTCTGACTGTCACTGCTCGTGTGTGTATGTGTGTGTGTGATGCACCTTTTTAAACTGAATGTACGTTCAATCAAATATGAAAACCTGACTCTGACCGATACCATTAATCACTATTATACCCAACCCCAAAACAACACGCTTGACATTTAAGTGACGGCATTGCACTTTCAACAGATGGCCCTCTGGGATGGGCACAAAGTTGTGCTGTGGACACTTTAAGGTAAAGCGGCTCAAGAGACAATAGGTTACCATTGATAGATGGAGGGCTTTGTTTATTTGTGTTATGTTTCAACTCTTTTGGGAGGGGTGAAATATGGATCCTGGTACAGCCTACATGTCCAGGCAGTTGAGTCGGCTGTAGTCAAGCTCAAACTTGCTGTTTTAATTTTAGATTTAGATAGAAGCTGTTTGCTCGCAAGTCGCAACAATGAAATTGCTTATGAGCTGTTAACAAAATCAGTAATAGAACTATACCATTGCAGGCTTGCTTTTGAACATCGAATACTATGTTTAAAACTGCAATGGACTGGTTAGTTGGTTTATTTGTGATGATGGTAACTAATTAGCCCTTTAGCAGGATGGCAACAGAATTTTTTTATTAGCACATTAGCTCAGTAAATATATATATAGTTTTATTAGTATTTAGATGCGTGTTCCAGACAGATTGTCTGTAGGTTACATTGTTACACCAGTAGCTGGCGTAGTTCAAGTAGTAAAAGGCTTTACACTGCCAAAACATTGATAAAATTAAAGGCAGGGTAGGTGATTTGTTCCAGAAACATTTTTTGTTGCTGGTTTAAAGTTTCTTCACATCCTAATAGCAATCACTAAGTTAAGTGGTCTAAATGTATTTATATGTAATGTATATATATCGTCTGTGGAAGGAGTATATGACCATAAAATATTCGTCCAATCATTGAATTCGGTTATTCCTATCTGCCTGTCAAAGTATGTATTTTCATACCTCTGCACACCCTGCTCGCGCAGACATCACATGTTATCAGTTATCTATGCAGAGTTAGACAGACGTCAGTCGCCGAGCACCGCAAACGAAACAGCGGCCGCATTTTACAGTTCCTCCTGAACCAAAACAATGAGCTTATGCTGCGTTCATGCCAACTACTGTAATTTGGAAGAGATGGAAACCTGTGACGTTATTATCGGAGCGGTTTGAGACTCGAATTTATGCGTTTCAATGACAACACTACCAACGCTGAAATGAATCTGCAGAAGTCATGTGGTACAGGTCAGTGCTCTTTAAGTTGTTTATGTTCATTGTTATTGTATTGTCATGTGAGACGTGTTAATTTAATGCCGTCTTTCGTGACGCTTTGTAAACTCTACTGTGTGCATTTATGTGTTTTGGAGGAGGCGTGGCTTTGGAGATGCTCTGAAGGGAGGGTGGGATCTTATGCTTTCAAAGCTAGCTCGTTATTATTAGCCACTGAAAATTGCCTATACCCTAACTCTATTACAGACACATTTTCTAATTGTTATTTTCATTCCTTTCATTTAGTTCAGTTTAGTTTAATATATTTTTTTATTATTATGTGTAAGACTGTCTTTCTGAGTTTATTCATTTACATCGACTTGTTCAAAAACACAGATTCATTCAGGAATGAATCACTGTCTTAATGAGTCAATGAATCTTTCACTCAACTGGTTTGTTCAGAAGCACTGATTCATTCTGGAATGAAACAAGTGACTTGCTAAACCGCATATACTCATAATACTTTTACCATATCTTTCTATGGCAGAAATAGTAAGAGTATGCGGTTCCGAGTTCAGCAACTGTCTTATGAGCGAGTCATTGAATAATTCACTGAATGATTCGTTCTAAACCACTGGTTCATTCCGCGGCGCCAGTAGACTACTGCCTGTTGCTCTGAGATGCAACAGCTCATTCTGCTTTAATACTGTCCATTCTGTTACATACTGTCAACATTGTTACTCTACCTTGGTAACAGAGTTTAATGGTAACAGAATTGACCATTTGAACTTTTTAGCCAAAAAACTCCACTTGCTAGCATAAATGCTAAGAGCACATGGTACTAATGAAATCATGATTAAAAGACTTAAACAACCCACTGTGTGATCAGTGATTAATTCTGTTTTCCTTTTCACATTGTGGTAACAATTTTGACGTTTTACTAAATATCTCTTTGTGTAAGAACTTTTAAGATTAAAATATTTTCTCAGAGAGACCACATACCTTTCGGTGCTTCAGATCTTATCAGTGAGGGAAAGTGACATAATTTCCTGTATTCTTACATAGATGTGGGAGATAATACCACCAATTTAAAGGCAAAGTTTGGTTCAGTAACAGAATTGACGCAAGATTTATGGACACATTTCTATAAAATAAAAGTCATTTGTAAACAATTTAAAGTTGTAGAATAAGGAAAATTACCCTTTAGGGCTTTTATAAATGAAATAATTTGATTGCACAACGAGACATGATGGAAAAAATACACTGACTAATTCGGACAATAAGAAATCATGATTTTCAGCTATAAGACACTTTTTACAGAAAATATTATATTGTTATGGCCTGTAACATCTTGTGATCCATGACAATGAGTAACAAATTATTAATATAATAAAAAATATAACCATTAGAAAAAAGCAGAAAAAAATAATGACTTTGGACACCAAATGTACCTGCAATTATAGAATCACCCTTATGTATTGCATTTATTGCATGGACGAAGAACACAATGTTTAAAATGCATATACCCAGTTCAGTTGAATGATAACATTTGCCCTCTTCAATGCTGTTAAACTGTATGTACGAAGTTTGCTGACAATATCCACAACTTAACACTGAAATAGTTATACTATAATGTGTATGTAAGTAGTGCACCCCCCAAACTCTCTGGCCATTGTGTAATTCGCACCCTGCTTGTATTGAATAAAATCCTACAAAGGTCTTTGAGAAACACCAACAATCTGAATAATATGTAAAGTGTTCATCGTTATGTTTGTGAGTATTTCAACACAATGTTACTGTGTCAGCCGAAATCCTGATTGGCAGCATGATTGGCGCTTTAAGAGCTTATCCAGAAGAACGGTTTGTCTGCATGAGCTTTGTGATTCACATTCACGCTTGTAATGTAGGTCTCAACTTGGAGGGTAGGCGTTATGGGGGCGTAAGTTCATATAGGTCAAATACGACTCTCTCAAATCACAGTAACACAATACCACAAAGCGGTAGGAGCGGAGATGATGTTGTGATAAATTTTGGCTCAGGATTTACAGAGCAAGGTCTAAAAATGTAAGCAGGCTGGTGGCTCAGATACACAAAATCAGAAGATGTCAAAGAGGGGAAAGTAACACATGAGATGTCTATGGAATCATGAAGCTTTTTAACTCTCTCCAGGGCTATGCACTCACCAACATCTTGGGTGCAACCCCTCTCATTTTTTAAATAAAAATACATGAAATTAGTTACATACTGTAGAACACTTTTAAATGACCTTTATATTTATCAATTAAAATAAATATGTCTTTTGTTAGCATAATGCTGGAATTGGAAAATGAACTAAATTAATGTTGTGCATTACTAACATAAATTAAACTATTTATTATTAATATTGGTAACACTTTATTTTAAGGTGACGTAGTTGCATGTTACTGCATGTGCTTACTATAGTAATAACAGTAATTCATGCATAATTACAAGTAACTAACCCTAAACCAAACCCCAACCCATAACCGTAACTCTATAGTAAGTACATGTAGTTAATTAATATTACTCAGTACTTACTTGAGTAAGTACAATTTAACTACGTCACCTTAAAATAAAGTGTAACCTTTACTAGTATTATACTATTATTATTTAGATGCATTTTCACTGCAATTACAGTTGCAGGAATAATGTTATGAAATTAGTGTTTTAAATGTAAAATTTAAAATATAGAAATATGGAAATATGAAATGACAAAATGAAATGACACTTTTCTGAATATAATACGAAACTGAAACCTCCAGTAGGTGGTGGCAAGTCTAAGTGAGTCAAATAATAATTTATTCACTGATTGGTTCAAACCAGCTGATTCATGCATGAACGAAACACCGCTTAGGGAGACTAAACTTTGTTCAGAACAATTTTTATTCGTGAAATAGAGCAAAAACAGTAAAAATTGACTTCAACTTAAAATGAACAGTTGTATGAAAATGAAAATGTGAAAATAATATTTGTAATCGTACTGATATTCGGGAAAACATCGTGTAATATTGCTTAAATAGATCACATGATATAAACATAAGACAAAATGTCATACATGGAAAATTCATATCTTGAATTTTGCAGGCATTTTTATTCATTTTGGTGGCATTTTCGACCACTCACTCACATGCCAACACCAGACTCGCTTTTTTGTTGTTAAGCTTAATGTAGGGCTATTACCTAGCTAGGCTGGCTTTAGATATTGTAATAGTGCTTTAATTTGACACTATCGTTACCTGTCACTTGGGGTCTATCTGTGCACATGCCTGATTCTCTCCCTCTCTTCTCTTTCAAATCTCGAGACAGATTTTAGGAGCAGTTTTTCAGACAGCAGATCAGCGTTCCTTTGTGAATGTTTGACAGTGACTGCAGACAGACATCTGCCTTCCGCCCTGAGTCAAACAATTCTCAATCTCAGAATCTCATTTTATTGAATTCTTCCACAGATCATGTGATCAGGTTTAAGACACTTTTTTAAAACAAATTAGAGTAGATATTTGATAATTCACTACATTTAATTTTATCTCTAATGTACACACCTTTTACAAGTGGGTTAAAAAGATAGTTCACCCAAATATGAAAATTATTTACTCATGTTGTTCCACAATGGATTTTATTTTTATTTATGTATTTTTTGCTTATTTAACTAAGTGTGACACATCCATTCAAATATGTGTGATGGATTTTTTAATTAATCATAACTAACATTTGTTTTTCTTGCAGGAACAACATTCATATGTCTTTGAATTTTAAATGTATATGTCCCATTTGACGAAAACTCGTGACTTTGGTTGTGTGAGTGTAAAAATAACAAATATGGGAAATGAAACTAGACAGATGTCTAAACTTGAAACCTTGTGATTATGAAGTAACAAGAGGGCTTGTCTATGAAGAACCAATCAAATTGTGGGGAAATTATGTATTTTTTCATGTAATTTTTGCCATAACCCTATTTTATAAAAACTGTTGTATTCGTGTTAGCTGGTGGGATTCTCAATTAAATTTGCCTGAGATCATCCGGCCGTGCTTCTTCTTGGGGGAGATTCTCTGAGAACTGTTCGGGATCTCTCCCGGCCGTGATTAAAGCATTTAGAGGACATTTGCTAAAGTCTGTCTGTCAATTATTGCTGCACAGCAAGCTAGTTAGGGAAGCAAGTAAGTTAGGGTAAGGAACTCGAAGCCAGTTGTCGACTGTAGACGCAAGAACTAGAAAAGATCATGTTCCATGAAGATATTTAGTAAATTTCCTGCCGTTAATATGTTAAACATTTAATTTTGTAAGTGAATGCAGCACAATCGTGAACATAAATGGACAATTTTGAAAGTGATTTTTCTCAATGTTTAGATTTTTTTTGCACCCTCAGATTCCAGATTTTCAAATAGTTGTATCTCTGCCAAACATTGTTCTATCCTAACAAACCATACATCAATGGAAAGCTTATTTATTCAGATTTGAATCTCAAAGCTGTGAATCATGTGAATCTTCAATCTCAGTTTAAAAAAATTTACCCATGTGACTGGTTTTGTGGTCCAGGGTCACATATGTGGATTTTAGAGGGTGTAAGAGTTTTAGAGGATAAGAACATACATTTTGGTTTGTTCCATGTAGCTATTGGCCTCAGAGCTATCGGCTTTTTTTCTTTTCTTTTATTTATTATGGCCATTTTGGGAGCTTGACTGCTAAGTCACTAAGACCTGTCATTGCTACTCAATTTGTGCCTCTTTTTGTTAATTTCATTTTTTTTCTGTAATTCTATTTTTTTTTATTCTTCAGCATTTCATCACCATTTTACCATGATTTCTGTCTTATAGTCTCTATTCTACATTGTGAAGTAAGAAGCCCTGCAAATGAAATGCAGTGGAATTTGTTTTATATCATAGCAACGATTTAACAATTCGTTCCCAAGTCTTACTAATACGTCAGCACGTTTCACTAATTTGTTCCCTCGTTTTAACTAAATCGTGTGCACAATGTAATAGTTTGTTAATCTTGTTTTACTAAATCGTGGCCGCGTTGTGATAATTAATTATCCTTTAAACATTGGAGCGCCTTGGGAGTGACCGACCCTGGAAGTACCAATTACACCACTTCTGTCAGCTGACAGACCAATCACAACAGTTATCGGGGAGTCCCGTCTCCCTCATATATATCACTGTGAGCTGTCCCCACTTCATTCTCTTTCTCTTCCCCATGAAGATCCTTATTGCGAAGCTATCCTCAGCAGTGCAGCAGGGAGTGGCCGCCAAACAGTTCACTTGACAAGCCTGTGTATATAGGTATGTCTCCGAACACGGCTATTTTTTCCTTAGTCTTCCGAGGGAATATTCACTGTCAAAGTGAATATTTTTCTTCTTCTGTCTTTTCTGGAGGGAACTAGCGCGTCGAGGCGAGTTCTCATTTTTCAAATCTTGAGCCGTTACAGCTCATTTTTCATTTTTCCCCACATTGAGTGGTGTGATGAGTTAACATCTCGGTGTTCGCATATTTGTTATGCGACTGAGAATCCACCCTACAGCGCAGGTAAGGGTGAAGATCCCTCTTGCCTGTGCACTTGTGGGTCTATGATTTCGTTCAAGGACTCTTATCCTCTATGTATTGCGTATCTGGGAGTTAGACACACAGGCCATTTCCCATTAAGGGTATTAGAGAGCAGAATGCGAGTCGTGGCCACGAATAAGGAGGATCCAAGTTTTTCTGCGCCATTCAGAGAGAAAGATGGGCCTGCTCAGCAAACATACTGGGGAGAGTTAATGTATGAAATGTTTCCCGAACTTCCCCCTCGCTTTGAATCAGGCCCCTTGGCTGGGGATAAAGAGGAGGAGGAAGATGATGAGATGATTGCTCGTCTCTTGGAAGAAGGTTTCGAGGAAGATGAAGAGGATGCAATTCTCCTTCCTAATCTCTCTTCCAGGCCTAGCAGTGTGACAGGTGAGTCACCCTAACCCATACAGGGAGACTTGGAACTTATTGAAATGTGTAGGAGAGCTGCTTAACTCTCTATCGACTGGTCATCACAACAGGAAGGCCAGGGCACAGAGAGAGATTTATATGATGGGAAGAAGCTGCTGTCACACACTTCCCCAGCCAAGCATGCTTCGTCCCAGCATGCATCGCAGAGATGCACCGTTTTTGGGACAAGCCTTTCTCTCATAGAGTGCCAGTTAAAAGTTTCTCTAGACTGGATGTATTCAACATGGAGGAACTGGGGATGTCAACCCCAATATGGAAGAACTGGGAATGTCAAAAAAGTAGAATTGTCTGTGGCAAGTCACCTCCACCCCAATCGCCGGGCAGCCCTATCCTCTGTCTCTCCTTCACTCCCAGGAAAATCTACCGCTTATCTGCCTTGGCTGTCAGAGCTTTAAACGCCACCTCACTGCTCACAGCATATCAGGCTGATTCAGGTCTCCTGATTCAGCATTGTGGGAAGAGATCTGCATCATTGCAGATCTCAACCTCCGGTCATCCAGAGGAGCAGTCCAGATCTGTGGCCGCAGCATGGGCTTGGCAGTGGTGGGTGAAAAAGCGCTGTGGTTGGGATTATCAGGCCTGTCAGAAAGAGAGAAGGCGGAGTTCCTTGATGCTCCAGTGGAGCCGAAAGCCCTTTTCGGGGCTGCTGTGACAAATATGTGACAGCAGTGTGACCTTTGGAAGAAAGATGGAGAGGCTTTTGATACTTGCCTCCCCAGGAAGCCCACTTTTCGTCCGTCCTATTCTGGATTTACAGAACCTCAACAAACACCTCAGAAAATACAAGTTCAAAATGTTGACGTTAAAGATGTTATCACAATTTATTCATCCTAAAGACTGGCTTCTTTCTGTCGGAGGAGCGCATCAGGTAAATTCGTGGCTGTCTATCCCTTTTTCAAAAAGGAAGAGTTCCATTCAGACTGTGCTTACATCTTCTAGAGCTGATGGCCTCGACAGTTTCTGTCATTCCAATTGGCCTGTCCAAAACGCCATCTCAACTGCAAAGTGATAGTGATGTCACTCTGCATGCACACTCTCCATCCGTGGAGAAATAGCTCTTTTCTTGAGTCAGGGCAGTTTCTCTGAGAAATGGTTACAACGGATGCATCGCTAACAAGTTGCACACAAACTTCTTGGAACTCTAGAAGGTGTTTCTGGCATTTAAACATTTTGTGCAGTTATCACAACTACATACTACTACCTGACAGACATCAGAGATTCTTAGCCAATCAGAACACTTGGAGGTGGATGTCTGGCAATGGAGTTTGGGGCGGGATTTCCTGTTTTTGATACAATCATATATGAGAAGCATTTGAGAAGCAAGTGCATACAAGTTTTTGCCAAGTGTACCGCACAAGTTCTGACCAGTGAAGCCAAAATGTTTCTATCTCCCCTAGGTAGCTGGATGCAGTATAGCTCATAAACCCTGCCCTCTACATGTAAACTAATGGGAGCTGAGACAAACTAAACAATCAAATTACACTTCAAATACTTTTTTTCCAAAGATGGTTTCTGTCATTTTAGGTAGTTATTTTTAGATATGCTATAAAAATGGCAGTGTGACGTTGTGATTGATTGCTGAGATTGACAGCTTCTCTGAGCAAAGTAGTCACTGAGGCACCAACAGACTTTTTTTGGGAGGAGATTGGAGCTTTAACTTTAATTTCTACATTTCCATAACTGTATATTTTACACCGACATAATGAGTTGTTCTGCAGTAAACTGTACTAACTGATTCTGCAGGAGTGTTTACGCATTCCGAGTTCACTACTACACAGACTCGGGTTCCAAGTTCACTACTGCACAGACTCGGGTTCCGAGTTCACTACTGCGCAGACTCGTGTTCTGAATTCTCTACTGAGCAGACTCGGGTTCCGAGTTCAGTACTGTGCAGACTCGTGTTCCGAATTCTCTACTGAGCAGACTCGGGTTCCCGAGTTCACTACTACACAGACTCGGGTTCCGAGTTCACTACTGCGCAGACTCGTGTTTCGAGTTCTCTACTGCGCAGACTCGGGTTCCGAGTTCTCTACTGTGCAGACTTGGGTCCCGAGTTCTCTTCTGTGCAGACTCAGGTCCTGAGTTCTCTACTGTGAAGACTCATGTTCCGAGTTCACTACTGTGCAGACTTGGGTTCCGAGTTCACTACTGTGCAGACTCGGGTCCCGAGTTCTCTACTGTGAAGACTCGTGTTCCGAGTTCTTTACTGTGCAGACTCGGGTTCCGAGTTCACTACTGCGCAGACTCATGTTTCGTGTTCTCTACTGCGCATACTCAGGTCCCGAGTTCTCTACTGCGTGGTTCTGAGTTCACTACTGCGCAGACTCGTGTTCCGAGTTCTTTACTGCGCAGACTTGGGTCCCGAGTTCTCTACTGCGCAGACTCGGGTCTCGAGTTCTCTACTGCGTGTTTTGAGTTCTCTACTGCGCAGACTCGGGTCCCGAGTTCTCTACTGCGCAGACTCGGGTCCCGAGTTCAATACTGCGCGGTTCCGAGTTCCCTTACTGCTCAAACTTGGTCCCCGAGTTCACTGCTGTGCGGTTCCGAGTTCACTACTGCGCAGATTCGGGTTCCGAGTTCACTACTGCGAAGACTCGGGTCCCGAGTTCTCTACCGCGCAGACTCGGGTCCCGAGTTCACTACTGCGTGGTTCCGAGTTCCCTTACTGCTCAGACTTGGTTCCCGAGTTCACTACTGCGCGGTTCCGAGTTCACTACTGCGCAGATTCAGGTTCCGAGTTCACTACTGCGAAGACTCGGGTCCCGAATTAGCGCATTGCCGGCTTTACTTTTCTACAATGGAAGAGAGTGAGGGTGCATTGTCCATCTTTTTTTACAGTCTATGGTTTTTGTAAGATGTTTTGGTGCTGCTAGTAGCTGAAGAACATGTGAGTTGTGATTGCCAAGCAACAGTCACTGTTGTGATGCTAGAGTGTTGTGGATAGTTGCCAGTATATTGTTATGCAGTTGCTAGGGCCTTCAGGGTGGTTGCTAGGGTGTTATTGCAGGGCCAAATAAAAAATCCCACACTTAAGTCTCAATGATATTTTCATCTCTAGATAGGACTAGGGTCTCTCCTTTATTGTAAGTTTATGAGATTATTATTTATTTATTTTTTTGCTTATAAAACTTTTGCAACTTTTTCTTTAATTTTTGGGGAGACTTTTGCCTCCTTTTTTATTCAAAAGACAAAGTGGATAGTGACAGAAAAAAAATGGAGAGAAAGATTGATCACAGCCTGGACACTGGTGTTTATGAGCATGGACAGTTTTTAGTAAAAATTGTGCTGTGCAAATTGCTTTCAGTGCAGATTTTGTGCCACGTTTTGCTGTTACTTGATTTGCATAATTCTTTTAGTGAAACGGACAATAAAACAATGCAGAGAGTGCATGCAAATAAACTGAGCCATCAGCAGACACAATTTATCCTTCCTTAGTGAATTCACCTAATCTTTTTATCATACTTTATTTTATGGTGGAATTTGGAAAATTGCTTTGATAGTGTTGTATCCTCACTGACCCTACATTTTCAAAAACATCTTTTATGCATAATAGTGAAGCATGATAAGAATAAGGATGAGTTTCACTGCCAATGTCTCCCAGCTTAACTGCCATTTTTAGTGGCCTTTATTCAGGTGACCGGGAGGCAAATGCAACCGCTTTTCCACAACCCGAAACCGTGTGTGATTAAGGCTCCTCTGGAGGTTTACAGGATCAGACTGCCAAACGAGAGAACCCCCCTCCGACACCGTGGCCCTGCGATGTATTTAATGCTTATGTGAATACTCCAGAGTCTTGTTAAAATATGGTTACTGTAATATTCAGATCGGCTGGGCCGCCTCACCACACAAGATGGATTAAGCCTGCCACAGATGTTTAAAAATAGTCCGGAGGACACACACACACGCGTTAGATGCACATAGACATGCTAGTATAAAGACACACTCTCATTGTCAAACCACAAAGTTGGAGACTGCCTCTGAAGAAAATGATTTTTAAGAGTTTTACATAAAGAGCTCATTTGAGGGAAGCCTGTTGTGGAAGGGGAACGGACGCAGCTGATAGATCTACACCAGGGAAATGAGAGATTATGGAATATAGCTGACTGGAATTGCCAAGTGTGGGATTGGAGTCAAGTATTGCTGGGAATGAACATATTTAAATGCTTTTTTTATGAAGTCAGTTATGGCCCTGTTTTTAAACGAATTAAACTATTGACTATCATAGACCCATCCATCCATCCATCCATCCATCCATCCATCCATCCATCCATCCATCCATCCATCCATCCATCCATCCATCCATCCATCCATCCATCCATCCATCCATCCATCCATCCATCCATCCATCCATCCATCCATCCATCCATCCATCCATCCATCCATCCATCCATCCATCCATCCATCCATCCATCCATCCATCCATCCATCCATCCATCCATCCATCCATCCATCCATCCATCCATCCATCCATCCATCCATCCATCCATCCATCCATCCATCCATCCCTTTAAATAAAAATCTAATGAGTGAGCCATTGCATACATAATGGATTATATTCAAGTTTTCCTTGCATAATTTTTTTGCAAGTGTGTTTGAGAGAAAGAAAAAAGGCTTGTGTTGAACACTTGAACATTATTTAACCCCACACATGCACTTTCATGTTTTTCTCTTTCAATAACATCTCTATATGAGAACTGTGGGAACACATTACAGCTTTGAAGTGCAACCTCACCTTCATACATCAAACAGGGCTTCAGCATGTATTAGAAGCACCCTGCCTTGAGATGATAGAGATCCTGCGAGCCCTTTCAAGCTCCCGGGACTTTTAAAAGGAAGGTGAAAGCGGATTAAACACAGTGGTTCAATATATATATATATATAAAAAAAAAAAAAAATCCCAGGACAACAAACAGTCAGAAAAGTGTATTGATGGTAGAATTTGATCTGAACACTTTGTGATTTGTTGGTAGTGTGATGTCATGATTTGATTATACAATCATTGAATCGGAACATCATTTACTCACCCTCATGTCGCTTCAAACCTGTTCGACCTTTTCTTCTCGGGAACGCAAAAAGAGATGTTAGGCAGAGTGTTCAAACATCTCTTTTTCATTCAGTCAAATGCGGACGGAGCTGTCAAACTCATGATCAAATTATAAAAGTATAAAAATTTTGGTCCATATAACATCCCTATTTATTTCCACTAAATGGAAATGAGCAGAGTGAATATTTGGCTTATCCTCTGTTAAATCACATGGTTGACAGTGTTGACAGAACTTTTTTGGACTGTTTTGGAACAAAACAGCAATGATGTAAATTGCAAAACCATTAATGAACAGATCTTTAGAAAATTAAGTAGCAGACTTAATGGAAGAAAATTTGGTTACTAAAATTAAAGCTGTAAAATGAAACGCTATAATTACATTGAAACCAATTCTTATAGTCTTAATGCAATGACAACCCCCTGAGCATATGGTCATCAGATATGAATGCCACGTGAGAGGGAGTTTAAACGGGTTTCTACTCTTCTCTGTACATCCGTTATCTCACTGTATGACAGAAAAAAAAAAGTACGGATATGTTATCTATCTCTTTCTGAGCAGTGATTTGGACTGGCTGTCATGACAGTTTAATCCCTCTATAAGGGGCTCACAAAGAGAAAGTTAACACAGGAAAGTGATTAGTTAGCTTTCTTTGAAGAAAACTTCATTAATCTCTATAGCTACTCTTTGTTCAGGACTAGGACATATATATATATATATATATATATATATATATATATATATATATATATATATATATATATATATTATATATATATATATATTTATCCATCTGTTTCCCCTAGTGGTTCTGTGTATAGGGACTGGATGACAGTTACATAATGTCAGACAAGCATTAACTGTGTAAATTATTAAATATTTTTGCAATGAAGTTAGTGCACATATTCAGAAGTAAACAACATCAGAGAATGACACATTTAGAGTAGAGCTAGCAAAGTCTTTTTTGGAGATCTGTTAGGCTTCAATGAATTTTGTATAAAGTGGTCGAAATAATAGAGAAATACATATGGTAGGTAAAAGTTAACTTGGCAAAGAACAGATTTCCCAACAAATCTAAGCATTGCCAGTAGCACAGCATCTGGCAGCATGTTGTGCTCTGGCAAGGACTTCCCCAATCGAAATGTTTTTCACTCCAAGGAAACCCGTGGCAATCCCTTAATCGGATTGCTATCTGTTCCTCACAAGACTTGTAAAATCTCTGTGCTGTTGTTGTTGCCTCATGCCACTAAATTTGCAGAAAACATCTTCTGTTTCACTTCAAAGACAAAAGAAAGTGTAGGATAATTGTATTTATGAACATTGCAAGCTGAAAGTTGTAATTTATGTAAATTATACTGCAGGTGTGGTTTGAGGCACATTGGTTGTTGGTAAAAAAATAGCTGTTCAGATCTACCTGGTTGATGGAGTTGAATGATGAATGCTTTAAAATCAAGTCACACATGAATGGCAAAGTGCACAATTTTTTTTATTCATTCACCCACGTATCGTTCCAAAACTGCATGACTTGCTTTCTTCTGCAAAACACAAAAAAAGATACATTTAAAAAAAGAAATAGTACTCGTGTTGTCAGAAATATCAATATTAGATATGTATCAATACTGAAATATCTGAAACGTTTCCAATAGGCCTACTCCTTTTCTGCAGTACTGATATACACATACCAGCTGCGCGTTCTCACTCTCTTCTCTCCGACGGTGAAATGACACACACAAACCTCCTCTCACTCTTCTCTCTGGTTGAAAAGTGCTTGTATTGCGCATAAATTTAGTCATTCCCGCAGGTTTCACACTCTCACAAAAAGCACATGCACCACTGATCTATAAGTAACGCTCTCATAAAGCTGCCTCTCAAACAGCTCGCGAGTACCGAATTGACTTCTTTTTCGTTGCTTGTTGCGGTTAAACGGTCAAATACAAAATTATGTCAAAATGCTCATCTTGCTGAGCATTCAGGTAAATCCAGCTCATTTTGGAAAATAGTTAAGATAAAAAGCATGTTGTGTAACAGTGTATTGAATCCACACACACTCTCTTAAAGTGACAGCAGCCTAATAATCCTATTGCTCTTTCATGTTAATAAAAAAAGACAAAGAGAAATCACTTGCTGCTCTTGACTGAATAACTTTTGTAACTTTTTAATTGTAAGCATTAATCTTTATTTGTAATTTTTACAAGGAAAACTATCCAGTGTTATTTTACATTTGATTACTTTAATTTCTGTATTATTTCTTATTTAAATACTGCTGTTAGACCCAGCTGAAAATCTTAAAGCCATATTTATTTAATGTGTCTCTTAACTCTATTGTAATTATTTGTGCTATTGTTTGCAATTTGTTTATTTGTTTTTGTTTTATTACTGACTGTTTACTTGCCTTTTTTTGGTGTAAATTTAGTTCAACGATCCAAATAAAGTGTGTAAGCTATTACAACAAAATTACCCACATTATCAAAAATTATGAGATAATAACAAATTATCTGTATGACGGCATGTATGACATTTTTCCCTCTGGCATGAAAAAATGCATCAATATTTTTCAAGGTATTGTATCAAAAGGTGAAAATTCCAGAATCATGACAGCACTAGTACTAGTTCATTTTCACGTTCATTTGTTCACTTTATCCTTTTCCTAAAATGAAACAAAGCAGCATAAAAATAGCATAAAACTTGTGCGTCTTTTGAAGTCATATATGATACCTTAAAGTATATATATATATATATATATATTTTTTTTTTGCTTTTAATCTTTCCCAATAATGAGCTTCAAAATTCTTTGAAATGTTTGTTCAAAAGTAAACCCTTACCCTTCATTTTTAGGTGCATGCTTGGCTTTCAAAGATATCATTATTATTTTTATAGAGAGTTATTTTTATGAGCAGGTAGAACTTTTGATATATACTGTGACAAGCGAGCGCTATCATGCTGGAAGGGCTGTGGTCTAATCACAACCCTTACAAAAGTGGGTTTGAACAGTTGTGCAGTTGCCTAGCAACAGGCAGTGGTGGGTTTCCCAAAAGCTTTGTTGCACAATGAAGATTGTTGAGTCCACTATTGAGCCTCGGTAGTTTCCCAAAATTCCCCACATTTCACACATCATTATGGGTTTTTTGGTTGTGACAGAGGCCTGATTCTTTGTTCCAAACAACACCTACATAGCGCCATGTAATCATTACGCGTTAGCCCCTTTCACACAGTAATCCTAGTAAATTACTGTAAAATTACCAGAATGACTTTACCGTAGATACACAAACATGCTGTTCACATAAGCAATGACGCTAAGGCTTTTTACCGTTAAGAGACCATTCACACATCAGCACCAAAATATCAGTACATTTTGTGATGTCAGTCATCGGAAATCTTTAAACTTTAAAAACTTTAAACTTTAATTATTTAAAATCTTTATTCGCTCACACGAGAACCGCTTAAGTTTCATTTTCTGTTAAATTTGACACAATTTTTTGTCACAGAATTTCTGAGTGATAGGTGTAAGGGGATGATCACACAGAACGCGTTTTTGATCTTAAAAACACGTGACGCGCATTATAGGCCTAGTATTCAACTGCAAAGCCGCAGCGCTGATAAATAGAAAAGAAGGCAGGGTCTCGAGTAGCCTGGAAATCCAGACCTAAATCTGAAAGCTCGAGGGGCGGCACCAAGCATGCATTTGAAAAACTCACTGCACGCAATTGGATAACACTACGACCAATCACAACAAGCCCCATACGCTTAGCTACCAGCGGAGCTAACTGGTAGATCAGACTCTTTCCATATCCGGTTGGCAAAACAGCAAAAACACCCTTCTTGCAAAGGAAGGATTCGAGTGCCGTCTTCTGTTCCTCTTTTAGATAAAAAGCCATGTCTAACTCATTCATTGTAGCGGCCAAAGCCGTTTCAAACAACTGGTGTTCATCCATAGCCATCTTGCAATGTTTACTAATGACTTCGACGTCACAGCGCTGTCGTCTTCTGTTTAGCTCGCCTCTGGCCCACCTATATCAGATAACCCGATGTGATTGGTGCAGCTCGGATACAAGGGCATATTTAATGAGCATCATTACTCGACGCCAGAGTAACTCGCTGAGCAAATTCAACTTGTGCTCTCGCGAGAACTCTGGATTTCCAGGGTAGGTCTCGAGCACAACAGGCTAAAAATTCTCCAAGTAGGTATAGCTGAAGACCGGAGATCTCCAAAACACACAGTGTTCGTTCGCTGGTCAGAGGGGATTTGGTCACCTGACTGAGCCTGGTTTCTCCCAGGGTTTTTGTCTCCATTCTGTCACCTAATGGAGTTTGGGTTCCTTGCCACTTTCGCCTCTGGCTTGCTTAGTAGGGAACACTTAATATTCAGTAATATTAATGATTTGACTGCACTGACACTGTTGGATGAGAACTGAACTGAGCTGGACAATGACATCACTGTTTTCTCCAGAGCTGATTTATAAATTGAACTTATTTCATAATTTATGTATTTTACAGTTACTGAATCGATCTGAATCAGCTGAATTCAACTGAATAATGACTGTTTAGTCTAATTTGTCTTTTTAGAGCTGCTTTACAGCAGAATTGAATTCTGTTTGCATCACTGAATCACCATTTTCCTGTTTGTCACTGTAAAGCTGCTTTGAAACAATCCGAAGCGCTATAGAAATAAAGGTGACTTGAATAATGATCATTTTTGTGGTGTGCTCAGACATACTCAGGCAGTTGAGCTGCATTATTTTAAGATTACAATTTCTATTATTTGTACTTTACAATGTTTTGATGCACTTAAACACTGCACAATATTCAATAATGTTGAAATTAGTTCTTTAGCACTTTTTATTTTTATTAGTTACAGTTCAAGTATTCAACTGTAGTTCTGTAAATCTATTAAAACAATCACAGTTAATTATGAACTTGCTCAAATTTGCCGATAAACTTGAATTTTTCTTTTCAAAATGCAGTGCATGAATTATATTAATACATTTGGTTGTTGGCATGGCTTGAAATACTTTGTCGTATTATATTATTTAATAAAATTTATAGTTAAGGATTATTATTATTGGACTGCATTCATGGCACTTCTAAAAAGTCTGTGAAAAGTTGAAAATAAGTTGCATGCACAAATGATCTACTTGCTGAGCTTCTTAAAAGATTGGTGATAACATGAGCATGTTAATGATCATTAAAATCTGCAAATGAGGCTGAATATCCTGTTTGATTTTCTCTCGTCTGGTTGATAGGGCATCTTAGAACCATCCTGTTTTTCTTTAAAACTTCATTTCTTTTTTTGGGCATCCAAATGTGTTGCTTGCAGCTAAACAGTTTGGCTTTGAAATGAGCAAAATAGAGCCCACACTTCACTTCGATTTAAAATCTGCTTACTTCCACTGTAATGTGGAGTAAAGTTGCTTTCTCCATCTGTTGCTGTTGTTATGGAATGCAGTGGTAATTTCTTGTATTTTTCTCATATTTCCTCCCTAATATCCTTCACTCTGGGGAGCGATAGAGTTAATGTGCTTTTTTGTTTGGACCCCATGTCCAAATAGCCATTTATCAAACCTACAGCCCAGTGAGCAAGCCGTGCACCTACCGAATACTCCTGTTCACACTCCGTATTGAATATATTATCTGGATTTATAGTAATATCTTGCAGCCTGTGGTGCATATTTCATAATTATGAATATGGCATCATGGCGTGACAAGTGGAAAATTGCAAATGACTTAATGATGATGTATAATGCATATACGGTGAAATAAGTCGGCTCAACCGACTGTATGCATTGCGGCATTTTCCCGTCTTTTAACAAGCCTATACGAATGTAACAGAAATCATCCTGTTCCTTTGTTTTAAATCCATCAAGTAAAGAGGCTGTGCTCTGCTGAATGTTTTTAAAGAGCAGAAAGTGAATTATTGTGCGAAAAATCAATATACTGTAATCACTTTTTTTGAGTCACTTCGGTGTGATGATTTTAATATCTGTCTTTTATAACAATGTTGCAGAGTAATGCTTTTAAAATTGGAAGCATAAAGCACCGTCTTACAGATCTGTGTGTGACTCTCTTCCTCAGAAATCCGGGAGGCGTTTAAGGTGTTTGATCGAGATGGGAATGGCTTCATCTCAAAGCAGGAGCTCGGCATGGCCATGCGTTCTCTAGGGTACATGCCCAATGAGGTCGAGCTAGAGGTCATCATTCAGAGACTCGACATGGATGGTGAGGAGACACTTACACAAACTGTGAATGGACTGCAAAGAGAAAAGACCAGAATAGCTTGGGATGCTGGTGTGCTGATGTTCCCACCAGGCTGCTTAAAGTGACCATATTATGCTATTTTAAAGGTCTCCTACAACAGGTTTACATGCATCCAAGGTCAAAAACAATTAAATTTTCTCAAAATATATATTGCAGCATCACCTCTTTTCTCGCAGTGTCTAAAAAAGCTTGATAAAGGATTCAGACTCTCTAAACCCTTCCTTTCCAAGAGCCTACTTTGCTCTGATTGGTCAGATGGCCCAATCTGTTGTGATCGGTCTACCGCTTACATCACGCATCGGAAACGAAACGCTCATTATATCTGAATTTCAGCTCTGGAGGCTTCCTCAGCACTTGATACACAGTGATGTGAACAATAACGATGGCGTCGGTTTTACTGTATCAATTCGAGCGCGAGTCCTCATCCTTTTGAAGTGCATGCAATGTGGATTCGCAGTGCAGAACATAACATCTTCTCGACATGTCAACAACACGACATGTTGCTACAACATGTTTCTTCTCAGCTAAAACTACAGTGTTTGAGGGCGGGTCAAAGTACTAAGTCCGCGTTATTTGCGACAGCCAATGAATAATACCATAGGCTGGCATTATGCAAATTTGTCAGATTCAGATGATCTAAACATTGATGGAGTAGATCGAGTCCATCAACACCCCCAAAGCTTGCACAGTCATTTACCTCTTAATTTTGCTTGGTAACGTTAGGCAGTTTTAATTTATATGCTATTGAATGTTTGATGATCACATTAGCTTATAGTGTGTAAGCAATCTTCTATCTGCTCCTTCCGGTTTATGCAGATCATCTTCTTTACTTGTGTTTGGATCTGGAGATGTAGTACTATTCCAAAAGATCCATAACAGCCCCATTCCAACAGTATGACTGTGAAAACATGGATTGCCTGAAAACCTTGTAAATGTCAGGGAAGCATTGTGTCATACATTATGAAATATCTTGTCCATGGTGGGGAAAGAGTTAAAGAGATCATCCAAAAAATGTTAATAAGATTTATCAACATATGCTCATTTGCTCATGTTGTTCCAAACCTATGACTTTCTTTTTTCCTTAGACCACAAAATAAGACTTTTCGAGACATATTCAAATTTTCAAATAGTAAATAATGAGTCACCAATCAGATGCTTTTCTCTGCACTGTAGGGATGCTAAACACAATTGACAGATATTCAACAAATAAAAAAGCTGAACAACTGTGACTTTTTATTGCCCCAAACTATCATATTCCTCATAATGCATGGAGACAAGCGGATTATGCATGGGCTGATAATGAGAACACTGTTTGACAGTAGGCGTTTTGAAGTTTGAAGTTAGTTGTCTTGAAATTAATTGAAGGCGAAAGCGGTGCTTTGATGGCTGTAGTGGCGGTGCTTTAAAGAACGTCTCAGAGAGGGCCTTTCATTTTTATTTCACTTATTTTATTTTTAGGATTGAATTAATTATTATCTTTTCATCAACTCATGAACCACCAGCAGTTCGCAAACGCCAGGTTGGGAAACTCCGCTCTATTTGATTGTTTTTGCTAATGTGTTTATAGGTACGTAAGAAATTACTTTTCCCATTTTACTATTCTACATTACATACAGTGCATTTTCTCAATGCAAATTTGATTCAAATGCAGGAATTTTCTATGCAGGCATTCTCAATAAATTCTAAATAACTCACAACCCTGACAGAAAATATATTTCTATCCATTTCTATACTTGTTTCATAGAGCAAACAACTGGAACTTGATATCATGCTAGAATCCATCTAATACTTCACGCTCTGTTTTTTAGGAGACGGCCAGGTGGATTTTGAGGAATTTGTTACTCTCCTGGGGCCCAAACTCACGGCTGCCGGGATGCCTGACAAGTTCAACGGAACCGATTTTGACTCTGTGTTCTGGAAGGTGATTATTAGCCACTTCCCTCTTATTTAAAGTGACAACAGGCACAAAGTGTGCTGCATCTGTCACACACCAAAACTACATCTAGATTACACACACTTTCAATCAGGGCCTGAAACTAACTTTTTGCCATACCTGACAATGGCTGGTGACTTTAAAAAAATTACCAGAAAAGAAACTGTTTTGGCAATATGACATAAAAATTTTATATGCCAAAAAAAAATTCACTTTTCAGGTAGAGATATTTAATAAAGAATCAAATGCAAAAATAACACTACATAGTCTTCACTGTTTAAATTAAACATGGATTAATCCTTATCAAACTTATAAAAGTTATTCAGTCAAGAAAAGAGAGTGATTTTTCCTTGTCTTTTGATTAATATTAAAACACAGACTGCAGCAGGAATATTAGGCTGCTGTCACTTTAAGAGCTAATGCACAGATCCGTCATGCATTTTCTTTCTCAACTGTTTATATTCACTTTAGGCATAAATGACTATGTTTACGAGGATACTCCCCAATATGGGCCTTTTGACATCATTTTATTTAAATATGTCTGTTCAAGCGCAAGAATATTTGAAAGAGAACTCAATTCACTAACTGCACGCTCTCTGAGATTCGGATGTTTGTGCACGGAAAATTTCCCAAACAGCGCGCGAGTAACAAACTGAGTTCCCTTTCACGTGGTCTTGCACATGAATATTTAAATTGCCAAGGCTTAAACCTTCGTGATCATGCAGCGCTGGCTGTCAACTGTCCTAGGCATCGTTCACGTTTGTTCATGTTCTCACAAAATTGCATTGTTTGAATTCATAAAAATGTAACCGGCTAACTGCCGATTGACACCATTTCATACAATATTGACACCATTGGCAGGTGTTCATGTTAGGCCCTGCTTTCAATTCTCTCTATGAAATCACACTAACAGACATGAATCACCTTATGAGAATTGGCCTCCTATCCTTTAAACGTGAGCAAAATCTACTGTTACACTTTATTTCGATGGTCCACTTTGGACATTTAACTTTGCAACTACATGTTAATTAACTCTCGTTAGAGAATTAGTAGACTGTTAAAAGACTAGTTTATGGGTTAGGGTTCGGGTTAGTAGAATAAGTTGACGTAGTTGCGATGTTATAGTTAGTAAAATGTCTGTCGGGGACCATCAAAATAAAGTTTTAGCAGATATTAAGCAGGCAGTCTAATACTAATACTCAAATGAGAGTTACTTGACATGTAGTTGCTTATAGTACAGTTGCTTAGTATAATGTCCATCAAAATAAAGTGTTACAAAACCTACAAATCTGAATACACTTCGATGCCGATATATTGCGATGTGACATGATGACTTTAAGTAAGATTTATTAATAGATTTTATAACTGAGTCTCCAAGTGAGAAGAGCAGAATGTCATTTGTAAGGGCCATATGATGATTCACCCAAAGGGCGAGTTTCTCTAATCTCAGCTCACTGCTGGTGCATTTTTTAGCAGTGTGTTTGACCCCAAATAGCTACAGGGTTCTTCCTCTTAAACGTCTCTCTGTGTAATTATGAGTTCAGTGCTATTTATATGTGTGCATGAAATCAAAATCAACCCTGTCTTTTCTTACTACACATTCTTAGTCAGCAGTTCATCAGTACATGTTATTTTAAAGAAAATAAACTTGTTTTTGCAATAGAAATGCATGCAAAACTTGCTCCACCCCTTAATGGCGACTCTCCTTCAATTACCTCTTATTTGGAGACCGCTTTTAAACTCTGAAAGACAAAATCATATATTTTTTTTCATATTGAATATCCTTTTGTACTCTAAAATATGTCACATTATGGAAGTGAAATTGGTTGCATGTCAAATTTAATATCAAGTTTTGACCAAATGTCTACTGTGAGGTTCAAACAGTTGAGCATGGTGTTAGCAACACATGATATTTTATTAACGAAGCTCGGGAGGAACACGACCAAATTATCTATCCAATCAGCACGAGAGAAGGCCTAATTATACATGCCCATCTCTATTATGTTCCGCGACAGTTTTCTGCATCCCTCCACCACACCAACTCCTTACTATCGGCTGGTTCCTATCCCAGCCAGGGATACAAGTGGGGTACTCTGGGTTTGGGCCAATTTCTGAGCTCAGAGCCCTCTCCTTGGACAGCACACCAAATTCGCATACTCTTTTACTCTAGCTGATTATTTGTAAGTGTGAACTCGTGAACAAGGCCATGGGTTTGACTCCCAGGGAATGCATGAACTGATAAAAATGTATCCCAGACAGCAACATAGTATCAGGCCAGATCCGGCCCATGTCTGGGCCGTGTGGAATCCATGTGTACCAGATGCGGGCCGGATCTGGGCCGACACTATGTTGCTGTTTGGGTTCCAGGTAAGTCTCTATGGATAAAAGTGTCAACCGAATGCATTAATGTACAGTAAAGTAATGTATTTAGACCAGTTGAAGATCGCATAAAGAATTTCAAAATGAAATTCTACAGTTTTGTTTCTATTTTTAGTGTGATATGCAGAAGCTGACTGTGGAAGAGCTGAAGAGACTCTTATACGACACTTTCTGTGACCACCTGTCTATGAAGGACATTGAGAATATCATCATGACAGAGGAGAATCACATCGAAAACCCTGGGGACTGCCAGGTTGACATTGACAGTGAGAATTTTTTTCTTTCATAATGCACAGCTCTGGCTGAGATACAAGTTCAATTATTATTAGTTTCCTGTCAAAATCATCATTTCATCATCTTGATTAAAATCATCATTTCATCATCTTGATTAATTATGTTAGGTGTATAACGGGTTAAATTGAAATTTTGTTGGAGGAAGCCCCCAAAAATTTTGATCAAATAAATGCAGTCTCAGTGATCATAAGAGACATCTTTCAAAAACCAAAGACCCTAAACTGAATGAGACTTGACTAACTCACACTTGATTGAGCACAACAAATACATAAATGTTTGGTTTAAATATTTCTTTTTAGTTCCATTTTTAATTCAACTTTTTATCATTACTTTTCTAATTGACCTTTCCAACAATTTCATGGATTTTCATGAAATTACCTACAGTATGCTGCCTAAAAAGATTGTCAAGGTCCTACAGCTCGCTAGGTTTTGGAACAGAACTGTGGTTTCTGGGAGTCTTCAAACACTTTTGAAACCTTTACACATTTTTCATTTATTTCAAGTCATCATCTCCAAACCTTGTCTTACCACCTTGATCTTCTTATTTGTTTTCTCTCTGTTTCTTCAGCGGAGAGTCCAACCCAGCAGGTGAAGCAAACATGCGTGCGGAAGAGTCTGATCTGCGCCTTCGCGATTGCTTTCATCATCAGTGTCATGCTCATTGCAGCCAATCAGGTGCTACGCAGTGGCATGAAGTAACGTATGGAGCGCTCACAACATAGATTCATTTCAACATATGACAGTGAAAAAATGGCAAAATGGCAAAAAAAACAAAAAAAAAAAACGCACACATGCACACACAAACTGGAGCAACTGAAAAGTTCATTTCATTTACGTGAAATCCAAATGTGGTGACTGAAATATTTTTGAGACGAGCTACAGCTTCCACTGGACATAGTTTTTTTATTATTTGACAGCAGTTTCAAAACAGAATGCACACAAATATGTAAACGCACACATACTGTGTCTTACCCGCAATGAAAAGTACAGGAAAAGAGCGAAAGAAGAAGTTTATACTGTAATGGACTCTGAAAAGTTTCCCCTTCAACCGCTCTCTCCCTCTTCAGTAAGTTCTGGGTGAGTTTGGCCGCATGGACATCTCCAACCGAGGATCCTACTCTTCAGTGCATGACGATGCATGGATTTACAATAGCCTGGACGCACCAGTAGAGCTCAGCTGTGCATCCATTCACCTACATGTTAGATCCCAAAACAAATTTTTCCGGAGAAGGACCCGTCTCACACATGTGAAGAGTTGGATATGGAGCGGAGGCCGTTTCTGACATTTTACATCCAGTATACTGATCCCTTTGCATGAGAATAAGGGCTGTTTAGGGCATGCTCATGTCATGCAATGTTAGTCTTGTGTTTGTCGAGTAACTATCGTGGATTTTTACCTGTTGCACACGCCTGAGATGATTGTAGTAGTACTGCATATGGTCAAAGGGGGCGTGAAACAACCCAAAAGTGATGCTATACCACTAGTGACATACAGTATTAAGAGGTTTGTAGTATGTGGATACAAATGATTTTCTTTTCACCTGAAATACACTATGCATTTTCAGGCTTTCTGTTCTGAATGATCAACAACGCTCGCCGGTGCAAATGTAACTGTTACATTTTGCAAACATTTGCACTGTAGTTGTCACGTAGAGATGATAATTAGGAGCTTTTGAATCGAAATGACACGACTGGCAGGCAATTATACCAAATGATTACGTAAGACACAGGATAAAAGGAGTATTCGATTTCTGACATATCAGGAAATTATTTAATGGTTGTTTCTGAACCAAATCGATGTCCATTTAAGCTTGTCGCCTAACCTACATGGATGATCATGATGTTTCTATTAGTTTGCAGTGTAAGGAATATGTGTATTAATATAATCTGACAGCAAACACTGTGGTATATCAGTGTTTCACTTCTATTTCAAACTATATTGTTCATATGTCCACATGAATGTGCCATTTGTGACGTCGTTCAGTGTTTTCCTGGGAAGCATAAGTTTGTGAGCAGGTTGACTTGATGATCACGAAACAGAGTATCTAAGGTGTGAATAATGTTTAAAATGTGAATGTCAGGGTTTGAATATGTATCAGCTAGTGTGTCATTCTGTTAAAGGGCATTTTCCAGGACATAACATTAGTTTTCACCTCAGCCCAGGGCATGAATTGATTTAGCTGTTAGTTACAGCACCATGAAACTCTTACATTTGGATGTCCAGGTATAAATGAAATATGCAATGGATGGAAACACGTCTCAACGCTCACTCAAGCACTACGATCGAGTGACAGTCAAAGAGGAGTCACAGGACAACATTGTACAGGTTTCCTCCATTATACAGGCACGATTACTTATTAATTAATAGAAATGAGAAAGCTAATAATGTTCCCGAGCCGCACTCGCTTTAACCAGAGAATAGCAACTCGTCTAGAATAGCACTTGGCTGATAAGGAAATTCTCATTATATCATTACCGGATTGGCTGGTAACCCCATCTGCCCCAGAGTTTTATTTGTGCTTAGTAAATCAGATCCAACGGAATGAATTTTTCACAATAGCTGCTCATAAAAAAGAAAAAAAAGGAGAAAAGAATTAAAGACCGACAACAAAAGCAGAGCCTTGCTGAATACTTGCTTAAGGATCTATTTCTACTTGCTCTAGCCTTTAGAAATACTTTTGTTGGTATAACTAAACAGTGAAATGCAAACTCAGAATGTTACGCAAACCTGTAAGAATTAAATATGTTAAATTACACAAATATACTTTATGTATTTAATCTCACTTTATTAACCAATGACTTTGCTGCTGACCTTCCATTATCCAATTCAACATATTCATTTTGAGGAATACTGAATTTGTTTTTCTCAACTGTCAGTCAGTCAATAAATGGGAAAACAAAGTAACTTGCGTTATTTATTTGAAAAAGTAACTCAGGTATTTGTAATTTTAAAAGTAATGTGTTACTTTATTAGTTACCTGGAAAAAAAGTAATTCGATTACGTAACTCAAAGACTTATTTACTTTTCTCTTGAGACCCAAGACAAATGAAATTCAAACAGCTTCCTTCTTGATTTTGCCTTGCTTGATGTCAAGAGGACACATTTTTTGTTTAAAAGCTTCTTTGTGAGACATTTCTCATAAAAGACACACGTTATGCTTGTTACTGGGGGACACCTGTACATGAAACTTATGTTCCCTATTTAATTGGGACTCAAATGAAACATTCAAAATATATTGTTCATTATAATGCACATTATATCCTAAAGCATATATTATACTGTATATAAGTATTTCATGTCTACTTGGCATCATGAAAAAGGGGATCTAAAACGCTTTATGAGATTTGTTGTTTCCTGGGGAGGAAAATATCGAGTGTATATTTAAGCAATACATGAAAGCGACTAGGGAATGTGGGTTGACAAATGCTAACTACATATAACTGTGGATTTTAATGAGAATGTTGGTTTGTACATGACTGTGCAAAAAAAGGATGGTTCTCTTTTCTCATTAGTCATAGAGACCAGTAGTTTATTATCTGTAGAGCACTTTAGTATCCAAGATTTGTAGTAATTTTGCATTGAAGTCATTTTTATTATAGCCAGATTTTTTTGTATTACATGAATTATCAAGATGTTTATGTTTGTACATGTAGAGCATCATTATTTTTGTTAAAGAGATGGCAATATATATGACATAGGCTTTATTCAAAATGTGAGCCACATTTCTGTGTATTTCTAAAGAGACATGCACACAAATTCTGCACACATTTCATTTATGTAAACAAGTATTTGGCCGTCCTTCGGCCTGTTTCGATACTTGAGACATCAAACGTGTTGAATGTTGTCCTGTGACGTTTCTTACTTTGCCTTATGCTGTTTTTCATATCAGATCATAAAAAATATTGTTTACAGTGATGACATGGTGTTCCTATCAGGTCTGAAAATACTTCTGTTTGGGATGAACTATTTTTGAATGTGGATAATCAATGTGCCATACTTATGTTTATTAGTGCAACTTGCGCTCTCTGAGGAGGGTCAATGTAACGTTATACATTCATTTCACCTTGTGAAGTGTGTTTACCGAGTGCACAAAATCTGTGTATCCACCTGTGACATTGTACTGTATTCCAAATGAATAAAGATAATACCAAAATACACTGGACGAAGAAACTTAAAAACATTTTTTTCTTTACAGACTGCACTGCAAAATAGCATCATGATACTGAGCAACAAAATTAGAATCGTCTACACTGCTTTTGTTGTGATAATGTTGTTGTTTTAATGTGTAATTTTTACATATTTACAAAAAAGAGCCTAAAACTATTTTTATTTCTCTCTGTTTTTTTTTTTTTTTTTGCATTTTTAAACAAATGATCAGTAAAAGGAGAATCGGTTTTATTTTATATAGAATTTTATAGAATGTTTGCAGTTTTGGAACCTTGTTACCAATATTTACAACATTTGCTCACAAAAGTTTGAAACTTTAATTTGTTCCATTTTCCTAATAAACATTAAAAGTAGATAACAATAGTTATTTACTAATAACAAGTAAACATTAAAAGTAAATACACAAAGTGTATAAAATTAATAATAATAATAATAATAATAATAATAATATATATATATATATATATATATATTATTATTATTATTATTATTATTATTAATTTTATACACTGTGTATTTACTTTTAATGTTTACTTGTTATTAGTAAATAACTATTTTATTTACTAATAACAAGTGATATTTTATCAGTAAAAGAAAAAGGGGAAAAAATATGTTTTGGTCATTAAAATGTCTTAATTCCAAATAATTTTTGAAAAATAGCTCAACAGATTGTCAAAACCTAGGCTAATAGTTTATATGCAAAGAAAAGAAAAAAAAAAGAAAAATATGGAGTCTTTTTTTGTGAACTCACAATTCTGAGAAAAGTGTCAGAATTGCAAGATATAAACTTTTGTAATCCTAATTTTTTTTCTTGCAATTGCAAGTTTTTTTTTTTTTTTTTACAAGAATCTTGTAATTCTGACATTTTTCTCGGAATTGCAAGTTTATATCTTAAAAAAACAACAACTGAAATTTAACCTTGCAATTGTATGAAAAAGTCACAATTACCTTTATATATATATATATATATATATATATATATATATATATATATATATATATATATATATATTCCGTGGTGGAAACAAGCTTTCATAGTAGCCCTATATTCGCAGAAAAGTGCCTAATGTATTCATAATTTCATTAGTAACTCATAACTAACAGTTCATTACCAGAATTAGATGTTTGTTGTAGCCTAATCCTTTGACATAATCACAATCACATGTTGCCACATCTTACTGCAGTGACAATAACTAATCCTGATCTCAATACAAATCTGACATATTCGATTTTTTTCTTGAGAAAATCCCTTTATCTCTGTGAAGAACCTGCCTGTTTACTGATCACAGGTTCTAGATATACGATGCTATCAGTTTCCTAATTCTAGTACACTGTCATACTTGCAATCCAAAGCAAGAGATCTGTTCCCTTTATGCTGTTCGATTTTTCTCTCTTTTTCTAGCACAGAGATTAATCAGTTTTATTCGGAGAGTTAAGGCCCGGTTAAAGTCCTACATAACTGAACTCCATTGAGGTGTTGATTTATCAGAAGAGACAGCAAGTAATGTGCAACATAGTGTTTGTCTGAACTATGCTTTCATGGTGGAGCTGCTATTTAATTATGTAGGCCCATAATGTTGAAGTCATTGCAAAACATTTGAATCACAATTTTAAAAAGTAGAAATTGAGATAATTAACTAAATTAAATCATATTAACATAAATCATTAACATAATTGAATCAATAAAATAATAAAAATCAATTAGGCCTGTACATTTATACAGTTATACAGGATAATTTGCATTATATATTTACAAATAATTATATTAAATACTGCCTGTCATACAGCCGTCATTATAGCCTATATGTTTGATGGCCCAAATATGCGCAACAGAAATGCAAAAAGATTTTTATTCTTATTTTGAGTTCTACGAGAGAATAGCAGCATACTGGTTTGAAAAGACTTAAAGGAGAACTCCGGTCAATTTTAACATTGAGCTCATTTTTTTGTACATTTGGAGTGCTGTCAATACAGAGAACAACGACAAAAATCGGTGTTGCCTACACCGAGTTATTCTATTTTTAAAATTTGCACCCTGTTGACTTCAATGGGGCAAATACTAAACCTGCTTTTAGCCTCTTAACATCCTTGATGTGTCATTACAAGTGCACAGAAAATGTGAGTGATTCCTTCAGAGTGATCACGGGTGAATCTGACTGCAGTAGATGTGAAAGATATGTATCAAAATGATGTTATTTAAGCCAGCACAAATACCTGTGTTTACATCCTGTTTTTCGGTTGAAGTCCAAAATAGTCGATTGCCGAGTTCACTCCTATTACTTAAAACTACAACACGCTATAGGCAATGGTGGAATATGTCCCGCCTTCTAAATAAAAGAACCAATCGCTGATGCAGCTGCCGTTGGAAAGTTTCCGTTCCCATACAAATCTGAGGCTGTGTCTGAAATCACCCCCTATACCCTTAAATAGGGAACTGTTTGAGGGACAGCCATTTGTAGTGGTGTCCGAAACCATAGTGGACGTTATCAAGTGCACTCATTCAATCCCATAATGCACCGCAATAACGAATGAATTCCCGCGTCTGACCAGGAGATGGCGCCGCAGCTGAATCATCCATCCATTCATTTTCCAAACCGCTGGACCAATGTGGCGTAATATCATACAGGTATACATTCCTTTTGAATTATTACTAAATTGTTTAATTAAGGTTTGCACATGCTAGTTTTCATGACAGAGTTCAAGGTAAATCTTTTCATCTTAACCCTTTCATGCATAGAGGTCAGTGGACAGCTGTTCAAAAAGCATTCTCTTGCATTTGCATGGGTTTTGATGGCATAGTTGCACATCAACCTCTACAGTGGATCACACACACTCTGCATAACATCATAAGCAAATGAAATGATCATCACTTATTACTAAACCTGCATATAAGTATCTTAAAATGTCCACATTAAGTATTCAGCGAGAACCATTAATCAACCAAACCATAAACAAATAAAGAGTTCTTTGGCAACATTTGGCTCAGGTTTAGTAAGAGTCCTAGTCTGGCTATCACCAGACCAAGCTCAGTCTTTTAAGATTGAACATTGGTCTGGGGAGTCTGCTCGTAATCAACGGGCATAGTTCCAATGACTCTGTACGCAATTGGATAATCCTTCAACCAATCAGACCAATGATCCGGGTAACGTACTTTGCAGAGCGACGCAAAAGCTCCAGGCAGGAAACGTGTAACCAAATGTGTTGATCAGCGGTTTGCAGAAGCAGCGATGGAATCGAGCGATTTTTGCAGGTTGTGCAAAAAAAAAAAACATGAAAGTTGGTGGTATTTACACCCACTCAAGCGATTTGTTTGCTAAAAAGAAACCATTGAGCTTCGTCAAGAGGTTAAAAGGAATTGGACAGAGCCGTAACAGCTCTGGAATTGGATTGGATTAAACCCGCCAATAGCGGACCAGGTGGATAAGCCAGTTTGTGATTGGTTTCCGCAAATTTGTAAAGGAAGCAGGGTAGATAAATGTACAGGTTTACCCAGTCTATAAGAGTCCCCTTTTGTGAAAACCTTTTTCAGGTATTGGTCCACTTTAGTGATTGGGGGATTTAATGGTCCTTTAAAATCATTACTTGTTAGATCAAAAAGTAATCTGATTATGTAATGCACATTACTTGTAATGTGTTACTTTACTCGTAACATCAAAAAGTAATCTGATTACGTAATGCACATTACTTGTAATGTGTTACTTTACTCGTAATATCAAAAAGTATTCTGATTACGTAATGCACATTATTTGTAATGTTACTTTACTCGTAATATCAAAAAGTAATCTGATTACATAATGCATGTTACTTGTGATGTATTACTTTACTTGTAACATCAAAAAGTAATCTGATTACGTAATGCACATTACTTGTAATGTGTTACTTTACTCGTAATATCAAAAAGTAATCTGATTACGTAATGCACATTATTTGTAATGTGTTACTTTACTCGTAATATCAAAAAGTAATCTGATTACATAATGCATGTTACTTGTGATGTGTTACTTTACTCGTAACATCAAAAAGTAATCTGATTACGTAATGCACATTACTTGTAATGTGTTACTTTACTCGTAATATCAAAAAGTAATCTGATTACGTAATGCACATTATTTGTAATGTGTTACTTTACTCGTAATATCAAAAAGTAATCTGATTACATAATGCATGTTACTTGTGATGTGTTACTTTACTCGTAACATCAAAACGTAATCTGATTACGTAATGCACATTACTTGTAATGTGTTACTCGTAACATCAAAAAGTAATCTGATTACGTAATGCACATTACTTGTAATTAATTATTTTCATGTAATAAAAACTATAAATGCAAAAAAAGGGGGGGGGGGGTTAAGTCATAAGATGTATTTTAGAAGCAACATATGTGAAAAAGAAATTAGTGTTACAATTTCTTAAAATATACAAAAAAAACTAAATATACAATTAAAACTGATTATATTATAATTATAAAAAAATGGCCTATACCTAAAATAAAAATAGTTTTGAAATATTATTGTAGCTTACTGTCACACATTTATTTATTTATTTGAACGTCAATCTGTTATTGTATCAACTATTTCAGACAAACAACCCTAAACCTTACAACTAAACAAAATAAACTGTGGTTGGATGTTTAAGTTTACACGTTGGTCAAATAATCTCTAAAGGAGCAGTTCATGGCCAGAATAAGCAACAAAGTGGATCCGACTTAATGGGAATCTGATTGTAAATTGCAGAGAACAAAGAGACGACAGAACAGGAAGAGCTGAGAGGCAATGGCTTTAATCTCAAAGAATACACAAGGTTGTCGAACAAACAAGTTGTTTACGTAGCTGTGGAGCTTCTTCAATTAATAAACACAGAGAGGAACTCGACTCTCTTTAAATAGAGCTTTAGTGCTTCATTGCAGCCGGTGGATCAACCTCATAATAGAGTCCACTGTGATAAACAAGAGACGAATCGAAGCAGAACACTGATTCAATGTCATACTCAGTTCAATGAGAAAAATTAAAACCCTCCCCCAATTTCTCTCAGTCTCAATCTTTCTCTTGCTCTCTTTCTTTATTTGGTATTTTCTAATTTTCAAGGGCAAGAACTTTACAAACAACTCCATGTTATGTTAACTCCATTCACAAATTAATTAGAACTGAGAGGTACAAAATTCACAGCCACGATGCTAGAATGTGGGTGGTTGCTAGGGTGTTTCCATGTGGTTGCTAAGTTGTTCTGGGTGGTTACTAGGGCTTTGCTAGATGGTTGCTAGGATCTGATTATCACTTCTTTTCTTTATAGATGGACATGTGGTTATTGTAGAAAATGCTTATGACTCCCTACAGTTTAAAAAAAGAGTAAAACAATTAATTATTATCTCTGCAAATGTATACATTTTTGCACATATCATACTGTCTATTGTATTTCGTCCTGTCATATTCTGTGGAGAAGCATTCAAGTAAGATTTTAATAGCATGGTATGACAATAAACAACTTTAAATAATTAGAAAAATAGATCAGATGTGTATAAAGTCTCGTAAGCTCACCAAGGCGTTTATTTGATCAAAAATACAATAAAACGGTCATATTGTGTAAAATTAGTATTTCAAATTTTCTACTTAAATATATTTTGAAATTTATTCCCATGATCAAAACAACATTTTCAGCATCATTACTCCATCTTCAGTGTCACAGGATCCTTCAGAAATCATTCCAAGCTGAATGAAAAAAAAAAAAAAAAAAAAGTTAATATTAATCTTGATCTTAAAATCTTTCATATTTTTTGGGAAACAGTGATCCTTTTTTTTAAGGATTCATAAAAAAAAATTGATTGACTATTTGACTAGACTACTTGTATGTCACCAAGAGCTTCTCCACTGCAAAAAAAAGAAAAAAGAGAGAAAAAAAAAAGTTTGAATTGGCACTGACACCAAGAACTGGGGCGCAACCTTCAGTATGGCCAGAATTTTAATATGTCTCTCATTTCAGCATCTGAAGGGAAAGCGTGAGGTCAGAAATAAGAAATTCTTAAAAATCAATAGCAATGAAAGACACTAACTGTCCAAGATAGCCATTGACACAAGCTCTATGATGAAATAATCACAATAGCGCAATATTTCTTTGTGAGACCATGGAAGATACTGGAATTGGAAATATCACATGAAATATTCTCTGCAAACCAAAACAGATCCTGTTGCATCCTGGGTAAAATGTCATACTATTCATATGTCTTTCCAGGTGTGTGTTCATGTATACTGCGAGTAAACCTTCAGGACTGGACTTCAACCACTAGCTTTTGAACCTGTAAATAAATAACATTGATGGGATTTGATATCATGGGTGCCTGCTATTATAACTGTGGGCTGTTAAGTGGCAGTGAGGATCCGTCTATTTCTGGTGCTTTTTCCACATGCAATTAGATTCCAGATTGGAGACTGGGGCGAACTTGTCTACAAATGATAGCACTACCTATTAATCCTCGACGGGGTCCCCTTTCTCTTCTCATTTCTCTCCCACAGGCTATAGAAAACATATTTTCTACTTGGTCACATAAATCAATGGTATCTTGAATAGTTTGGGGGCTAAATAGTAATCAAAAGCCCCCATGATGCTCATAATCCGTCTTTGTCATAGACAATGCCCAATGCTCCAATCTGAGCTGTGAAACAACAAAGATTATAGACAAAGAAATATTAAAAAATATATAATATATATTTGAATGTCTGTAAATTCTGGGGTAAGTAACTACGTTTTCTTTTTAATGTTTTTGAAAGAAGTCTCTTATGCTCACCAAGGCTGCATTTATTTGATCAAAAATACAGTAAAACAGTAATATTGTGAAATTTTACAATTTAAAACCAAGACAGAATGAAACCTAGAAGGAGAATATGGGGGAAAAGAGAGCAGGTGAAAGCAACCCATAGTGTTTGTGTCTTTTTTGCTGTCTGATTGGAACATTTCCGTTTTTATTGTGTCTGTTTGTTTTCTCTCAGTGCCAGGTGTTTCTCCAACAAAACGCCTGAGCTGCCACTTTATTTCTAGAGAATGTCAGAAACAAGCATCCCGAGAAATCAAATCAGAGAGCTCAGGAGGAATCAGGGAGACAAAGTGCTCTCTCATATGGGTTTTGTTTCCACAAGTGCATTAATTCAATTCATTTTCTTTTTGTAGCATACAGGTTTAATCTTGGTATCAAATAGAAATCAAGGGAGTTTTAGTCCCTGAGAAAAAAGTTTTTGTCAGAAAATGCCCTGAGTTGGAGGTTTTACATTTTCCTTGATCTTTTGAGATTAAATGGTTTTATGTTGCTGCACAATTAGTTACTTTTGTAATGAGTAACATTGTAACCTGTGATCTATCACGGAAAAAAGGTTCAACGGGGTTATAGGCTAGTAGGGTCGCACAGCACGGTATACCGATACTAGGGTATACAGTATCGCAATACTAATGCTTCAAAATACTGGCGATGCCACACTTCTCCGAGCAACACACTGAATCTGTTTTTTAACGATTCAAGCCAACGATTAAATGAACCATTCATAAAAACAGTCACCTCCTTCATTTCGTAATGAATCAGACATTTTGAACGAACTTTTGAACGAATGATTAAGTGATTCAATCATTAAGACTTGTCGCCACCTACTGGCGGTTTTAATTTCCCAAAAGTAGGCCTATTATTAATTATTTCGAATTATTTCTTAATTAATCTATATTTCTAAATGTAAAATATTAATATCATAACATTATTTATGCAATTTTTTGTTTACACTAACTTCATTTGGTACAATAATAATTAATTATAATGAATCTACTAGTTTTTATTTTCATCAGTGTATTTATGAAAATTTTGTCTATTTTGTAAATTGTAATTATGAATTAATACAATACTTGGTAGCGTGATACTTCAGCTGGTATAGTTTTGTAAGATATATTTATAGTATCATTACAACCCTAATATTTAGAACCCTTTAAAGTAAAAATATTCTATTTAAGGAGAAATGTCTTAAATAATGATTGCATAATACTTCCAGGTTTAACAAGTTATTACATTTTTTTTCTAGTGATAAAGTATGTTTATGAGCTGTTTAATTCATAAAATGTAATCAAAATAAAAAATGTAATAAAACAAAATTAATGAATTATAATTAAATCCATAAAATGATCCAATGATGGGAACCCATAAAAAGGTTGTGTATGAAGTGCCTGACAGAACCCTCGAAGGAACCTTTTCTTCTGTGTATATTCTCTGTTATAGATCAGTGATTGTAACATTCATTTTAAAAGTAACATTCCCCAACACTTTCAGTCGGAAAATGTATGAAGAGTTGAGGGTTTTGAAAACATTGAGACATACCAATATCCAGGTTGTTTATGTATTTGCTACTCACTGTTTATTCATTCAAAACTCCTATAGGCCAGGGTTTGCAAGACAAATAAAAAAAGCAATAGCAATCAAAAAATAATAACAATATGAAATGAAATCATTCAAAAGGAAATAAAATAAAAAGCTAGCTGACTAAGTGTGAAGAATAGAAATGAGCTTCACACAGGTCTCTGCCGTGTTGATATCTTGTGGCACAGAGGAACAAATCTGACAAAAGCTTATCGTTTATATTAAGAATTTATTCCATCAATCAATACGAGATGCAGCCACACATATACTGTAGGACAGAAAAGCAAGAAAGACAGAAAAAACTATTTATATATGACATATCTCTGTAAATCATCTGTGAAATAAAAGTAGCAGGAAGCTTTTGCCTACAAAGGAAGCGGCATGCATTGGAAATGAGCTGGAAGTATAGACAAAAGATATAGGAATTCTCAGCTCTAGCGTCACTCACATCCACTGCAAGACGAAATAGAGGTCATGTCACAGCGACATGCACAGAAGCACTAATAGAAAATCTGAAGAACTAGCTAATTTTCCATTCTTCCAGGGTTATAGAAATCTTCAAGAGGGAGAACTGTTCCCTCCACTTCGAAAACAGTGGCAGTAAACAACAAGGTCATGTACTGAGAAGTGGGAATTCTTCAAATCCATTTGGTAGGACCAATGTGCAGAAGCTTGTGGGAAGGAAAAACCAAGCCGCAAATCCAAGCTCTCGAGAGGAGCACTTGGCAAAGGAAGAAACAGAGACAAAATGAGACCTGTATAATGGATGGATTACAGAACGAGGCATAAACAGGCAAGGAGAAAAGACAAAAGCTCGAAGGTGTAGGGAAAGGTGAGGCAACACATCAAAGTACATGATTATAACGAGTTTCATCAATACAACACAAACACATACTGTATCAGTGACCAATGGGAGACACAAGATCATAATTTAAATGCAAGAGATGTAGGCTAGGCTTCTATATAGCTTGCATTGCCAGAGCACAAATTCCACTTCCTGAAACATGTCAAGACAATGTCAAGGTCCCCAAAATGAACATGGATAAATATGAAATAATATTTAACATAAGCAAAATGAATGCTGTTTAAAGGTTATTGCATTGTGACATAATTTCCATGTCATTAGAGCATTTCCCTCAAATTCTATCTTCAAATTCTCTTTGAAACACTTAATTTACTCTAAATATACAGCAACTGACGCTGGTGGTAGGTCACATGATAATGACAACATGGCAAATACGTCCAGATTATGTTCATAGAACATACTCTTTAGCAGTCACGAAGTAGGCTAATTACTTATTCAAAATAAGTACCTACTAGCCTGGATGCCAGCCGAACTTAGCCCCGCCCACAAAATTTTTAGGTCGGGAAGTTCGGTCTGGACTCGATCCGTCGAGGAGCTATTATGCCCGAACAAAAATTGTTCGGACAAATCAAATTGTCAGGGCGGGCTTTATACGATGATGGACAGATGAGCAAAGTAACATAATCATCCACGTCACCAACGAGCGCTTGGGTTGAATTCGTTTACAACAAAGATGACTGCTGCTGGAGAATTGTTATTTCACGGGTTCACACTTACAAATGTCAGATAGAATAAATGCACAGGCCTATTTGGCATGCTGTCCGAGGAGAGGCTCCGGGCTCGGTATTCGGCCCGAACCCAAAGTAGGCTTCTCCCCCCGTATTTCTGGCTGTGGAAGAACAAGCCGAGAATGAGTGGAGGGATGCTGAAAACTGTCAAGGAATGTTAGGTGAGTTGACAAAGTGAATAAATATATGCTTCCTCTCATGCTGATAGTGTAGACCAGACGGTCATTGTTTGATGACAAGTTGATTGGATTGATTATTTGAATGTGCTCCTCTTGATCTTTGTTTATAAAACATTATGTGTAGATTCCGCCATCGCGTCTTTTATAGAAGATATCGACAGCGCATTCATTTTAAAAGAGGAACAGAGAACCGCAATCAAGGCATTTGTCGATTGGAAACTTGAATGAAAAACATACGTCACTTACTCCGTTGCTCTGATTGATTGTAGGTCTATCCAATTGAGTGCAGAGGCATTTTCCTTCCTGGTTCGGTTGAAACACGCCCCATAATCAAAGCGCAATGGAGCAGTATCAGACTCACATTCTGTCTAGAATCTGAGTATGACGATGTCAGGCTAAGTACCTACACAAAAGAGTATGCGATTTCAGACAGCAATGGAGTTTGTTCTGAATCCGACTGCATATAGGCTACTATATAGGCCTAGGCTACTCTTACTATTTTGCCCACAGCTACATTTAATTTACACTGATTTAGATAAATAAAAAATGTTGTGTTGAAGTATTACTTTTTTTCTGTCAGAGACCAACTGCAGGGCCAGTAAAGACATATGTGAATGAATTAATGTATGAATTAATAGTAGACCCGTCTGTATTTTGTTATCGATCACTTTCTACTGATAATGTGCATTTTCAGACATCGTCACTGCTTATCAAATCAGAATTTATTCCTTGTTTAGAAGCAATGTGCTAATATTGATAACCATCTGACGTCCTCAACAAATAAAATAAATAGGAATACACGTTCTGCCAATCAAATGAGTGTATTTGTACGTGGGGGGTGTGGTCTTTTAAATATGTCATTGACTTTCGCTATAAAACTACATGACGTAGGCTACGCAAAGAGGTGTTTAGCTGTTGTTTACAGTGGGTTTATTGAAGTGTGAAACAGGGCTGACAACTCACGCATTCAGCGAGTCACGCAACTGAAATGTTATCACGCCACACATTCTCACGCAGTGAAAAAACATCGATGAACAAAGAGGACACGGACAATTCGCTGACAGACAGGACCGAGCAGGTTAGTGTGCACAACATTTTGCACATCTTCTACTTGCATTTTTATCTATTTAGGTCATTTTCCTAATGCTCGCAGCCTCCAAAAGTGTGTACTCGCAGCTCTGTTTAACACATTTTACTATATTTAAATTTTGCAGATTTTCCCACATTAATGCAGAGAGAGGGGGAAAAAAAGAAGAAGGTCTGCTGATTCCGTCTGGACCTGGAGGCCTACTTGGTATGCAGTCCCCAAAAATTTTGATTAAATATACTTGCATTGAATAAAAATTTATATTTATTGCCGTGATCAGCAAACTGACAAAAGTGAACCTTCTGGATACTGCTTACTATTATGTTGTGTTTTGGCGGTGCATGGTTAGCTCTACTAACTAGAATAGCTCATAATATCTTTAAAAATGTGATAAAAGAGCTGACTTTATAATATAACGTTAATTTCACCATTGAATCTTATACTTCTCAGTCAAACTCTATAGAATATTCTGAATATAAAAATCTAGAAAATTGTCGGACCAACTGTATCGATGTAATTATTCAATGGCATATGTTCATCAAAGAAGTAAAAGGCCTCAGAGGGAATAATTAGAGGTCCTGTACATACACATACATGCTGTTCCTATGCAAAAGAGCAAAGTTCAAAGAAAATAGTCAACTGTAGAATACAAGAGTACTACATGTCATTGTTCATCAGGATTCTTGACATGGTGCTGTAAAGACATTTCAAAATCTTGAGCATGGTTCTTTATTCCCCTTCATATTGAGGCTCCTTTTGCCTTTAAATTTTGAGGGATAAACCTAAACGTAAAGCCCTTCATGGATCATTTTACCATCTCTTGAATACTCAGTGTGTGCGGACACCAATGCTTGACTTTAGGTTTTGTTCTGCCATGGTACTCCTGTGTCGACAAGAACCTGAGCTGTTCTTGTCTGCAATGATGCTCAGTTCTCAACAGGTTTTCTGGTCTTGGTCTGTAAATGGTTATTTGCTCTACTCTGCCGTTGAGCTAACACGTGTGAAGAAGACCGTCTGGGGGTTAACACCTGATCCCACTTGAACTTTGCAGTAGGATATGGCTCTTTTATTCCAGTGTACTGCTGAGTGACGAGCATGTTGACATCTGAGACTTGCAGTTCCTCAGTCCTGTGTCTGTGGAAAACAAATCGTATTGTATCCTCGTGAACTGCTTGTAGGATAAATCGTGTTTGGTATTAGTTTTTCACATTTAGTAGGGAGGTTAAGCCCAAAAAATAGGCCTTTGACTTCAAGTCATGATGCAAAGGTCGTCTTTGGTATGGAAGTACCTTAGGGTCATACAAATAAATTTATCCTAAGACACAAGTGAGATCACACTTTGTATCAGAAATAAACAGGTTTTTTCAAAAATGGCCGCCAATGCGCCGAAAATACTCTAGAGCCCATATCTTTGCTTTTGTTATCACTATAATGACAAATTTGGTGTCAAAGTGTACATTTTTGGGGTCAAGGAATCCAATAAAATTGGTTTCAAGTTTAATAAAACTAAAATTTTCCCCATACCATGACAATTGGGGGTAAATATGCACATTTCACATAAAAATTGTGTCATCAGAGTGACTTTACTTATCTTTTCCTTCAAAAACTTTAATTTTGTATTTAAGCAGTGCAGCTACTTCTGTACATTACATTTGTCCTAAGTAGCATGAGATTTCGACCAGTCAGTTGTAGCCTATAGCAAATCAGTTCCTGCAACAACACATCCCATCTGCACCAGGAGCTGTGACAGCTGTTGAAGGTCAGAGGTGACAGGTTAACACTTTGAGGTTCGTATGACTTCCTCATTAAATAGAAAAATGCTTTTAATGTTAGATAACTAGTAACTAGCTAGCTAGTAACTAGTTAGCTTCATTATAACTAGGTCGCTAGTAACTAGTTAGCTTCATCATAACTAGCTAGTGACTAGTTAGTGTCATTTTTATTGAAGCAAGCACATAGCCTACATGTTGCTAGCTAGTTAGCTAGCTTCATTATTTGATATTTTTTTACTTTTGCGAATGCTTGTTAATGCTCATATTATCTCTCTTATGATGTTAAAGCAACTTCATTTCTTTTTTCAGATTAGCCATAATGGAATGCCGTGACTGGAGTTTATGCTTCCTATGTCAGTCCGCCCTAAAGATTGAAAAAAGATCCCTCTTAAACCGAGGACCGTGACGTCGCACGGTATGGCGCAGCCGGGGCCCCACCCTGGAGCCAGGCCCGGGGTTGGGGCTCGTATGCGAGCGCCTGGTGGCCGGGCCTCCCCCCACGGGGGTAAAGAGAGGGGTGGAGCTGTCAACTGATCACCACCTGGTGGTGAGTTGGATCCGATGGCGGGGGAGGAAGCTGGACAGACTCGACAGACCCAAGCGTACTGTGAGGGTCTGCTGGGAACGTTTGACCGAGTCTCCTGTCAGAGAGATCTTCAACTACCACCTCCGGTGGAGCTTCGACCGGATCCCGAGGGAGGCTGGAGATATTGAGTCCGAGTGGACCATGTTCTCCACCTCCATTGTCGAAGCGGCCGCTCGGAGCTGTGGCCGTAAGGTCTCAGGTGCCTGTCGAGGCGGCAATCCCCGAACCTGGTGGTGGACACCGGAAGTAAGGGATGCCGTCAAGCTGAAGAAGGAGTCCTATCGGGCCTGGTTGGCTTGCGGGACTCCCGGTGCATTTTGGACTCCGGCAGGGCTGCCCTTTGTCGCCGGTTCTGTTCATAATTTTTATGGACAGAATTTCTAGGCGCAGCCAGGGGCCGGAGGGTGTCAGGTTTGGTGACAACACGATTTCGTCTCTGCTCTTTGCAGATGATGTTGTCGTGTTGGCCTCATCAAACCAGGACCTTCAGCATGCACTGGGACGGTTTGCAGCCGAGTGTGAAGCGGCTGGGATGAGAATCAACACCTCCAAATCCGAGGCCAGAAAAGGGTGACTTGGTGGAGAGTTCCTGCCTCAAGTGGAGGAGTTTAAGTATCTTGGGGTTTTGTTCACGAGTGAGGGAAGGATGGAACGGGAGATTGACAGACGGATCGGTGCAGCTTTTGCAGTAATGCGGTCGATGTACTGGTCTGTCATGGTGAAGAAAGAGCTGAGCCGCAAGGCGAAGCTCTCGATTTACCGGTCAATCTACGTTCCTATTCTCACCTATGGTCATGAGCTTTTGGTCATGACCGAAAGGACAATATCCTAGATACAGGCGGCCGAAATGAGCTTTCTCCGCAGGGTGGCTGGGCGATCCCTTAGAGATAGGGTGAGAAGCTCGGTCACTCGGGTGGAGCTCAGAGTAGAGCAGCTGCTCCTCCACATCGAGAGGGGTCAGCTGAGGTGGCTCGGGCATCTGTTCCGGATGCCTCCTGGACACCTTCCCGGGAAGGTGTTCCGGGCGCGTCCCACTGGGAGGAGACCCCCGGGAAGACCTAGGACAGACTATGGAGACACTATGTCTCCCGGCTGGCCTGGGAACGCCTCTGTGTCCCCCCGGAAGAGCTGGAGGAAGTGTCTAGGGAGAGGGAAGTCTGGGCATCTCTGCTTAGACTGCTGCCCCTGCGACCCGGCCCCGGATAAGCGGAAGAAGATGGATGGATGGATGGATAGATCCCTCTTCATCATTCAAACTGAGAAACAATCCTGAAAGATTGCAATCATGTTACAAAGAAGCTTTAGATAACATCCAGGAGCTGAAGGCATTAGGGGATCTGCCTGAGTTTATAGTGGACATTAGTGGTGGTAGTCAGGATGTAGTTCAGCTGATGATTCAAAATCCTATGGTGTGGCACAAAAGCTGCAGAAATGCGATTGATAAACAAAAAGTTGAGAGAGCAAGAAAAAGAAAAAAGCATGAAGAGTCTGTGAGTCCAGTAAAAACATGGCGCATGAGTGACAAGTCCACCACACTCGCTTTACCCAGACCTTCAACATCATCATGTGAACCATTTGATAAACTGTGTCTCTTCTGTGGTGAAGTGGGCAAAAAAAAGGAACTGAGGAGGGCTGCCACCCTTGGCTTGGATAGAAAAGTGAAAGAATGTGCTCAGGTGGTGGGTGACAGGCATCTATTGGCTGAACTAGCTGCTGGTGACATGGTTGTTTATCATCGTCCATGCCTGACTAGGCTCTATAGAAAAGCAGAAACTGTTGGATGTGACTCAACTGAAAGTAATGCAACTCAGGTCATCAGAGCACATGTCCTCAATGAGTTGCTCGAATACATCGAGGACTATCGTTGCTCAGGGGAATCACTGGCAATGTCTGACTTGACAGCCCTCTATGACGAGCGCATTGCTGATCTTGGATTTCCAAACATCAAATGCAACACCACACGCCTTCGGAAGGATATTGAACGCCTGATTCCTGACATCAGATCAGTACAAATAAATCGTGTCTGGTCCATTGTATTTGATGATGACCTGAGCAAAGCTGTTGCTAACATGAAAAACAACACTTCTACCGATGTCTCCATCATCTTCAAAGCAGCCAAAATCCTTCGGCAAGAGTATCTCCCCATGAAGCATGCTTTTACAGGTGCCTTCTCAACTTCCTGTGAAGCTGATTCTATCCCTCCCATGCTGAGATCGTTCTTACACATGCTTCTTGATGGATCAGGTATTGATCAGCCACCTCCTGGACCTGAGAAGCTCCAGGCTGCAACATTCATTGGGCAGCAAATAATTTTCAACTCTGTAAGATGCAGATCCAAGAAACATGGCAGTGTTCCTCGTCACATAAGAGAGAGGGAAACACCAGCTTCGCTATATCTGGCAATGAAACTACACCAGCAAAGTGGTAGTAGATATCTGGTGGAGGCCATGCATAAAAGAGGAATGTGTGTCATATGACCACTTGAAAACATTTAGCATAGATATAGCGAATTCAGTGATCAGTCACTAGGAGCAGATTGGTGTCGTGGTCCCACCTCAGGCAGTCCACTGAATAAAACGGCCGATTTTGTCAAATAGGGTGTCAAATTTCGTTCAACCTACCCTCCATTAGATGGCAGACATGTCATACTTCATCCGCGACTCAAAAAAACGTCATGCTTCTATACAAAATCTTCGAGCTAGAGTGCATTGAATCAGTGCGAACAAAAGCGGAGCTAGTGTGCGAGTGAGCCATTTTATCAGAGCAATATTGTCAACGTCAGCGAGTATTTGCATTAGATTATTATTATTATTATTATTATTATTATTATTATTATATCTAATGGCATCCATAAAGCTTACCCACAATGAAGTGTTGGGTCTTCTATTTGTGGACCCTGATTATGAAGGGGAATATCTGCCTGATTCTGAAAGTGAAAGTATAGCTCTACACCAAGCACAAACGGTGAATCCTTTGCCCAATTTAGATGGTCCTTTACCCAATGTCAGTGGTGGGAACAATGTTTCTCGGGGTCGGAGTGTTCATCGCGAAGTTAGCAGGCGTGTTAGTGTTGTGGGGAACGAGGCGGGAGATTTTTACTGTGTGTGCCTCTCCACAATCGTGGCGACAGTATTGTGGTGGAGACTTTGTTTGTCTAATGCCACTGGGTATGTTAGACGAGGTCGAAGTATTCATAGGACAGTTAGGTGGCAACGTGGAGGCAGGGTGGGGAGTCGCAATGACAATGACAGTAGTCCGAGCTGTCCACACTCGGCGCGTGTGCGAGGCAGATCTGGCCGCGCTGCTCCCAGCAGGAGCAGAGACGGTGTGACACTGGGCAGAGGGGCTATTATGCATAGTCTATCGCAAGCTGATGGGAATGCCGGCTTTTGAGTACTTGGCCAATGAGGATGATTTACTATATGTAGTAAATAGAAAATCTCTACAGCAAAAGGCCAACCGCTACTTGCATTCGGTTTGTTTCTACCATTTATTAGTAATGATTTACACAGTTTGTTTACTACTTACTATTTAGCTGAGCATTCAATATTGTGCAATATAGCATACAGAAGGTGAGGGACATTTTGGGGGGAAAGAAGTGCTGCATTTGATCATTTTATCATTTAAACGTGACTTTTCATGAAAATTCTATAATCCAAGATGGCCGCCACCATAATGACGTCATAATATGCAAATTAGACTATCTTTTATCACTTTTAAGATATAGCCTTTTGAAATTAAGATGTCAAAATCGAACATTTTAGGAAAAAACCTCCCACCTCCCACGAAACACTGTGTGTTTGGCATGTGTTTTTTAATAAAAAATTGCATACTTCACCTCCAATTGTCATGGTAAGGACAACATTATTGTTTTTTAGTCTTGGAACCTATTTTATTGGACTCCTTGACCCCAAAAATGTACACAGTGATACCAAATTTGTCATTATAGCTATAACAGAAGCAAAGATATGGGCCTCTCAAGTATGGTCGGCGGCCATTTTTAAAAAATGTGCGTATATAAGATATAAAATGTGATCTCACGTGTGTCTTAGGATAAATTTATTTCTATGGCCCTAAGGTACTTCCATACCAAAGGGGACCTTTGCATCATGACTTGAAGTCAAAAGTCACTTAACCTCCCTACTAATTGTAACTCTGTAAAATTGTAACATTGTAACTGGTTTGCTTTGTCAAAGGTGATATTTTTTCTCATAAGTCCCAATGGACGCAATGGAAGAGAATGCTTTTTGAGGCCCATTCTTTCCCCCACAGGGTAGCGGCCACAACAAGTAGAGGGAGAGATCATGCTGCGGCAATAGAGAACTATAATTGCAATGGAAAACACATATTCCCTGATCAATATTGAGTATCCAGATGGCATAAACTGTGCTCGTGATTGAGCGGTAGTGGGGTGGTCGGAGTATGCATGGGGGCTTGGGGCTTGCTGGGCCTCATTGTCCATTTCTCTATGGCAGGGATGGTTGAATTGGCCAGAGTAGATGCGGAATGAGATGGTGGATGTCTCGTGGCGGGAGCGTCTTGGCATGCAAGGACCTGTTTGGATGGGCTAATGCCCCGAGATACCGCCAGGGGATCGGCGGCAGTGTTAGGTGGAGGGGAATCGCTCAGGCTGGAGGATTGCGGCAAAGATTACTCGAGGATGAAAGATTCTTCATCGGATGGGAAGAGCACTATTTCGGACATGTTTGGAACTTAGGGCAGGGCAGAAAACTGTCGAGGTGAGTCTGCTATGTATGTGTGTATGTATGTATATATATTTGTATATATATATTTGTGCCAATTTGTGCGCCCATGTCCGTGCTGATCTGAAAACGAGGTGTGTTCAGGCACATTGATGGCGCGTTGCTATTTTGAGGCAGTCGAAATAGACTGTGCCATTGACCAACTGAAAACTGGTCTAAAGTCAATGGCGCAATATTTGTTTTAGTTATTTAAAGAGCGCGTTAGTAATATGCGCCTATAGGCGGGTCAACAACGCTTGATATGCGTTATTTCCGCCTATATGCACCTATAGGTGGGTCAACAACTCTTGGCGGGTCAACAATCCCGTAGATGGTCTGATCCATTTCCTCGCTAGAGAAGTTTTTCCGCTTGCAAATTCCGCCATGTAAATAGCGAATCCGCCATGGCGCGAGTGCAACTGGCTTTTAAAGGAAATGGGAGATGAGACTCTGATTGGTTTATTGCATGTTACGCCCAAAACACACCCATTACTCATTAAGAGAATAGGGACAACCCTTTTAGACCATGCGTCAGGCGCACCAACCATTTTTCCCATTATTAAACTAGCAAAAGGGGATTCGGACACGCCCTAAGTGCGCTTGCGCCTTGCGCTTTGGTCATTCGCTTAGATAGTTAAAATATGGCCACATTTCTTGCCGACACCAAACTTTGAACATTCTTATATTTTGATGCCTAAATTCACTTCTAGCAGTTAAAAATGATTTCTTTTAGTTTTAAGTTTTTTATTTAAATTTTTATTTTGATATTGGGCATAACATGAAAATAATTATTATATTCTGTGCATCTATAGAAATGAGTATCACCAAGAGTTGAATACAAAATAGGCATTGTTGAAGTCACAGTATGTCTAAATGACCCGTTTTTGTAGTTTAATTTTCACAGTTTGGGTCTGACTAATTATCGTTTGATTAATACTCTTTTCTATGATGCATGCTTTTGAAAAAAGAAAAATTAGAGGGTTCCCTTAATAAGTGTCGTACTTGCATTTAATTTGAGAATTGGCAAGACAATGGTATATGGTTGTCAGTGTTTAATTAGCACTGAACTCTTTGTCTATTCACTGCAGTTAGTGAATAAATGGTGTCAGTTGAAAAGCTGGTGTCTGACATCTTCCTAATTAGATTTCAATAAGCACATGAATTGAGCTATAGAATTATAACAATGCATTGTTTATATCATTATTGCAGTGTTACTGCCAATCTCAATTAGTTCCAAATGACAATGTTGTACAAACACACTGTCATACTATGTTAAATATTTCTTAAGTATATCAGTGATGGATTGGAGTTTTATCTCTATTATGGCAGTTCGATTAACAGGGGTCCTGACTCCTTCTTGAAATGTGTCCATTTTTCCAATATTGACCTTTTCCCCCTTGCCAAACCCACGTCACTGGGTTTTAATTACAGGACAAAGACGACAGGGGACATTGTGACATTGTCTGTGAAAAAGCAGCAATCAGCACCTCATCACAAGAATGTCACAAAATGATGAAGAAATTATAATTTGCAGTTGAACAGTCTTCAGCAAAGTTCACCTGATTTGAATGTAGATAGAATTATAACGTGTGTATGATTTGTGAAGGAGATGGCTAGATAAGCTTAATAATTTGATAATGCATTGTAGTTAAATTATGTCTTCTTTAGCCTTACTCTCTCTCTCCCTCTCTCTCTCTCTCTCTCTCTCTCTCTCTCTCTCTCTCTCTCTCTCTCTCTCTCTCTCTCTCTCTCTCTCTCTCTCTCTCTCTCTCTCTCTCTCTCTCTCTCTCTCTCTCTCTCTCTCTCTCTCTCTCTCTCTCTCTCTCTCTCTCTCTCTCTCTCTCTCTCTCTCTCTCTCTCTCTCGTTTGGGTTTTTGGTTAGAGGAAGCATGTGCAATGGAGAAATTTTCCCCATGGTAAAGAAATAGTTTATCCAAAAGTGAAAGTTCTGTCGTTGAATCACCCTCGTATGGTTGTTTCAAACCTGTGACCAAAATGCCACAAAAGTTTATGTTAGTCCATATCAAGTTTTTGAAGTCTACCGATAGCTTTGAATGAGGAACAGACAGAAATATAAATTATTTATTCACTAATAATTCAACCCTCCAGCGAGCTGCTAACACCATATCCAATGTGACCTGATCATTGAGTTGGACTGGAGAACAAGATCAGTCCTGTTTGTGAACCAGATAGACCAAACTGTTTATTGAAAAAATAAAAACTCTGCTGTGTGCGTTCATGTGTTTTGAAGGAGGCGTGGCTTTGGAGTCGCTCTGAAGGGTGGGTGGGATCTCATTCTTTCAAAGCTAACTTGCAATTGCTAGCCACTTTGAAAATGTCCTATCTTCCTTTAAAGGTCCCGTTCTACGTGATCCCATGTTTCAAACTTTAGTTAGTGTGTAATGTTGTTGTTAGAGTATAGACCCCTTCAATGTTTGTAAACATCGAACGCCTAGGTTGGGTGCGCGCGCAGCATGGGGTCAGAAAAATGGTGCAGCTAATAGACCGGCATATATATGCACTGTCTTTGCCATCACAGGAACGGGAACAGAACCATAATAAACTTGTTTTAGCTAATGGCGATGGTCTGCCTGATTAGAGTCCTGCACGGGTTCGGACGAGTGACCCGCAAATTTTGCTCCAACGGGTGAAAAATATCCAAAGTGTGTCGGGTCGGACACGGGGGAAACACGGGTCTAAACACGGGTTTAAAACAATCACATGCAAACGTAAAAATATATTCAGATTTTTAGGAACACGTCTACAAAAATATGCCTGATTGCCTGTATTTCAAGTTAATAAAATAATTTAAAATCCACATCAGTTTATTTGCCCACGCGCCACGCCCTCCCAGGATCTTTCACTTTTAAAAATGCATCATAACCGCGCGCGCGCGACCTGCTTGCAGTCGTCGAGATGGATGCTGAGGAGTTAAAGAAAGAATAGCTAGTGGAGATTGTAAAGTTGTCGACAGTCATCAAAAATCAAGTCCAGTGTGTGGGAGAAATTTGGAGTTATCTGAAGAAAATATTGTGAACGGCTTATTTGCTGCATGCAGTTTCGTGTTGGATAGCCGCAAATGTGGAACTTCATCGCTGAGGAACCACGCAGAGAACTGTGGTAACAAAACCAAGCAGTTCTGTCGAACAGTGTTTTTTTTTTTAATTTAACACTGTTAAGTATGTGTATTTTTTATATAATAAACGGGCAGACTGGGACAATGCTACGATCAAAGATGCTCGTGTTTAGTGTTATTGTGTTATTGACAGTTATTGTGACAACAACGGTATAGTTAAGCCCTGGTAAGTAAACAAATGTTTTCTGTAAACTGTAGACTGGTTTAATAGTTAGGTGAAGTTCGATATCTGGCATTAATTGTGACCTGTGTCATGCTACTTAGCAGATAGCTGCAGTATCTGAACCATAGACTGTAAAAAAATAGATCTGAACAGATGTCGTCTATTATTTTTATTTTTTTTAAACGGATGAGATCCTGCAGGAATCCTGAAAAACTTGACTCCACAACTGGTGTGATTTTCACAGTCTACGACGCAACAATAAGGCATTTTTTCTTGACGAGAAATTCTCTGGTTAACACACAATTCAATTGGATGGAATGAACTTTCTGACCCCGACATGCGCACTGCGAACTTAGAATTTTCCTGTGACGTCGACCGTGAAGGGGTCTATAAATAATATCTGTAAAATTATAAAGCTCAAAGTTCAATGCCAAGCGAGATATTTTATTTAACAGAAGTTGACTACATAAAACGGCTCGTTTGGACTACACCCCTCTACTTCCTTCTTTAGTGACATCACCAGAACCGTGTTTAGACTAACCTCCGCCCACTGGAATGCTCCCTCAACTCTACTACTTGCGCACTTCTTATAACTTAGGCTACTGTGTTTACTCAGCTCTTACGGTGATTTTCTGAAGTAAAACTGACGCTTCATCTTTTGTGTGATGTACAATAAACTTTATTAAACTCATCAGTACATGTTTGATCATCATTCGGACCTGGTCCGAAACAGCAGACATGTAGGCTGTTAATAAATAATGGATACATACAAGCAGATGACAAATACGTTATAATAACCGTAATTAAACTGCTAAACCATACCTGTTTCATCTCTATACAGCACTCTGACTCTGTAGGCATTATTGTCCGACTCGAAATGAACACCGTTACTGAGAGTTTCTGATATTATCATCATTCCGTGAGATGAATTTGTCCTGACAGACTGAGCGCGAGCTCATGAAGCTCCGCCCCCTGTGCCGTCCAGCAGCAGCTCATTTGCATTTAAAGGGCACATACTGAAACAGCTCGTTTTTCTGAGCCCCAAAAAATGTCAATTTAAACATGCTGTAAAAAATGATCTGTTGGGTATTTTGAGCTCAAACTTCACATACACACTCTGGGGACATCAGAGACTTATTTTACATCTTGTGAAAAGAGGCATATAACGGGACCTTTAAATTTTAATAGACTCCAGTTCTCAAGTTGTCAGCTCACTGAAGGGGATGGATATCCATGAATAATATATTTTGGTCTGATTCTTCTTTCGGATGAACGTATGAATTCGTACACAAATGGTACACTCAAAATATTTAGGCCTATATTTAAGATGTATTTATTTTAATCACTAAAATAATTAAATGTCCATTCATTTGGACATTTAAACTTAACGTAATGCATATTTGTCAGACATACATAAATGAAACGAGTAAAGGCCCGTTCACACCAAGGACGATAACTATAAAGATAACGATAAAGATATAATTCTAAAAATCGCTCTCCATATTAAAGAATAACAGAGTTATCGTTTATATCACAGTTATATCGTTTGGATCACTTTCAGAACGATTTTTTTCAGCTGTCAAACGATAAAACACTGACAGTCAATCAGAATCCATTCTAATTTAAAGGTCTCGCGCATTTAAAATGGGGCGCGTGCGCGCATGCTTAGAATAAAAAGACCGTTATCGTTAGTTGGTGTGGACGCATATATAGTTATCTTTGTCTTTATCTTTATAGTTATCGTGCTTGGTGTGAACGGGCCTTAAGAATGAGATTTATGCAATAGTATTAATAAACCAAATGTGTTATAAATACACAATAACCAACATTTTTTATATTTATCAATAGAGATGCACCGATGTATCGGACAATAATCGGTATCGGCCGAAAAAAGCAATTATTTTCACTATCGGCCATCGGCTGATTGTTTAAAAACAGCCGATGATCAGTGCAGATTATATCCTGTCAATCAAAGGGTGCGGAAAGACGTGTCCGACTGCAAATGTGTGAAGAAAATCTCTTGTGTTGAGTTTAGGCCACTTTAATGCGGCAATAGCGCATTAACAATTAAAAAATAGCGACATTAAAGCAGACTCTAAAGCCAGGGTTGCAATGTCTGCAGTTTTTCCCTACACTAAACATTATTTGTAGTGCATGAACATCAGAAGGTATGTTGAAAGATACAGTACAACTTACCAAAATCCGTATCATGTCTCATGTAATCACTAAATCTGTGTTTCATCTGCGGAAACTTAATGTCAATAAAACAGCTTGTGCACAATGTCTCTTAACGTTGCATTTACCTCAGGAAAGGTATCCGATGTTCATAGTTTGTTAGTAAGCGATTAAAAAAACACTAGAGAGGAGCGTATTTGCTGTTAATTATATATGTATGTTTGAAATTTGCCATGAAGACAAGTGCGTATAAAAAATACCTTATATGTGCTACTGAGTTATATACAAACATTTCCGTTATGTGGGAGAGATTTTTTTTCCATAAGAAAAATCTAATTATTGGTATCGGCATTGGCCGATATCATGAATGATCAGTATCGGCTGAGAAATTTAGTATCGGTGCATCTCTATTTATCAGCAAATTAAATTTCACTCTACAAACAAAATTTCACACTCTACAAAAGCATGAAATTTCTTCTTTCACGTTGCATGGAAAAAATAAGATCTTGCAGGTTTGTAGGTGAGCAAAATATTGAATGTGGATTTGTGCATGTGTGTTTGTAGAGAATCTGTTAAGTCCAACTGGCTGCATAATATCTCTGGAGCATTGAACAATTTAATTTCTCATTCTCTTAATTACATTTTTACTCCCCAAGCCCCCAGAAGCCTCACCTGGACACAATGAAATAAGCCAGTACCACCATCTGGAATCCACACAATGTGGTGATGCTGATGATTTATGATATTCTATATCTATAGTAAACAGAAATCAAGCTCCAACAACAAGTGCTTCATTCATTTGCTAATGTTACTAAGGTGTTGAGTGATTTGTAGCGTGTTGCTACTACGGTGTTCTGGATGGTTGCCATGACATTTGTTTTTCCTGAAAGAGTAAACTTGCAGCTAGAGAAGCATTTGCGTTCACATACTTTTGTAGAGCATTTTTCGGGTCTTGCGGGTTTGGATAATAAATGGATAGTTCACCCAAAAATGAACATTTTGTCATAATTGACTCACTCTCATGTTGTTTCTTTATGAGTTTCTTTCTTGTGTTGAACATAAAAGAAGATATTTTGAAGAATGTTGGTAACCAGACAGTTGACAGTAGCCACTGACTTCCATAGTATTTTTTTCCTACTATGGAAGTCAATGGGGTCCATCAACTGTCTGGTTGCCAACATTCTTCAAAATATCTTCATTTGTGTTCAGCAGAAGAAAGTATCTCATACAGGTTTGGAACAACTTGAGGGTGAGTAAATGGTGACACAATTTTCATTTTATTGGGTGAATGATCCCTTTTAGAGCACACCATTACTCACTTAAACTGTTCACACTTTTTTGGGAGTAGGCCTACATCCTTGTTCAGTGCCTCACATCTGCATTGATAATAAGCCAACAGTATGGTGAGAAATCAGACCCTGGCCTTCATTAATTATTCATACAGGACCTCTCCAATTTTTACCGTGACTCAATTAGTTTTTGAGAGCCTTCTGCTGGGCTGGGCAACAGGGTTCTGTAATTAAGTATGCTGAGCATATCCATGGTGTGTCTTATTTGATATATTGCAGAAGGGTGGAAGAACATGTTCAGATGATTACAGTTTCAAATATACACGCTTGGGAAACTCCGGCTGTTATATTGCTACAAGGCACAGTCATCGTCAAGGTTAAATATGAAACTTCTTCCAAATAGTGGCTTGACAGTTAAAGTAAACATGAAGTCAGAAGTGACCCCGTTTACTTTCTTAATACATATTCTTGGTCTTATTGTGCACAAAAAAAGTTAGTCTTGGTAATCTTTGTAATCAAAATATAATAAGTTCAGAAATTTATTGGATAACGTGTGCAGGTCAATGTTTAATGTTAACCAAAAGTCAAACCAAATGTACCAAATGTAGTCATTTATTGTACTGTTGCCAGTAATTTATATTTTAAAGTTATACATTTATGTATTTGGCAGATACTTTTATTAAAATTGACTGTCATGATTTTGACATTTGTGATATTACGTTCGAGTACGATGTTACCAAGGCTTCTGGCAACAAAAAAAAAAAAAACAACAAAACAGGTTTAAAAGAGATGAAAATATATATTTTTTTTATTTAGATTATAATGTTACAAAATAATAAATAATAAAATGTTTATTTAATATTCATTTATTTTCAATATTTATTTCCATTTATTTTAGTGTCATTACACCCAAACAACATATCACGAATGGCTATTTTCTTTAAAATGAAATGTTCATGAAGAATCATTTGGAGAACCACATGTATGTGTTTTTTTTTTTATGGATAAAGTCCTTTAAGACCCATAACTTTTATGTCCTGCACTACATTTTTTTCAGTATCCTGTTTTACTGAACATCACATTATACTGTAGACCTTATGCACCAGGGTAGGGTTGCACCAGCCGTTCGTAAGTTCTTTCTTAAGTTGAAACGTAAAGTCCACACTAGAGGCTTAGTAGCTAGTTTTAAACTAACTCTGTACTTTATCCGGTTGCACCATTTGTTCGAAAGGCAGAACGTAGCTAGTAGGTCGTAAGCTCTCCGTAAAGTAGGCTAATGAGTAGTCACATAATATGACGTTTACATTCAAAGATCCAATAGCAGCCTTCAAATACGTGAGCAGAAGTTGTGTTAAAATTTCAGTTTATCCTTCATTCTAACTTCTTACCTCACGTTACTAACGATAAAAATTTTCCATTAGCCTAAATACGATACTTGATCATGGATAACATAAGTGTTTTTATATGTAAATAACATTCAAAAACTGTATTTGAAATTAAATTAATAAGGATCAATAAATAAATGTTGATACAAAAAACATAAGAAATGACATTTATTGATTATGACTGATATTTGACATGCACAACATGGACCGATGCACGGGCTAGGACGGGTTCGTGTGAAAGAGCCGCTAACAAAGTAATCTTTTCACATAATGTTTTCTCTTAAAATGTAAGCAAGTGTAAATGTCAGCATTATCATATTTATGTCTAAAGAATTGAAGTCTGTCAGGTCTGTCACCCTGATCGGAGGCTGCCGAATATACAGGGTGGGCCATTTATATGGATACACCGTAATAACATGGGAATGGTTGGTGATATTAAAGTCCTGTTTGTGGCACATTAGTATATGTGAGGGGGCAAACTCCTCAAGATGGGTGGTGACCATGGTGGCCATTTAGAAGTCGGCCATCTTGGATACAACTTTTGTTTTTTTCAATAGGAAGAGGGCCATGTGACACATCAAACTTATTGGTAATGTCACAAGAAAAACAATGGTGTGCTTGGTTTCAACGTAACTTTATTCGTTCATGAGTTATTTACAAGTTTCTGACCACTTATAAAATGTGTTCAATGTGCTGCCCATTGTGTTGGATTGTCAATGCAACCCTGTTCTCCCACTCTTCACACACTGATAGCAACACCGCAGGAGAAATGCCAGCACAGGCATCCAGTATCCGTAGTTTCAGGTGCTGCACATCTCGTATCTTCACACCATAGACAATTGCCTTCAGATGACCCCAAAGATAAAAGTCTAAGGGGGTCAGATCGGGAGACCTTGGGGGCCATTCAGTGTGTGAAGAGTGGGAGAACAGGGTTGCATTGACAATCCAACACAATGGGCAGCACATTGAACACATTTTATAAGTGGTCAGAAACTTGTAAATAACTCATGAACGAATAAAGTTACGTTGAAACCCAGCACACCATTGTTTTTCTTGTGACATTACCAATAAGTTTGATGTGTCACATGGCCCTCTTCCTATTGAAAAAACAAAAGTTGTATCCAAGATGGCCGACTTCTAAATGGCCACCATAGTCACCACCCATCTTGAGGAGTTTGCCCCCTCACATATACTAATGTGCCACAAACAGGACTTTAATATCACCAACCATTCCCATGTTATTATGGTGTATCCATATAAATGGCCCACCCTGTATTTAGTTTACGTAGAGTTACGCTAAGTTTAATAGTGCAACGCAAAAATATTTAGAAGTGCATAAGTCGTAACTTAGTGTCCATTAACGTCAAAATTAGACTAAGTTGTAACTTGTGCACAACTGAGAAACAAGCAATAAGCCATCTTTGGAATTTTGTCTTTGAACTTCAGTTTTAGCGGTAGCTCTGTATATTTCTATGGCATTGCTTTCAAAGAGTAATTAGCTGGAGAATTGGGTTTACTTATTGTAGAGTTAACGAAAGTTATCATGAGCATTGTAGTGTTTGAAAGGGTCGGATGTCATAGATGTCAGTAAACCGGGAAGATTTTAAAACGAGCGGTTCATTCATAAATCCATAAGATCTTAGCTTCATGCTGTGGAAACACAAACCGGAAGACAGAACACAGCGAGCGAGGCTAGGTCTATAGAAGTAAAATGGGTTGCAAATTGTGTTTCGTGTTCTGTTCTATTACATTTTCCTCAAACATGCAATAAAAGAGTAATGCAAATGTGATTAAAATTAGAAAACAAATTTTTTTTTTCTCCATAAAATACAATTAGACATGATGGACAGGCCCGGCTTCGAGAAAAAAGAGAGGGAGAGAGACTCCATCTTGACGTTAGGAATGTAACCTTTCAGTGATTTTCTACCCTATTTCCCTGAGCTGCTGACTTCTGAACTTTTGTCACAGTTCCTTGAGTGCTCGTACATGGACATCTAGAAAACAAACTCCTTAGTGTGTCTTGGAAAGGGTGCAGTCTGACCTGTGGGTCATGAGCGGACAGGTGCTGTAGGGAACTAGAAAGGTTTATTTACATCTGATTACGCAGTGACATTAGATCACCTCTGGCCTCGATTACATCAATGCCTTTATGTGTCAGGATGAAAAACATGTGTGAGATTGAGCAGCTCACCCGGGAAATTCTTGAGCCGATCTCTGGACAGGTTACGTTACTGAGCGTTTGGTTAGCTCCAGGAAACAGCTATTGGATGACAGGTATTTTTCTCCAAGGAACACAATATATATGTGCTGTAATGTGTTGACACATAATGCCCAGTTGAGTTACTAGTGCTGTTGCATGATTCTTTATTACTGTTGCTCACACTCTCACTTTCATTTGTGTGTGTGTGTGTGTGCTGCAGACATGATACCTAAAATCACATGGCTTGAGTGCAGTTCCTTTTACTTTTTCTAAGTAATCAAAGTTGCATTATTTATTTATTTAATGAATTACTTGTGCTACTGTTTAAAACGACCATTTTAGAACCATTTTTCATATGAATGAATACTTTACTTTTATTCAACATTGAAGCATTAAATTGATCAGAAGTCACAGTAAAGACATTTATAATGTTACAAAAAAAATATATTTCAAATAAATGCTGTTCTTTTGAACTTTCTATTCCTCAATGAACCATTATGTAATAAAAATAATAATAAAAAATGAATCAGCACAACTTTTTTTTGCATATCATAAAGATTTCTGAAGGATCATGTGACACTGAAGACTGGAGTAATGATGCTGAAAATTCAGCTTTGCATCACAGGAATAAATTACATTTTAAAATATATATTAAAATAAAAACAGTTATATTGCTATATATTTTTTATCAAATAAATGCAGCCTTGGTGAGCAAAAGATTCTTTCAAAAACATTAAAAAGTCTTACAGACTGCAAGCTTTTGAACAGCATTTATTTATTTTTTATTAATTATTTTTTAAATGTATTATTTATTTGTGTATTACATTATAAAGTCATACTCATTTTCTTACACAAGAAACAGTGCTATTTATTTAAATCAGTTCACTCTATGTGAGTTTTAAAACCTGTTTCATAGCTTCAAAAGTAACTATGAAAAGCATACAGTATTTCGTATTATATGTATTTGTCACTGCTAACATATTATAATGAACTTCTTTTAAACTACTTTTCAGACCATTTGTCATCAAATCCTCGGTTTTGGATGTGGTCTATATTTTGTTCACACGCAGTTTGAATGCTCTCAAAATTTGATTTGTGAACCTGTTGCGAGCATGAGAGGTGGACCTTCAACTTCCTCTGAAATTACACCTCATTGTTGGACAATTTGTGATTTACAGACATATTAAGTGACATTTGTTTTATTTTGTACAGTTGATTTTTTTCTCCTTTTTTATTTCTTTATTTTGAGTAGGCCCTTCTGAACCATATCTACACCCAAATATCATAAGGCGTGTTTTCATTACAGATTTGCTCAAAACTTTTTGATTTTTTTTTCTTCTTCTAAATGTCGACAAAAAACTATTGCAAAATGACGGTGTTTCCATTAACCGTTGTTATGCGGGCAAACGTAATTTTTTTCTCTCGCGATAAGTCATTCCAGAAATCATTGCGACGGATGTTGGGTTTACGTATACTGTATCCCTGCCACTGCACTAGCCATTATTATTAATCGAAGGAGACGTACGTGCGTTATCAAGCATTAATGGTAAGGAAAGCCCCTTATACTTGGAGCGGCTGGTGTTTCTGGGTGTTTCTCCCTCATGTGTTTCTCCCTCATATCTGCTTCGAGGTCTTGATTGTGGCATTTATTTGAGGTTTAGAATCCATTATTCCTGTAATTCTTTTGTCTTATATGAATTTAATGAAGAACTCTGTCTCATATTCTGTCCAAACACACAGCGTCATATACGTCAGGTGACTGTAAATGCGCTTAAACTGTTTCCAGTGCAGGTTTGCAAAATATTTCCTATTTTCGAATTGCCTGAAAAACTACCTCATGCGAGCGTAAAAACTTTTTTGCGATAATTGGGAGTTTTGGCGAAATTAGGCGGGTTTCCATTACAGATTTGGTGTTTTTTTCTTCTAAATGTTGTAAGACTGAAAATACTGAGGCCTGGTCTATGGACCTCCCCCATACAACCTCCCTTCCTCTCAGAAAACAACTAAGAACTCACAGAAGAACACGTTTTAATGTGAATGTTTATCATTGACTGTTATGTTTTTGATGTCATTTGAAATGTCTCAAAGTGAGTGGTACAGATATCTCATAGATAGATAAAATAAAAGGAAATAAGGTTTATAGAAAACTGGTTAAGAGATAAGGCCAGATAAAGCAACCCCCCTTTTGTTGAATAGAAGCCATTTGAGGGTGGTCTCCCCCATCCCCCATGTCACCTGGTCAGGAGGATAAAGGAAGGTATTCTCCGTCTCTCTGGGCTCTTCTTTGCTGGACACGAATGGAATAGGGTCTCTGTCTCTCTCTGTCTCTCTCTGTCTCTCTCTCCCTCTCTCTCTCTTTCTCTTTCTTTCCCTTTCTCTCTCTCTATCTCAGGCACAAGCTGGGTAAGATTCTTTGGTGTAACCAATGTATAATCATGTTCTAGATATTTGAATTGATTGTGGAATTGATCTCTGATATCTGAAATATTAAATTGTTACATGTGATTATTCTAACTGATCTTGACATTGTTCTTTTAATGGTTAAAAGGAATAGTCAAACATTCGCTCACTTTTAGTGAAGCACAGATATTATTAAAACCTTTCATTTATGGAGTCAGATGAATTAACGAGTAAATACATATGATTAATGTATTACAAATTTAACCAACCAATACTTTGCATGAGTGAGGACAGAACATGTGATACCTTCCCCGTGTATTGGCGAACCGGCAGATTGGACAAATATAGCGGGCCTTACAATGTCGACAAAGAACTATTGCGAAATGTCGGCATTTCCATTAACCCATGTTATGCGACTAAAACTTCATTTTTTCCTCTCGCGATAAGTAAAGTCATTCCAAAAACCATGGAAACGGACGTTGGTAGGTTTATGTACTAATCCCAGCCACTGCACTAGCCATTATTATTAATTGAAGAAGGTGATGTATGTGTGTTTCCAAGCATGAATGGTAAGGAACGACCCTTATTATAATTGTGAGCGGCACATAGGCCAATGAGGTGTTTCTGGGTGTTTCTCCCTAATTTCTGCTTCGAGGTCTTGATTGTGGCATTTATTTGAGGTTTAGAATCCATTATTCCTGTAATTATTTTGTCTTATATGAATTTAATAAAGAACTCTGTCTCGTAGCCTATTCTGTCCAAACACACCGCGTCATCTAGGCTACGTCAGGTGACCTGTAAATGCGCAAAAACTGTTTCCATTGCAGTTTTGCTAAATATTTCTTTTTCGAATTGCCTGAAAAACCACCTCATGTGAGCTTAAAAACTTTTTTGCGGTAAATGGGAGTTTTTGCGAAAATTACATATTTCCATTAAGCGTATTTTCAATTCGCAATTTCAATTTGCGCAATTTGAAGGGTAATGGAAACGCTGCTATAGAAACTTGTGGAGGATCTCTTTTGACCGGCTGAGCCAGTAAGCAACCACTCTGAACACCTTAGCAATACCATAGTGACCACACAGACTCCTGTAGTGAACAGCACATTACAGAGCCCCTCTCTGACTGCAAAAATGGACAACGGTTTGCTACATTTTGATTGGATCTCGGTGGATTAGCAGCAGTGATGCGCGGGTCAATGTATAAACAACCCGCACCCAACCAACGTTTTCAACTAACTCGGACCGCAAAAAAAGAAAAAGAAAATATTGTTCCCGACCCACTTCCTGACCCGCATTTTTTAAAAGTAGTAAATGCTCATCGTAGCGTCATTGGAAAAAAAAAAAATTATATATTCTAATTTTGTCAAGTATTATAAAAAATCGTCAATAAGCTCATAATTTGTACTAAAATAGTCTAAATGTTTAGTTTTAAAAACAATTTTAAAAAGCTGGCTATGTCAATTTTGATGTTTCTGCGCAAGTTCAGCAGACAGTGAGGTTCGGGTTTGTTCCGATCAGAGCTCGTGAGCGGAGAGCGCATTTCTGAATATTCCGTTTCGCCAGGCTCAACCCAGAATGGCCTGTTGGTTCAAAAATTTTTGGAATAAGGGCTGCCTCCGACTAAATTTTTTTTTCTAGTCGACTAGTAGTTGTTCATTTAAGCCATTCGTGGACAAATCGCCCCTTTATATTAATTTAATTACTTAAATAGGCTATAGCCTACAAGATAATAAGCGTTATGACCGCACGCATAAAGCTTGCCACAAAGAACCGGTTAAAGTAATGATTATGAATGTGTCTAAATTAGCAACGAGACATTTAATTGTTTAGTAATAAACTGGTGTTTTCTGTGTCGCTGCAAAGATGAAGTTGATGCGGACTCGCCATGAACGCCAGAGAGAAATGCACATTTCATATGGATTACATAATCAGAGAGTAGCCTATTTATTTTGGTTTGAATATTTTCGTTTAAAAGTAGACATTTCAAGCTTTCTCAAAACTGTGAGTCACAAGCAATGCAAGTGATCGTGCCGGCGCCTTATAACATTGTCTGCTAGGCCTATATATTTGCTTCTTATTCATTAAATACGGGCAATTGATTGATAAAACATTGATCAAAATTAAGATACAATTTAAATACAAAATGAAAATCTTTTTAAAAGAGTTTTCTATAAAACAAAACTTAATGAAGTCGTCAAAATCATGTTTTACCAAAAACAGCGCCGTTGTTAGGAGGGTGCCAGCGCCCCTGCCTTTCAGCGCCTCTGCCTCGCGAGTGGATGATAGCCCTGAAGACGCCTAGCAATGATATACCTTTAGTGGTAGTATACCTTTAGTTGTTATTATACCTTAATAGAGTCTTCGTAGTGCGCTAAGAGACAATCTTATCGGAAAATTCAGCCCAGGTATGATGCGTATGATGCGTAATGGAGATTCCAAAGCGCTCTTCTTTGGTCAGAACCATGGAGAGCAGCCGCGGATAGGTCCGTCCTATGCACCGAAACTTTTAACAATGCAACAAAATATTTAAAGAGTCTTCACCTTTTCTCTTGCCTCCTGCATCTCTACCTGCAGACTGAGCTTGTGCGTCATCGTACTTCTTGCCAGTTATTCAGCCAATAAAGTGTAGGCCTATGTATTTCATAGAAAATTGTGTCTAGTACTATATAAATTACAAAGGTTTAATTGGCATCTTTATTTCAAACGACCCGACCGACCGCGACCCGAATATCATTAAAAATATTTTTGGATGACTCGTAACCGCGGGTAACCGCGGGTGACCGCAGGCACCCGCTCATTTTCGATCAACCCGGGCATCACTGATTAGCACAAACAAATGTCCAACACCATCAGATAAGGATGCTAACAACTGACAAGACACATCAAGACGGGAAGGACAGGACTTCATTGGTGTGCAGGCAGTTTCTTTCTTTAGTCTTGAGGGTAATCCCAAAGGTTTACACCCGAACTGCCATAAACATACTTTAGGACCTGTTGGATGGACCAAATCCATTCATAACTATGTATGAAAACATAGTTTCTGTTCAAAATCAATATGATAAACCTAAGCCTCCCTTATGCCATCATTAAGACTGGCTAAGCTGCTTCTTTCTCCTCCTGATGGGTTATTTCAGTTCTCTGGGTTGTTAAATACGTTTGTAGTGATTTCTGCAAACTTGTTTTCACAAGTCAGTGACTCAAGATCCCAGCTGTTTGTTTACCATCTAACAAATGTTGAAGCTTTCATGCGAATGTGTGTGTTTCTCTGAACAAAGTTAAACGTGACACTGTATGTCTAGAGGATTGAATATGTTTATACACACGGAGATGTGACTGGCCTTTCTGTACATGCCTTGAGATTGTTTCGGTTTTTTTTTTCAGCACTCGAAACTAAGACATTATAGGAATAGTTCTACCAGAAAGACTCGGAAGATAAAGTGATGTAACAAAGCATATATTTATTGGCAGCCCGGCAAGCATTGTAAAGTTCTTTGGCGTAGGCCCCGTCCATAGCTCGTAATCCGAGGGTAGCGGATCTGCATCTCCTGCCTGAAGACGAAGGCAGGGGCGGAGCCGACCCCCCTAGAAGGTATGGACAGAACCATCCTGGTGGTGGTGGGGAGGATGGAGGTTGATGTCGCGTCGGCATCTGCGAACTCAAACATGAGTAAGTACCATCTTTTATACAGAAAGTATAAAGACGTGATTGGATAGAGATGAAGGTAATAAGTGACGTAGTGATTGAGTCTTCCTGGCAGAACTTAGCTAAAGCTTCCATTTCACTTAAAAATCAAAGTTCTGTCAAAATTTACTCACCATCAAGTTGTTTTAAACCTGTATGAATTTCTTTCTTCTGTTGAACACAAAAGAAGATATTTTGAAGAATTTCAGTAACCAAACTATTAAACCAAACTATAACCCTGACTATGGCCGTCAATGGGTCTCATCAAATGTCTGTTTACCGACATTCTTCAAAATATCTTCTTTTGTGTTCAACATGCAGGTTTGAAACAACTTGATGATGGTGAGTACACGATGACAGAATTTTTAAGTGAACTGTTCCTTTAACTATCTTATACACGGTTATTTAGGATCTGCAGCATCCAAGCTACACGCTGCACACTGCACTGATATGA